>NW_026061721.1:3200002-3520003 GCF_023897955.1 Schistocerca gregaria | reverse complement strand
AATAATTAAAAAAAATTTGATATAATATTTTGCATTTCTTTTGACATTGAAACAATTTATCCTGTTCCTGCACTGAGAATGTACTAAGTAAATATGTAATATATGTATCAGTATTATAGCCAAATTTATTTTTCTAATTACTGATTATTAAATACCAAAACAGCTTCCAATTTCTTGTAGTTATCTTAGCAGCATTTAGAACAAAAACGAAAATAAAACGTATTAGTTTTTTTTAGTAAGGATATTATTTCATTGTTGTAATCCTACAAATGTTCATGATACTATGCTGTTTCTTTTGACAGTGAGATATAATATGTAGAAAGTACCTGGAAAATATATGCAGATGTGGTCTGGTGAAGAAAGTGTGCGTATTAAAATTTAAAATAAGTGATTGCAGCAGCATAATGAGGTATATTTTGTAGTGAGGGAGTGAGCTCCACGTGGGACCCGAAGCACGGACCCCACGGGGGTGCCCGGCATGCGCCACATGCCAGGGCAGAGGTGGAGGCTAGTGTTCGGAAATCTGAAAATTCCAGCGCCGGCCGGGGATTGAACCCCGGCCCGGCTGGGGCGAATAGCCCCAGCCGAGGCGCTGGAACGTTCCAGACCCCCTTACCACTAGACCACCGGGGACCCCGGCCGTTTCCTGCTCTGAACTCGGTCTGGTAGTCCTGTCACACTTCCTGTTGTCGGCTGTGTTTACATCGGACGCTGAGTGGCATAGTGTAGCCGGCAACATTAGAACGCTGTGAGGGGGAAGTGTTTACCTCCGACTAGTAGCTGTCCTCCCTACCCAGGTGAAGTAGCTTTACAGTTACCAAAGACATTTGAAATCAGCCTTTGCGACTGTATGCAGTCGACAGTTGTTAA
The DNA here is from genome assembly GCF_023897955.1 of Schistocerca gregaria. NCBI lineage: Eukaryota > Metazoa > Arthropoda > Insecta > Orthoptera > Acrididae > Schistocerca > Schistocerca gregaria. Next base: position 3,519,133 of record NW_026061721.1, on the reverse strand, counting down.
TCGTTTGTTTCAACCTGTTCCCAAATGCCTCGAGAAAACCGAAGCAACTTCTTCACTAATCGAGGCGACTGTCATATGAAAACGACCCGCAGACATTCTATAATTACAAGTCAACGCCTAGCTTACACCAGATAATTCTGTCTGTTTCATCAGTTGTTTTAACAGTGCACGAAATACCACAGCATATTATTAATCCGTTGCAAATAAATTTCTGTGTGTGCAGTTCAGGTCTGGGCCATAGAGTTTTCGTGAAAACGTCGGGATAAAATCGTAACATGTGTTTCATATTAATATGAAATTTAGTTAACAATATCTTTATTACAGTGGTCACACTCACAATTTTGGACTTTTCAGTGGCTGGGGTACGATATAGCCTTTGAGTACGTTATCGCGTTGCGCAATTTCTTCCTTTTTTCCGACTCTGAGGGAGCTGTCACCTTCTCTCAGCGCTGCCCTATTTAGGCTTCTGGGAGGGCTTTTCTCACGTTTTCTGTAATTTAGAGAATATTTACAAGTCCTGAGACGAACTCTTCCTATGTGTCGTAGGTTTAAACTCAATATAGATTTTCGTTTATATTCCAGCGAATATTTTTATTTTCTGTTACTCCTAGCGGCGCTCCCTAAGCTGTTCATCGCAATGACACACAAATGAGAATCCTAGCTAACAGCTTCACCAGTTTATAATTTTACATAAAGATGATTCCTAACAATGACCCGCATATGCCAATACAGGCAATAAGTGACAACCACGTGGACTTAACCTTTGTTTGCGCACTGTCAGTCTCGTAATTAATAGTGATTCAAATCTGACGCCATTTTGTCACACAAGGAACTTCGACCACGGAGAAAGTAGACGTTTTTCACTTTAGGATATTTTCCAGGAAGTTTCCGACATTCGTAAAACAGAAACGAGTTTCGACGCTGTGGAATGCAACGAGAAGTAGCAGGTAACGAATTGTTTCGGGATTCCACCATCCAAGCTGCAAACGATCATCGAGCGGAAAGATAATGTTGCTCATAAGTATTAAAAAGCGGGAGCAAGCAGACCGGGCGAGACGAAAGTTTATAGTATTGCCTTACTCAATGCAGGGTACAAAAGGTATTTGTCGGAGGTTATAGCTTAACGGAACGCTAAATCATTAACGGTTAGTCTGGGAACCGAAGTCTCAGATACAAATAAGAAGTGACACGCTAAATCCAAAGGCATAAGGTGGTTTATAAGAAATTTAGTTCACAAAATGCATCCATTCGTAACAGTTTGTTCAGTATTGAAAAATGAATGAAGCTGAATGTATGTATTTTCGAACATTTGTGTGTACCTTCCATTTCAAATACTAAATCAAATAACATGTAAGAAAACTGGAAATACGTTAGTAAAAAGAAAATAAAAATTTTATTTCGATTTTTCCTGATTTCATGTAAAGTCGAGTTAAATAGAATTAATTATTCGAACTTCGAATTGTGCAGACTCGATTGTAACGGTCCCTTGCGCTTCGAATTTTCTAGTCAGGAGTAATGTCTAAAAAGTAAAAACAAATCTTTTCGTACTACTATCCACGCTGCAGTGGATGCTGGTTTGGTTGTCCTTTTTAGTATATCAGTATGATCATAGAGTCATAATCAACGTACACAACGCTGTTACGGTATAAAAGTACTTTGGTAAAAGTAAAAGTCGCGTAAGAATGCGCTTTTTCCATGCATCCCAACTCCCTAAATCCGCCATCAGGCAAAAGAAAGTGAATACTCTTTCCTTTGTTTTCACCCTTCATCGATGACAATTGATAATGACTTGGCAGCAGAGACCTGTTTAGCTTGAGTGAGTGCTTAAACGAAAGGCATGGACGAATAAAAATACAAAACAGATATATACGTAACGTCACGTAACCATGAAGAAAAGCAGACTTGGTTTATTTTACCATATAAGTTAATTCTTTTAAAACATCGTAAGTAGAATTAACAATTTCGGTCGCTTTCAACATCTAGGAGTGTTCTTTATAATAGATAAGTTTCTGATATTTACTTATAGCATTCTTGTGTCTTTTCCCCTTGCATTTGGAGTTGTCTTCTCTGACTGCAGATTTTTGAGCAGCAGTGATGTCATTATCCTACATTTATGTTGGTCTGCAGCGCTGAGGTTGATCCCTCACCTGTGGTCGAGTGAGAGATCATTCCAAAGTATGGCAGGCAGCGAAAGACTTTGCGAGGGGCCGATCGTAGGGCCTCCAGAGGAACCTTCTTGGAACGCAAATTCGTGGTGTTCACAGAAGGTGAGTTTGCTGGTGGTTCGGAACTCCAGTAATAGGCGCGTAATTGGGCCCCCTTAATAACATGGCTGCCAAGGAGGGGAAGGACGGCAGTGTGCACAAGGTGAGGGAGTCATTCCTGATTTGTAAAGAGTGTTCCGGATGCCATGAAGAGTACAGGCTGCACCCAACTGCAGGTGGTGGCCCCAGTCGGTGCCAATGGCTTGTGTCGCTTTGGATTGGAGGAGATTCTCTCTCCTTTTGTTTAGCGGAAATGGTAAAGACTGCCAGTCTTGCTTGCGAGATTAAAACGGAGCTCACCATCTGTAGCATCATCGACAGAACCGACTGTGGTCCTTCGGTGCAGAGCCGAGTGGAAGGTATGAATCATAGGCTCAGGCGGTTATGTGACTGTGTAGGCCTCAGAGTCCTTGACTTGTGCCATAGGGTAGTGGGTTTCTGGATTCCGCTTAATAGGTCAGGAGTCCACTACACGGGTAGTGGGGGCGGCTGGGGTGCATTTTTAGGTTAGAGGGTCTCAGGAAAACATAGAAATGGCGTCTGTCTAAAAGGGGGCAGGTAACACACAGTAAGGAGGTTGTAGAAACGATCGGTGTTGTAAATTATCGTAGCTGTGTTGGGAAAGAACCAGAGCTCCAGGCCCTAATAGAAAGCACTGAAGCTCAAACAGTTATAGGTACGGAAACCTGGCTAAAGCCGGAAATATGTTAAGCCGAAATTTTTTCAAACGACCTAACAACGTTCAGAAGGGATAGATTAAACATAGTTGGTGCTGGAGTATTTATTGCTGTCAGAAGTAGTTTACCTTGTAGTGAAACTGAAGTAGATAGTTCCTGCGAAATAGTTTGGGTAGAGGCTGTACTTGTCAATCGGACTAAACTGGATCGTTTTACCGACCCCCGAGTGAGAGGATATAGTTGCTGAACAGTTCAAAGAAAAAGTGAGTCTCATTTCAAAAGGTACCCCACTCACACAATTATAGTCGGTGGTGATTTCAATGTATCCTCGATATGGTGGAAAATTTACACGTTTAAAGCCGGCGGCAGGCTTAAAACGTCACCTGAAATAGTACTGAATGCTTTCTAAAAAAAGTATTTTGAACTATTAGTTCGTGAGCCCACTCGAAGCATAAATGGTTACGAAAGCGTACTTGACCTCATAGCAGCAAATATTCCTGGATGAATAGGTAGTATCATGACGAATACAGGGATTAGTGACCACAAGTCAGTTGCCCGTACACTGAATAGTGTAACACCTACAACCATCAGAAAGAAACTTAAAGTACATCTGTTTAAAAAAAGCTGACAATGCTCTTAACGATTTTTAAGGAAACAGCCTCCACTCCTTCCGATCTGATCATGTAAGCGTAGAAAAGATGTGGAATGATTTCAGAGAAATAGTATCGATTGCAATTGAGAGATATATATACCACATAGATTAATAAGTGATGGTACTGATCCCCCATGGACAAAACGGGTGAAATCGCTGTTGCAGAAGTAACGAAAAAGCATGCCAAAACTAAAAGAATCCAAAATCCGCAAGACTAGCAATGTTTTGCAGAAGTTCTAAATATAGCGGTTACTACAGCGAGACGCTCTTGATAATTTCCGCAACAAAACTCTGTTTCGAAATCTGGCGAAAAACCCAAAGAGATTCTGGTCATGCATGAAGTACACCAGTGTCAAGACGCAATCAGTACCTTCACTGCGCGAAAGTAACGGTGGAGTCACTGATGACAGTGCTACTAAAGTAGAGTTAAGAAACGTGTTTTTCCGAAACTCCTTCAGCAATGAATACGAAGCAAGTATTCCCGAAGCCCAGTCAACAGAAAGTGCCAAAATGAGAAGCATATATCCTCGGTGTAGCAAAGCAGCTTAAATCACTTATTAAAGGCAAGGTTTCCGTTCCAGATTGTATACCAGTCAAGTTCCTCAGGTCACACCAATTTCTTAAAGTACTGCCTTTTGTGATGTTTAACAAAACTGTTGGCAAGCGTACTTGTTATACAAATGGGCACGGCAAAGGCTTAAGGTCGTAAAAAAAATTTCAGCGTTAAACTGGAAATAGTTGTAGGAGAGTATCAGAAGTAATAACCTAATGACATCTTTAATTTCTTGTACATTAGGTTTTTGTGTTGGAGAAGATTCTCATCAGTAATTTTAATAGTCTCATAAATGTGAATGTTAGCAAGTAAATTAACTACGTTAAAGGATACGGAATTACCATCATCAGAAATGGAAAAGTTTTTAATTTTAGCTGTTAGTTAAAGGGAATTTTTGACAGTGTAGTTTTCTGCAAAGACATAATACTCTTTAAATGGTGTTCGAGATATTTTGCCGATTTCGTAGAAGCGCCGTCTGTATAGTTAACACTGTGGACAGGAAGCGAAGGCGGCGTGCAGTCGGAGGCGATGCTGGGTTCGTAGCGGTGGGCACCAATTGTCGGCTACGACGGGGCTGCCCGGGAGGCACACTCACACTCCAGTGGCCGCACGTGTCACGGTGAATGCAGCAGTGACCCTGTCGCGGATGCGTGCACCACCTGTTCTAGTGTCTCGTGTACACGAAGGACCTCTGCGGACCGAGCTGCAACTTTCTTAGCTCGCTGGACTGTGCAGTTACTGATTTACAGGGGCTATGCTCTATGCAGCCTGCCTGGCAGAGGTATGTTGCAGGGTGGCATCAGAGCCTGACGGCTTCCGCGACTGGACAAATGAACTGGCGATAAAAAAAAATCACAGCAACAAACGAACAAAAAATCATGTAGAGTAATGAAATTTCGGGAATACGTCTGTCTATGTAGGATATTTAAGTAATTAACATTGCAGCATCACAGGGCAACGTAAGCGCGAAATAAGCCGTTGCAAAAGTGACATGCTGGTAAGTTAATAACAGATGTAACGATCAGAATGTTGAATGCAAACATTGAAACGGGCATGCATTGTGTTGTAATGGTGTGCGATGTCAGTTTTGTGTCGCAAATGCCGGTGGTTTGGGGGTCAGTGAAATGCATGCTACTGGGCGCCTTGGCTCGGGGCTGTCCCTGAAGTAATCGATTATTATTTCGTTATGTCGTCGACTGCTGTTCGAATTGCTACTGCAGAAGAAATGTGATGTGCCAGAGACGTACGCCAGACACGACTGCCTTCCCTCTTGGTAGCGCCACGTGACCGGTCGGAGCCCGAGCTTTTTGCAACCGTACATTCTCGCGGTCACCGCTGCCAGTATACAGTGCTACATTTTTGCCAAGTCTCCTGCGAAATCGCTGGAGGAACATCCAGCTTCTCGTGTCCCTATTACACGACCTCGTTCAAACTCGTTAAGATGATCGTAATGGCGTCTCTGTCTCCTCAAAGGCATTCTTGGCTAAGATCAAACCACCACGTCCAATCTAGAAGGTAACTAACGCTCACAACCGCCACGGCGTGTATTTACAGCAGACCTGATCTGCACCCTCACAGTGCCCCCCCCCCCCTACTAACACCATTCTTATGCGACTGGCGCGAAATTTAAATCGACACTATTTTTCAATTGTAGAAACACGCCTACCAACTTTCGTTTATCTCTCACAACTGCTTGTGGTGTTGCGATTTTTTCCGTCGTAGCACATCTGCAATGTAACGTCCACTGTTCAAAGTGCCGCCAATGCGGACAAGAGGTGACCGAGACCTGTAACCAATTGCTCCCCATACCATCACGCGGGGTGATACAGCAGTATGGCGATGACGAATACACGCTTTCGTGATGGTGTAAACAGAACCTGCATTCATCCGAAAAAATGACGTTTTGCCATTCGTGATGCCAGGTTCGTCGTTGAGTACACCATCGCAGGCGCTCTTGTCTGTGATGCAGCGTCAAGAGTAACAGAGCTCATAGTCCATGCTGCTGCAAACGTCGTCAAACTGTTCGTGCAGATGGTTGTTGTCTTGGAAACGTCCCCACCTGTTGACTCAGGGATCGAGACGTGGCTGCACGGTCCGTTACAGCCATGCGGATAAGATGTCTGTCACCTAGACTGCTAGTGATACGAGGTCGCTGGGATCCTGCACGGCATTCCGTATTACGCTCCTGAACCCACCGATTCCATATTCTGCTAACAGTCATTGGATCTCGACCAAGCAGCAGTGTCGCGCTCCGATAAACCGCAATCGCGATAGGCTAGAATCCGACATTTATCAAAGTCGGAAACGTGATGGCACGCATTTCTCCTCCTTACACGAGGCATGAAACAACGTTTCACCAGACAACGCCGGTCAACTGCTGTTTGTGTATGAGAAATCGGTTGAAAACTTTCCTCATGCCAGCACGTTGTAGGTGTCGCCAATGTTGTGTGAATGCTCTGGAAAGCTAATTATTTGCGTATCACAGCATCTTCTTCCTGTCGGTTATATTTCGCGCGTGTAGCAGGTCATCTTCGTAGTATAGCAATCTTAATGGCCATTAGTGTACATAGGAGTCACTTTTTTCCAGTCACTTGGGACTTTGCATTTATCGTGAATCTCTCGCATAACGCAATCTAAGTAAGGGGCCAATGCCGTAGAGTACTGTTTGTGAAACCGAATCGGTATTCGGTCAGGACCTGGCGACTTATTTGCTACCAAATGTTCCAGCTGCTTCTCTAGGCTAGGAATGTCCATTACCGTGGTGTCGACACGAGAGTGTAACGACTGCATGTTTCTACGATTCTGCTGCGTGAAATATTCCTTAAACATGAAATTTAAAACTTGAGCATTCCTTTTGTTGTTTTCTACTAGCACACCAGGCTGAAGCTTCGCCCCCCACTCAGCGGTTTTACGCAGGACCAGAATAGTCTCGCGATCTCTTCAAGATAATTTGTTGAGGTATGACGGCGGCAGCTTTATGCTCGAGCTTCGATCTTTCCACAGACGCACGAATCTCTACTAACCTTGAATTGTTGTTAGCGTGCTCTCTGTTGAACTGAGTGTGCAACAGTCTCTGCTTCATCATCATTTTCCGCAATGTATCTTCTCCATCCTTCATTCGCTTACTAGGCACATACTTTTCCACAGCACGATTTAGGATCTGTTCAAACTTGGCTTATAATTACTCTACACCCATCATACTGGAACTAAATAATGTCCATTCACTGTTTGAAATTCTAACAACCGCTTTTCTGCTCAACTACTCTCCTAGCTTTCTTGATTGATTTAATAACTTAAGTAACCATCGTCGCTACGGCAACGTCATTATCACTAACGCCTGTCTCTGTAGTGACACCCTCGGTGAGTCCAGGCATCTTTGTAGCTACATGCTCTAAAATACTTACATCAAAAAAAGTTTAGCATCACTTCGGTTGGTTCCGGAAACTATTCCAATTTTTTGTACAGAGATCGATATAAACATCGTTTCCGCCCTTATTATTGCTCATAAAAATGGCACATGGCATGTTGTACCACCGTATAGCGAGACCTTCAGAGTCGGTTGCCCAGATTGGTGTACACACCGGAACCTGTAATACCCACTACCACGTCCTCTTGAATTAATGCACGCCTGTATTCGTCGTGGAATACGATCCACAAGTTCATCAAGGCAGATTGTCCCATTCCTAACGGTGATTCGGCGTAGATCACTCAGTGTGGTTGGAGGGTCACGTCGGCCATAAACAGCCCTCTTCAGTCTGTCCCAGGTATGTTCGATAGGGTACATGTCTGGAGAAAAATGGTTCAAATGGCTCTGAGCACTATGCAAATTGACTTACGAGGTCATGAGTCGCCTAGAACTTAGAACTAATTAAACCTAACTAGCCTAAGGACATCACACACATCCATGCCCATGGCAGCATTCGAACCTGAGACCGTAGCTGTCGCCCGGCTCCAGACTGTAGCGCCTAGAACCGCTCTGCCACTCCGGCCGCCACATGTCTGGAGAATATGCTGGCCACACTAGTCGGGCGATGTCGTTATCCTGAAGGAAGTCAGCCACAAGATGTGCACGATGGGGCCGCGAATTGTCGTCCATGAAGACGAATGCCTCGGCCATATACTGTATACTGCCGATCTCGTTGCACTAAAAACGAAATTAAAAAATCGGTCGGAGGATGGCATTCACGTATTGTACAGCCGTTGCGTCGCCTTCCATGACCACGAGAGAGTACATCGGCCCCACATAATGCCACCCCAAAACAGCAGGGAACCTCTATGTTGCTGCACGCGCTGGACAGTGTATTTAAAGCTTTCAGCCTGACCGGGTTGCCTCCAAGCACATCTCCGACGATTGTCTGGTTGAAGGTATATATGAGACTCATCGGTGCAGAGAACGTGATGCCAATGCTGAGAGGTCCATCCGGCATGTTGTTGGGCCCATCGGTACCGCGCTGCACTGTGTCGTAGTTGCGAAGATGGACCTCGCCACGGACGTCGGGAGTGAAGACGTGCATCGTGCAGGTTACTGTGCACTGTTTGAGTCTTAACACGACGTCCTGTGGCTGCACGAAAGGCATTATTCAACATGTTGGCTTTGCTGTCGGGGTACCTCCGAGCCATAATCCGCAAGCAGCGGTCATCGATTGCCGTAGTCGCCCCCGGGCATCCTGAGCGAGACATGTCATCGACATCGCTTTCGTTTACTCCGACTCGCCTTGACAATTCACTTGTTGAGAGCCCTTCCTGGCACAAACGAACAATGCGGACCGCTGTATTGACGGTGTAGGCACGGTTGAACTACAGACAACACGAGCCGTGTACCTCCTTCGTGGTGGAATGACTGGAACGGATCGGCTGTCGGCCCCGTCTGTCTAATAGGCGCTGCTCATACGCGGTTGCTCACATCTGTGGTCGGGCTTAGTGACATCTTTAAAAAGTCAAAGGGACTGTGTATCTGATACGATATCCACAGCCAGCGTTTATCTTCCCGAGTTCTGGTAACCGGGGTCACGCAATTTTTTTTATGTGTGTATTTCCATTGTATGTGCTCTCTCGAACTAGGTGCTCAAGACAGTTTTCGAAAAAACATGTTCAACAGTACTCTGCAAGGCTACTTATGTGGAAACCTTGTAATGAATCCATCGGTGTCCTTGTCTATGCTCGGAACTAATACTGCACGATTTGGGTACTTCCGCACTACTGAGCGTAGACTTTCTTTGAATAACTCTGTCTCGACGGAATCGGGAGGCCGTTAATAACATCCAACAATTACCTTCTTTTCACCTAGACCTGTTGTGCGTTACCAGATAACTTCACAGCCACACTGAAATCCGACTTGAGTAGAAACAACATTTTTGTCGCCCTCGGTAAACGCTTCCCCATCAGTGGCGTTTAACATGTCTTTTCGTTACACGTTTCACGAATCGCTAAACATTTCAGAGCTTTATACAGCTCTCGGTCCCGAGAATAATTTGTGTGAGACGAATTTCAGAGAGGGCAGTAAAGGCGAAATATTAGGGATACGCAATGTCTGTTCTTTGTGACATGTTTGAATAAACGGACAGCACGCTTTCATATAACTGATTCGCCTCTACGAGCAATGAATCATGTAGCAGCGGACCCCGGGTTCGAGTTCCAGGGATGCATACATTTTTTCTCATTGCCGCTGATTCCGCGCAAGGTCTCAGTGCAGCTTACCTTAATAGTTCCTTCCGTTTCCTTTCTCCTCGCTTCAGTCTACATAAAAAGGCAAAATAGCCGGCGGCGAAGATGAGCCGGAAGACCTCATTATACAGGTTGCACGAGAAATATTAGGCATTGACATAGGTAAGGTAGACACTGGATGGTACGTGGATTATAAGGTGCTTCGAAATCTCATCCAATAATTGTCAAATTTGTCTCACACCGAAAAAGGACGCAGATCTTCAGCCACGAGAAAAAATAGTTAGCAAGGGCAGGGCTTACAATAAGACAAGATCTTACACTCCTGGAAATTGAAATAAGAACACCGTGAATTCATTGTCCCAGGAAGGGGAAACTTTATTGACACATTCCTGGGGTCAGATACATCACATGATCACACTGACAGAACCACAGGCACATAGACACAGGCAACAGAGCATGCACAATGTCGGCACTAGTACAGTGTATATCCACCTTTCGCAGCAATGCAGGCTGCTATTCTCCCATGGAGACGATCGTAGAGATGCTGGATGTAGTCCTGTGGAACGGCTTGCCATGCCATTTCCACCTGGCGCCTCAGTTGGACCAGCGTTCGTGCTGGACGTGCAGACTGCGTGAGACGACGCTTCATCCAGTCCCAAACATGCTCAATGGGGGACAGATCCAGAGATCTTGCTGGCCAGGGTAGTTGATTTACACCTTCTAGAGCACGTGATACATGCGGACGTGCATTGTTCTGTTGGAACAGCAAGTTCCCTTGCCGGTCTAGGAATGGTAGAACGATGGGTTCGATGACGGTTTGGATGTACCATGCACTATTCAGTGTCCCCTCGACGATCACCAGAGGTGTACGACGAGTGTAGGAGATCGCTCCCCACACCATGATGCTGGGTGTTGGCCCTGTGTGCCTCGGTCGTATGCAGACCTGATTGTGGCGCTCACCTGCACGGCGCCAAACACGCATACGACCATCATTGGCACCAAGGCAGAAGCGACTCTCATCGCTGAAGACGACACGTCCCCATTCGTCCCTCCATTCACGCCTGTCGCGACACCACTGGAGGCGGGCTGCACGATGTTGGGGCGTGAGCGGAAGACGGCCTAACGGTGTGCGGGACCGTAGCCCAGCTTCATGGAGACGGTTGCGAATGGTCCTCGCCGATACCCCAGGAGCAACAGTGTCCCTAATTTGCTGGGAAGTGGTGGTGCGGTCCCCTACGGCACTGCGTAGGATCCTACGGTCTTGGCGTGCATCTGTGCGTCGCTGCGGTCCGGTCCCAGGTCGACGGGCACGTGCACCTTCCGCCGACCACTGGCGACAACATCGATGTACTGTAGAGACCTCACGCCCCACGTGTTGAGCAATTCGGCGGTGCGTCCACCCGGCCTCCCGCATGCCCACTATACGCCCTCGCTCAAAGTCCGTCAACTGCACATACGGTTCACGTCCACGCTGTCGCGGCATGCTACCAGTGTTAAACACTGCGATGGAGCTCCGTATCCCACGGCAAACTGACTGACACTGAAGGCGGCGGTGCACAAATGCTGCGCAGCTAGCGCCATTCGATGGCCAACACCGCGGTTCCTGGTGTGTCCGCTGTGCCGTGCGTGTGATCATTGCTTGTACAGCCCTCTCGCAGTGTCCGGAGCAAGTATGGTGGGTCTGACACACCGGTGTCAATGTGTTTTTTTTTCCATTTCCAGCAGTGTACAAAGGACCATCTAAGGATTTAAAACAACGCCACACCCCATTTCGGCCTTCAGAATGTATGTACTCTGGGCGGCAGCATAATTAAGACCGCCCCCCCCCCCCCCCCCTGAAAAGAATGCGTTTAGAAACGTGTCAGAACTGAACAGCATCAAGAGAAACTATGTGAGCCAAAGCGAAAACCTAGCACCTCTCACCTTAATTTAATACTAATCTTTTGCAACATCTCTCCTTCTCTGAATGCTATCTTGAAATTGCATCTACTCTCCAACTATCTCTGTTTCTGTGCCTTTACCTATTGTTCTTGTAACTGTAACTCCGTAATTATCTTCCTGCTAGTGTCTTCGACTGTTACCGTTAACTGTAGTATTACTTGATCTGAAACTATTTGCCTGAAATTCTTTACATTGTATGCTATAGCATACAACTGTAGCTATTGTTATTTTCCTGGTTACCTTACTCGCTCACCTACTCGGTTTAAACTGCCGAGAGAAATATCGCAATCACTAATATTGTAGTAATTCCTAACTTGTTGGCATTCTTCGTTAATTTTATAGCGAACTGCTTTTCGTCCCCTGACACATCGTATCTATTCTCGACGGCACCCCTTCACAACGAATACTCTCCGCTCCTCTCTACTCCGTACTGTAACTGGGTTTTCTCTGTTTGTGATGGTCATCTGTCAGGATGAGCACTACTGCAAAGGGCATTTGATTCTAAAGCATTATGTCAGGGTGAAAAACACTAAATAAATTACTTTTTCTCTCTTAACAACATTTTTGCAGGGTGGGTTCATCCTTGCCTCAGGTATGAGGTAGAATGAAACAGCAGTTTTACATAAGATAACTTTTATTGAAAGTTTTGTACAAGGGTTTCTGGCTGGGATACTGGCAACTGTGTCGTTTGCGAAGCCTTCTGCTTGCGTGAGCGGCGGCGTGTATCTCGTGTCGCCGTTTCGCCCAGTTGACTGGAGACGCGCATCGCGAGGTGGTCCGTTTAATTATTGAGGAAGAAGTCGTGAATCGGACGGTGACGACTCGGATGTGCGCTGTCTCCTTCCCGTCCTCACGAGTCACTCGGGTACATAAAAATCTGGCCTCAAATACCTTCTGTCTTCTGGCGCCGAGGCTGCTGCTTGCTATTCCATTACAGCGGCGGACTCGGTGCTTCTGTGTACGATGTAGTATCTTCCTGCATGACGGTCTTGAGCACCGACTGTACCGGAACTGAAATGAAAGCTACTCCTGTCGGGCCCACTGCGTCTCGCGTACTTATTCACTTCACTTAACTGGAGGTGAACAACATCGCTGTCGTTGCCTCTTTTGTCACGTCGAAAAGCTTCGCGAAGAATCTTCTTAACGTCGGTCATTGGCTCTCGGAATGTAGGCGAGAGCCTTTGATCACGTGTGACAATTGAGAAACACGTGAGCCGGACGGGCGATGCCCTGACGGCTGAATCGACAGCTTCTGCTTACGTGGGGGAGGACGATAGCTTCTCCTGAATGTGCTGACTTCGCGGTCATTGCCTCTTCTGCTCTGCCCGTTGTTTGCCAGAGTGTAACTCTTCTAAGCTAAACGAAGTTTCTCATTAATTTTAAATTTCTACTTCACTTCACCTTGATTTCACTAATTTATTTCCCTATCTTAAGTACCACTCAACAGTATTTGCGCCGATCTCCGTGCACTGTTTTAGGAAAGTGTAATGCCGTCACTACACGGACGGTGTTGTGAACATCAGTCTTGAGCGTGCCAAGTTGAAAGTGCTGCCGAACGCTCTGACTTGTGCGTAAAGCATGTGCGTGTCAACGTGGTACACGCGACCGCAGCGGCAGCATCTGGGTCACACATCACCCGGTTGTCCGCCCCGGTAGCTGAGTGGTCAGCGTGACAGACGGGTTCGATTCCTGGCTGGGTTGGAGATTTTCTCTGCTCAGGGACTGGGTGTCGTGTTGTCCTAATCGTCATCATTTCATCTCCAAGGACGCGCAAGTGGCGTCAAGTCGAAAGACCTGCACCAGGCGAGCGGTCGGGAGGCCCTCGTCACACGTTTCTCTCTATCACCCACTTTACAAAATGCATGGGCGTAAAATTCTTAAGCTAGCGCTATTAAAACGCGCCTTTCCTCTCTTGTCCACGTGAGAGTCACGTTGTTCTGCGTGTAGTGTCCACGGACATGTTATAAGGCAGAAAGAGAAGCTCCGTAACAAATAGCGCGATTCAAAGTCTTACTTTATATTTGTTCCTATTCAGCAGCAGAATCTTCACAACATGTGAAATAAAAAAGAATTGTTTTACACTTTCTTGTTATATCTTACTGCATGTAGTGCAATCTGTCTTGTAGATTAAACCATTCGAACAAACTCCATCCTCAGATGGAACGTACATATGTAACATCGAATATTAGAGAATATACTTTTATTGCACTGAAAAGAAAGTATCAGATCCTAACAGAAAAAGCGAAGACTAGTAATAAAAATATTCGGATCCACTGAGGCGCAAACAAGAATCACATTGCCAGCTACCTCATCATTTCGCTCTACCGACTGTGACTGTCGAATGGCCATACATTGAATCTGACCTACTGAAAGTTTTAATGGTAGATACGTTATTAACTGACACTGAAATATGACAGATTGTATCAACGACAATGCGTTTCTTATGGATCCTCACTGTGCCCGTTTACAGTCTGTCCCCACTCTGGCTACCCAGCCACGTCACCGGGCGCCTCCACAGGCTGTCTCACGACGCAGTACCGCCCTGCCGCGGCGCGCGCTTTAAGTCGGCGGCGACGCCGTCTGCATACACGGCCCGGCAGCGTTAATTTTTAGACGAGTGTTTTAGTACCGTAAAGAATACAAAAGACGATAGCTTCTTCCGAAACATAACGCTATAGAGTAAATAATATTAACATATGAACGTAAGTCGGGATTTTACTACAAACATGGAACCGAATGCCTGTTCATGTGAATGTACGTTCCTCTACTTCTACCCCATAAAGCGCAATGAAACTGTAGAATTTAAGAATTATTCTCACTTTGTGTTTCTACTAAAGGATAGTTTTCTTTGAAGGATTGCGTTGAAACTTAACAGGTCTTGCAACACGATGAGTGTTTAAAAAGTAACAAGAAATTTACAATTTCTTGTGTTGTACTAGTCCGATTTGCACTACATTTTTTGTCACTGCCTTCGTAAACGTACGTGAAAAGTATGTGGACAATGTTATATCCATTGGCTATTTGCTCTATTGTCAGCTGTCAAAAAGGATACATGTGTTTTGGTAGCATCAACGATTATTTGTTTTGTGTAAAAACAGATTAGAGAATCTTTCTTACATAAAGAGTATGGAATTTTAGAAAAGTTAAATATTCGTTTTGGCGAGCCTGTTACGAGTAAAACTGGAGTTTTTTGTTTCACGACAATTTGTAGTTTCCGTAATGTCGGCACTATTTTTAGATTGATGTAAAAGCCCTCCATCGTTTGTGGAAGGATCGATTTTATGAAATTGTCTACGACGACGGGTTTCCTCCCAAAATTACTAGTTTTCCTTCGTGGCGATCCCTGTAAACCACGCGGTTTATTTTTGCTTTCCTTCCTTAGGCGTGACAGACGTTTGCATAAATTGGAGCCCTTTGCTTGGAACGGGTAACAGTTCTTTTCGTGTCACCTCCTTAACACACGCTCGTTACATCTACATCTACATCCATTCTCTGCAAGCTACCTGACGGTGTGTGGCGGAGGGTACCTTGAGTATCTCTATCAGTTGTCCCTTCTATTCCAGTCTCGTATTGTTCGTGGAAAGAAGGATTGTCGGTATGCCTCTGTGTGACCTCTAATCTCTCTGATTTTATCCTCATGTCTCTTCGCGAGACCTACGTAGGAGGGAGCAATATACTGCTTGACTCCTCGGTGAAGGTATGTTCTAGATACTTCAACAGAAGCCCATACAGAGCTACTGAGCGTCTCCGTGCAGAGTCTTCGAGTTTATCTGTCATCTCTGTAACGCTTTCGCGATTACTAAATCGTCCTGTAACGAAGCGCGCGGCTCTCCGTTGGATCTTCTCTATCTCTTCTATCAACCCTATCTGGTGCGGATCCCACACTGCTGAGCAGTATTGAAGCAGTGGGCGAACAAGGGTACTGTAACCTACTTCCTTTGTTGTCGGATTGCATTTCCTTAGGATTCTTCCAATGAATTTCAGTCTGGCATCTGCTTTACCGACGATCAACTTCATATGATCATTCCATTTTAAATCACTCCTAATGCGTTCTCCCAGTTGCTGACCTGCTATATTGTAGCTAAATGATAAGGGATTTATCTTTCTATGTATTCGCAGCACATTACACTTGTCCACATTGAGATTCAATTGCCATTCCCTGCAACATGCGTCAATTCGTTGCAGATCCTTCTTCATTTCGGTACAATTTTCCATTGTTACAACCTCTGGATATACTACAGCGTCATCCGCAAAAAGCCTCAGTGATCTTCCGATGATATCCTCAAGGTCATTTATGTATATTGTGAATAGCAACGGTCCTATGACACTCCCCTGCGGCACACCTGAAATCACTCTTACTTCGGAAGACTTCTCTCCATTGAGAACGACATGCTGCGTTCTGTCATGTAGGAACTCTTCAATCCAATCACACAATTGGTCTGATAGTCCGTATGCTCTTACTTTGTTCATTAAACGATTGTGGGGAACTGTATCAAAAGCCTTGCGGAAGTCAAGAAACACGGCATCTACCTGTGAACCCGTGTCTATGCCCCTCTGAGTCTCATGGACGAATAGCGAGAGCTGGGTATCACACGACCGTCTTTTCCGAAACCCGTGCTGATTCCTACAGAGTAGATTTCTAGTCTCCAGAAACGTCATTATACTCGAACATAATACGTGTTCCAAAATTCTACAACTGATTGACGTTAGAGATATAGGTCTATAGTTCTGCACATTTGTTTGAAGTCCCTTCTTGAAAACGTGGATGACCTGTGCCCTTTTCCAATCTTTCGGAACGCTACACCGCTGCAAGAAGGGGGGCAAGTTCCTTCGCGTACTCTGTGTAAAATCGAACTGGTATCCCATAAGGTCCAGCGGCCTTTCCTCTTTTGAGCGATTTTAATTGTTTCTCTATCCCTCTGCCATCTCTTTCGACATCTACTATTTTGTCATATGTGCGACAGTGTAGAGAAGGAACTACAGTGCAGTCTTCCTCTGTGAATTAGCCATTTAGTAGTTCGGCCTTCAGTCTGTTTCAGTACCATTTTGGTCACAGAGTGTCTGAACATTTCGTTTTGCTCCACCTACTGCTTTGACATAAGACCAAAATTTCTTAGGGTTTTCTGCCAATCAGTACATAGAGCTTTACTTTCGAATTCATTGAATGCCTCTCGCATAGCCCTCCTCACATTACATTTCGCTTCGCGTAATTTTTGTTTGTCTGCAAGGCTTTGGCTATGTTCATGTTTGCTGTGAAGTTCCCTTTGCTTCCGCAGCAGTTTTCAAACTCGGTTGTTGTACCACGGTGGCTCTTTTCCATTTCTTACGATCTTGCTTGGCACGTACTCATCTAACGCATATTGTACGATGGTTTTGAACTTTGTCCACTGATCCTCAACACTATCTGTACTTGAGACAAAACTTTTGTGTTGAGCCGTCAGGTACTCTGTAATCTGCTTTTTGTCACTTTTGCTAAACAGAAAAATCTTCCTACCTTCTTTAATATTTCTACTTATGGCTGAAATCAGTGATGCAGTAACCGCTTTATGATCGCTGATTCCGTGTTCCGCGTTAACTGTTTCGGGTCTGTTTGTCGCCAGAATGTCCAATATGTTATCGCCACGAGTCGGTTCTCTGTTTAACTGCTCAAGGTAGTTTTTCAGGTAAAGCACTTTAAAAAAATTTCACTGGATTCTTTGTCCCTGCCACCCGTTATAAACGTTTGAGTCTCCCAGTCTAACGGGTGATCAAAAAGTCAGTATAAATTGGAAAAAGTGATAAACCATGGAATAATGTAGATAGAGAGTTAAAAATTGAGACACATGCTTGGAATGACATGGGGATTTATTAGAAAAAACAAATTCACAAAATGTCTGACAGATCTCTTATGCGCGTCGTTTGGTGATGATCGTGTGCTGAGCCGCCACTTTCGTCACACTTGGCCTCCTAGGTCCCCAGACCTCAGTCCGTGCTATTGTTGGCTTTGGGGTTACCTGAAGTCGCAAGTGTATCGTGATCGAGCGACATCTCTAGGGATGCTGAAAGACAACATCCAACGCCAATGCCTCACCACATACTCCGGACATGCTTTACAGTGCTTTTCACAACATTATTCCTCGATTACAATTACTGTTGAGGAATGATGGTGGACATATTGAGCATTTCCTGTAAAGAACATCATTTTTGCTTTGTCATGCTATTCTGATCTGATGAAGCGCCACCTGTCGGACATTTTTTGAGCTTTTGTATTTTTTTTTTTTTTTTTTTTTTTGTTCTAATCAAATCCCATGTCATTCCAAGCATGTGTGTCAATTTGTACCTCCCTATCTACATTATTCCGTGATTTATTCAGTTTTCAAATTTATACTGACTTCTTGGTCACCTGGTGTATCTGGCAAATTAAAATCTCCACCCAGAACTAGAACATGATGGGGAAATGTACTCCGCAAATAGCTCCTCTTCGTCTTCTGCAATTTTCTTGCAATGCAACGCTGTTATCCAGCACTTCCAGATACCGAAGTATGTCAGTGACTGATGCTGGCAACAAGGATCTCACGAACAGAAACGACGTATTGTACACCACTGCACGCCGATCTACGCCGCTAGACAGGTAACAGGCAACTGACTTTGGGTGCCCCTGGTGAGACAAGCCTCTACATCCTTACATTTGTCCTCTATCCATCCCTGCTTAGCCATTTTGCACTTCCTGTCGATTTCATTTTTGAGACGTTTGTATTCCTTTTTGCCTGCTTCACTTACTGTATTTTCATATTTTCTCCTTTCATCAGTTAGATTCAATATCTCTTCTGTTACCCAAGGATTTCTACTGGCCCTCGTCTTTTTACCTACTTGATCCTCTGCTGCCTTCACTATTTCATCTCTACCCATTCTTCTTCTACTGTATTTCTTTCCCCCATTACTATCAATTGTTCCTTTATGCTCTCACTGAAACTCTGTACAACCTCTTGTTCTTTCTCTTTATCGAGGTCCCATCTCCTTAAATTCCCACCTGTTTGCAGTTTTAATCTACAGGCCATAACCAATAGATTGTGGTCAGAGTCCACATTTGCCCCTGGAAATGTCTTACAATTTAAAACCTGGTTCCTTAATCTCTGCCTTATCATTATATAATCTATCTGATACCTTTTAGTATCTCCAGGGTTCTTCCATGTATACAACCTCCTTTCATGATTCTGAAACCAAGTGTTAGCTACGATTAAGTTGTGCTGTGTGCAAAATTCTACCAGGCAGCTTCCTCTTTCATTTCTTAACCCCAATCCATATTCACCTACTACGTTTCCTTCTCTTCCTTTTCCCACTATCGTGTTCCAGTCACGGCGTAGCGTGCCATCATCATCAGATTACTCCTGTTGACTGACGTCCAATGCCGGCGGGCGGTGTGGTATATATACCTGTCGCCTCTCCCCTCCGTATGGACTCCGCGTATGGACCGAGGGATGTGCAGGCCGCGGTGGTCTTTCAAATTTCAACGCTTTTTTCATCAAAAGTGCAACAATGCTATTTGCTATTAAAGGTTTGAAAGCTACTGGAGTATGGCCCACGGACCAGTCCGTATTCACCGATGCAGATTTCCTCCCGGAAGACAAAACTGACATCGGACTTGAGAGGCCGTCAGATAAAGAGGTTATTGTATCTGGAGCTGAACGATTGGAGTTGCCTTCACCTAGCACACCAGGTAAAAAAGACGACGCCAACAGGTTGGGTGATCAAGCTGGCAGGTTTCAGCGAATTGTAACTATGAACTGCCGCCTAAGAATGACGAAGTTATTGAGGCTAATTGTTCTAGTCCTGCAACTGCTAGATCGTACATTTATGGGTGCACTTAAGACTCACTACAGCGAGAATATTTGGCAGTGGATGCTCCATGAAAGCAAACTTGTTGGATCCTATGATATAGTGTGTTTCTTTGGCAAGGGAAGGAAATACAGTAGAAGGATGAAGTAGTGAAGGCAGCAGAGGATCAAATAGGTAAAAAGACGAGGGCTATTAGAAATCCTTGGATAACAGAAGAGATATTGAATTTAATTGATGAAGGGAGAAAATATAAAAATGCAATAAATGAAGCAGCCAACAAGGTACACAGACGTCTCAAAAATGAGATCGACAGGAAGCGCAAAATGGCTAAGCAGACATGGATGGCTAGAGGACAAATGTAAGGATGTAGAAGCTTATCTCACTAGGGGGTCTTTGGCAAAGTTCTTTTCCTCTCTTTTCTTTAATAATGACTTCTAACTCTTTTTTGTACAGCAAATCAGTTGAAACAATGGTCTTTCCCCTCATCCATTCTCGGGAATACGAACATCAGGGCAACATAAGAACCTCCTGCACTCAGCAAACAGACGACCATTACTAGACTCCCACACTCAGCAGCAGTCAGAGAACAAATTTGGCGTTTACCTCTGCTTGCAGTATCAGTCTGAACTACACTAAGGCCTGTTTCCTCAACGTTCCATACACGATCTTCTGGATTTTTATCTTTCCAGAATTCAGCTTATAGCAAGTCGTAGAATGAGTTAACTCTCTCATGCGAAAAGCGTTTTGCTCGAGCATATGATGTTCCAGTTGGCTTTCTAATTGAAAGCTTATCTTGATGATATCGAAGAAAATGGTCAAGACAAGGCCTTCCAGCAATTTCATTTCTGAAGTTTGTTGCAATTCCATTCCCAACTGCAAGTTGGTAGGCCATTTTTCTAACATCCATACTAGTAAAAGCATAGAATTTGGCCTCCATATAGTGTATGTAAACCACTAGTTCTCTTTCTAGGGCAGCTGGTTTTCTTCCAAACTTTTTAGTTTCAACATCTGTCAGGTATTAGCCTCATACACATACTGGCACAGAGTTGTTTTTGGGACAGTGCAATGTTTGCTTTTTTAACTCCCATGATTTTTACTACAACAGCAGACACTGCCTCTCGCATTTTGTTTATATCCCACACCTGCCTTTTACGGGTTCATTTAGGTGCCAGATTAGTCCTAGGCATCTGAAAACAGAAATAAAAACATTTTACGGTCTGCTTATAATATGGACCCTGAGGTCCACATTACACTTACACCTTGTAAACTAGTGTAGACAGCTTAAAAATGCAATAATACCATACTTTTAATCTATTTGAAACTGTTGCCAATACTTAGATGCAACCTACTAAGTATTAACCAATAATGGTATGTTAATACACTACTAGAGTTCAGCTAAATATTATTAAGATATTAAGGGGGGGGGGGGGTGCATATTACCACCACTTACTCTACATGGTAATGCAAAGCAGGTGAAATATTTGGATAAAGGTGTACTTGCATTCACGTTGCTTGTAACAGCAAATCTGTTTGACAGGCTCATTGTCATTGTAAAAGCAAAACTAACAAGTAAAATGAAAACATCCACCATAAGCACGAATCCAGTATTTTGATGAATAAGGACTCAACTAGAATGGTAGGCTGAGGTTGGAAAGTACCAGCCACAAAATCACTTGAAGTTTACCTTGTGGAAGAAAATATTATCCACTGTAACTCCAAATTAGTGTGCACTGACTGTAAAGTAAGAATTAATAGATATTACTATGCATGTATTGGTTATAGCATTAAGTTAAATACGTGCAAGCATATACATAATGTTTATGAAGTAGAGAGTATAGAAGAAAAACCGTTTGAAATTTCTGAATTACCAGATGTACTACTTATGAATGTTGGAGAGGAAAATTCTGAAGCCAGTTTGTTCCTGTGACACAGAGGTACTGGCAGAAATTGTTTCTGGTATTTCAGTTACTGAAGTTTAGCTGGCCAACAAAATGGTAACTTCACTGAAGGCTAGTGTAGGTGCTGTTCATGCCAGTAGTGGCGTCTCTTTCAATAGCCCACAAAGGAGTCACAAGAGAAAACTTGCAGTACAGAGGAGACTGTTTTGAGCAAAGAAAACAAATTCCTCAAGCTGCATACTCATGGCAGTTCCTGATACAGAAGAAACTGTGAACACTTCTGGATGAAGGTTTACACCACATTAGCTAGTGTGTTGATCTCACATTCAGGAACATGATGGCTTTATTCCGTGTCCTGCCATCCAGTTTTAGGTTTTCCATTATTTCCCTAGATCAATCAAGGCAAATTCTGGGATGGTTCCTTTGAAAGGCCAAGGCCAATTTTCTCCCCCATCCTTGAAACAGTCAGAGCTTATGCTCTGTCTCTGACGGCCTCACTGTTGACAGAATGTCAGATGTCGATATTCCTTCCTTCTTCACTGGCCTCTGGTGCGGCAGTTCTGCTGACACATGGGACCACCAGAAACTGCTGCGGCTTGTGCCAGCAGCCTAGAATGCTGGCATCACTGGGTCAGCCCCCTCCCAAGCCGTGCTGGGCAGTGATGACTGTGACTGAGGCTCAGCGCACTGCTGGTGATGGCCACACATTTGACAACTGTCCCAACGTGACAACAGAGTGAGTTGCAATCGTCAACTTGTAATATATATTTATTTTTGATCTAGCTAGATGGGTAACACTAGTGCAACTGTTAAACAGATTAAATATTTTCATATTCTAGCAAGGAATACACTAACATCTGATTGTTCACAATCAATTTTCCTGATAATGTAACTCATTTACCAAAAAAAAAAATTTGGTGAATAAATAATAATTTCAGTATCAGTACAAACACATGCAGTTGGAATTAGGAATGAGTAATTATGAATTAGCAATATAACCCAACTGAAAGCCTTTCACGTTCCAATTTGCAGTATAATTTTACTTTTTAAAAAAATCCCCCTTTTTGAAAAGTTATCTGTAACCAAATAACTCATATTCCAGAATTTTCTGTTTTTAGCGGGCCATTATTTCCTAAATTTAAGCATATAATTTTGTAGTTCTAATTTACCAGGGCACAAAAGTGGCTGTTTTTATTTGGAAACAAGTAATAAACTTGTCATTAATGCTAGTAACACCCTGACACAGATGCTAAGAGAGCAGATACCAAGTCTCACTGCTTGCCTGCTGGCTGCAGATGTTGATTGATTGTCTGAATGAGGAGAGGAACGAAACAGTGACATCATTTGTCCCAAGATCCAAAGTGGCAGAGACTGTGGGAGCAGCAAACCAACAGCACAATCTATTTGATGGCGAAGCAAAACAGGCAAATGGAGATGGAACACTGGGGTGGCAGGAAGATTAAAGAACTGGAGGGAGGAAGGGGGAGATCATAAGACACCCCAATGGTGCTATGTGTGACATGGTGCTGGAATCACTGCTAACCCACCCCAGTTCCCACTTCATACCATGATTGTGACACAATGGGGGATGACACAAGAAGAGGGGGTGGTGATGAAACAGCACAAAATGGAGAGGAAAACCTGACCAGCATGAAAGCAATGATGAAAGCCTTCAATTGTGGAAGAGAATTCAGGTACTTAAATCTAGGGAACAAACCACTTTTATGATGAAAACCAAAGACAGATGTAACTATGTAAGGTTGTATGCTACCATCTGTGATAATGGAGAATGGAAGAGTGTGTTTAGTGCAAAAGGCCAAATGGTAGGGGAGTCTCATAAAATGTGGGGGTTACAGATCATTATGGAGTAAGAGGCTTAGATTCAACCTTGTATGACCAATACGAAGTTCGCAGAGGATGGTAGATCCCCAGTGGGCCATGTGGCAAGAGTCCCCTTATCGCAATAAGTTTATTAGGCAGGGGGTTGGCCTCCAAGAGTCAGCTCAAGGCTGAGCAAAAAGGAATTGGACATGAGGCTGCAAACCCAGCACCAGAGAGGTCACACAAAAGGGGCACACCCTCCAGCCACAGGATCAGCAGTTCATTACCTGGGATACCCACATGAGTGGGAACCCAAAGAAAGTCAACTGAACAACCAGCATGGTCAAGATTGGTAAGGTGGTCTTAGATGTCATAGACCAAGAAGAGGGAGGGAAAACCACTGCCTGATAGCCTCAAGGGCAGTTATCGAGTCTGCACATAACGTGGGTGGGAGAGGACTGTTAAACATACTAAAGAACCTGGTAAATGGCCATTAGCTATGCAGTACACATGCTACATGGGGCAGGTAAGAGATGGTGTTACTTGCCAGCAGAAGGCACATTCCTTCTAATTAGCAGATTTAGAGCCTAGAGCCATTCCATTAAAACACAACAGCAGCCTGAAACTCCCATAAAAGCTGGCAGAACAAACAATGAAACACAGACCCCTCTGAATCTGGGATCAAGGAACTAACCAAGGGGGAGGAGGTTTTTGGAGAGAACGGGGAACAGGACAAAGAGGGAAGATAAAAATCATGGCAAAGGACTGCAAGCTGGAGCCCAACTGTTAAACTCACCTGAAGAGCGAGCAATTTCCTGCTGCTAAAGTATAAAATATAAGGGATGTGTGGGGAAAGAGAAGATGGTGATGGCATAGGAAACAGGAAGCTTAGACTGTTGTACCAAAAGGGCAGTGAGTGGGGGACAACCCCAGCTTCAACCAGGAAACAATATGGCTAGTGCAAAAGGTACTGATGATCAGATAGATACCACAATGGTGGACCTGCTCCAAGAGGATCAGTATGGAAGGAGCAACTGAGCTCTAAATTTGGCTACCATGCCCCCCTCCCCCTCCCCACACACACACACACACACACACACACACACACACACACACACACACACACACACACACACACACACAAGTAAATGTCATAAGACGACCCAAGAAATGGAAGTGGTGGACCACAATCAGAAATTGGGTCTCGAGATAGAGCTCCAGTAGGTATCGTACACAATATGGTGACAGAAATGCACCACCCACAATTTTAGAGGAGAAAACTGAAAACTGTGTGAGAAGGTCCATGCAGAAGCATACCACATGGCACCCTGGAACTGTCACTTCACAAAAGCCACCAAGTGTTTGAGTTATTTAACACAGAAGTCATCCACATGCAGAGCAGGGGTGACCAACAGTTTGACGGAGGTCACAAGTCCTTTAATAGTGATGAGGAAAAGGATACTTCACTGAACCCTATGGAATGCCATCCTCCTCAGCAATGGAGTGTCCTCATCCCAGGACTTATGTTCCTTCTTCTCTTTCATAAGTAGAGGAGGACACACGCTAGATGCCAGAGAGGTAAGGGGGGAGAGAGGCTTCTGCTAGTTCTATAAAGAGAGACCAGGCAACCTTGGGGATGCTAGAGCTGACGGTTCCATGGCCAATGTGTACCAGCAGACTCTTGGACTGAGAGGAGGCCCTAATGGCAGCAGACACCAGAGAGGAGGCACTTCTCTGGTGGATGAAAGGAGCAACAGTTGGAGGGGAGGAAGATGTAAGTTCAGGGGAGAGGGAGAGAAGAGTGAGGCATCACTTGGATAAGGTGGGGGAAAGGATGTAACAGAGTCTATAGTAGATTTTTGTAGACACAAGGCGAAGCTGATCGTAAACCCCAATATATTCTTTCCTTCTTACAAACCAGCGACAGTTGTGACAATGAATACATGTGGTCAGTAGAACAAAGGCACACCTGGGCATCCTCATTCATTGCATACAGGATTAATACATGTGTACAAATCATAAACACCAAAAACATTTTAGCAGTGGCAGGACATACATCACAGTGCACAGTGATAAGCCATAACCTTGACCTTGTCTTGAGGGTATCCACTTCAAAGACCAGAATAAAGTGGTCATTATCAGTGTGGTTGTCCTTAGTGCCTTTCTGAATATGATGAACAAAATGAATGCCTTGCCACTCCAGACTGGCCCATGCTTCACCAGTTTGGAAGATGAGGTCTCTATGAAAAAGACACCCTGAAGCATATTCAAAGGCTAGTGAGGAGTAATGGTTTGCCAAACTTGTCTTTGATAGTTTCTACCAAAATAATGGGTTCATGGTGGGAAGGTGTCATTGTCAGTCTTGATGCAGACCAGGTAATGGGAAAAAGATTTGACCCCAAGCAAGCGAGTCTGACCCTCCTCCCATGAGGGGATAGTTGTAAGTTGAAAAGGGGTACCATGAAAAGTCGTTCCTGACTAAAGGTCAGCCAAAGACGGCCGGTTTTTTAAGTCTGATATGTTTGATACAAAGTGTAGACCCTAATAGCACCAAAACCAATCAGGGGCTCTCCCCTTGTGCACTACTCAGGCACACCAAGGGCCAATGCCATAGGGGCTGTTGCTGGGAGTTCCAATGCTTCAGAATGACAAGCCACTACTCCTAGGCATACACAGGGAGGTAGCAGCTCGTGTATCAGAACTGTCATCCCTGTTTTCAGAGGACTCCATCAAAAGAGTACATAACACCCCAAGCACACGAAATGACTACTGTGCTAGCTGTACAGCACAAAAAGGGCAATGGCTTCCGGTAAAAAATGGAAGAGATGGTAAGCCCACATGCCAAAGACTTCATGTATGGTGTTGTTCCACAGCTGGCTCACACCATGGAGACAAAATTTAGAGTAGTTCAATCCCCAAAGAGGGACCAAAATTTCCAAAAAGGGAATTGTAAAGCAAGAGGAATAATACTGTAAGGGATATCAACAAAAAAAGATAGCCAGGCCAATGTAAGCAAGGGAAAGGATTGAGGACAGGGATGGATGAGCACGGGAAAGTTAATGCAGTTTTGAAAAGTAGAAAGGATCCAATTACTAGCAGACTCATGTGCACAAAATAATTGTTACCCCCCTTCCACTGGGGAATGGGGATGGAGCAGATATAGAAACATGATTCTGTGATGTTAAAGATAAACGAATCTTCATATGTGAGTATTACTGGATTTGCTCCAAGTATCCACTGGCCAACATGCAAACATGTAGTACTGAGGTCAGACTGGCCATCGTGACAGCTCTATTTCTCATGCAGTGAAGTAGACAACACTACCCAGTGCTGTTGGCACTGTTGCAGTCACATGTTGTATTGCCATGCTAGGTGACACGACAACTCACCATAGTGCACACAACTACACACTGCTTACTCTAGAGCCCTGCAAATTAATATTAAACCGACTGAGCATATACAAATTAACAGATGACTCACAATTCAATAATGTGCATATCAGAGAATCAGTTTCATACCTAGCGTGAAATGAAATGACAGTATGGCATTTCTGGCCGGGAGATCGTATGCAGGAGAAATCGGCTGCCTACTGCAAGTCTACATCAGTTGATACTGCTTATTTTTGCATCTAAAGAAATGGTAAAATGGTGATAAGCACAACACAACACCCAAACTCTGAGAGGATAAATTCTCAAATTGGCCAGGAATTGCACCTGGAGCCCCTGCATAGCTGTTGGTTTCTCTAACCGACAGCCACAGCGATGGACAGAGCTGGCCTCCAACACACTCATTTACTGACAGTCCTGTAAGGCATTGTGTATCGGAAGAGGAAAGCAACATTGGGCATATGAATATAGGGATGACTCACAAGGCATTGCAGTATTGTGCTTACACACAATCAGTTGCATATATGGTGTGCTGTTTGGATGCTCTTGCTGCCATGGTATGCCAAAAGCTTATCCCTCACACCCAATGACAGGTCCTGTAAGCAAATAAGTAAACACTAAATCAGAATGCAGGCATTGTGTATTGAAACAGGAAAGTAACATTGAGCATATTTGAATTTATAGACGTCTCACAAGGCATTTCAGTATAGTGCATATTACATAATTAATCTCATACCTGGTGTGCTGTGTGGAATCTCCAGTTACCTTTTTTAAGCCAAAAGCTTACCCTTCACGCCCAGTAAGTAAACAGACAGGAAGACAAGATGTCCAGCGAGTGAGATCACAGGTGTTTTCTTCGTCCACTAAAAGAACTTATTTGAGAGGAAATAGTGTCAAATTTAAATTTCCTTTGTTTTATATATTTGCTGTAGTGTCCATTCTTGTCACAAAACTGAATATTTGCGTCCCCATAGAGATTATTCTTGAAAAAAAAAAAAAAAACTTTGTGTAATCTGAAGTCACGATAATTGTGACATAATGCGAAATTTTGCATTCCAAAACACAAAAAATTGTATTAAAATTTTCTTGATAGCGGAAAATTCGTTTAAGAAAGGCACCTACTAGTTTCATCAGTGCCTATTGTTACAATAAAAGTATAATTAAAAGTTTTTTAAATTGTATTTAACTAACACATTTCATATTGTTCACTAGTTAGAGGCGATCTAGGCATAAATTTAAAACCTGACCAAACACTAAAGTAAATTCTCTAAAAGCAAAGTAATTACTAATTCACTCTCCTGTCATTGTATCTCTAAATCAGTACAAAAACAACAACAATGGCATGTAAGACCTCCATGTCATTTTTGCATACATATAGCCAATCTCGTGTCCTGGACAAATTTAAAACTTAATTATTCTTTTGAAACTGATCATGAGTGGGAAATGTGGAAGCTGTTATAGCATTGTGAGTAGAGGGATTTGTTGCTAACCTTGTAGGAAATATTTTCACTGGGGGAGGGAGAATCATGGGAGAACAGAAGAGGCTCTCTCCTGGAACTGCAGAGTATGCAGTAGGAACATTTTGGTTGGGGTACAGGAAAGGAAAATCTGTGCCCTTGGGGCACAGTTGAAGGAAGCAAGGAAGGAACTGATAAGGATCAAGAGAGATAGGGAGGTTGTGAACTGGCAGCTTGTAGGAGGGTAGGAAGAAAGAGAACATGATCTGATGTTTTTGGGGTTGATGATAAAACTGTGTGTCTACCACTGCCAGAGCCTCTGGTAGAACACGGAGCAAGAAATGTGCAGCACACTTCAACTGAGGCCAAGAAGCTTAGAAATATACAAAATGTTAGGAAGAAGAAAGTGCTGCTGCTAGGTATTAGGCATGGGTGAGTTGTAGGCCCCGAGTTACAGGAATGTTTAGGGGCAACATACCAGGCCACCAGTATGTTCCAGCCAAATGCAGGGCAAAGTCATGTGATAGAGGACTTAAGGTCTTTACAAAAGAAGACCATGTAGTGATAGTGGGTGGGGCAGGAAACAGTTTGCACAGGGATAGGGTACATGACATAGGTGGTGACCTGGGCAAGATAGCTTCCCTGACTTGTGGCAGTACACTTTGTTGAGCTGTTCCGGTGTCACGATTGGCCAAACCTTGATGGAGATGTGAGGCGAATCAATTTGGGGTTAGGGAAGCCAACTTTGCTCACATGCCCGTCGGGACTATCGACAGATGGGGTTTCACTGGGTGTGACCTAGACCTAAACAGGACTGGCAAAGGAAGATTGGTACAGCTGATTCGTGAAAGTATAGGGGGTGGATCTCGGGCCACACATGGTCAAATACCTGTTGTCATCAGTATGAGAAGTAGGTCTTTTTTAGGATAAATCCAGACAACAGGTTCCCCTGCCTAAAGAGTGTCTCCAGGAGTTTGAATTAACAGGGCTTGATATCACCAAGATATTAATAATTTTGTGTTTTTATGGATCTCCCAGAGATAGTGTGGACACTGTTTTTCAATAAATTAACAGAATTTCTATATAAAGTCTCAAGTACAAAGCTCAGCACAATTCTGTGTGGGGACATTAAAATCAACATGAATATCATAAATGAATCCAGCAGCACCTTCATAAATATACTTCAAAGTTTTGGCCTCTCCCTATTGGTCAATAGTGCAACAAGGGTTGCTACAATGACTTCATCAGTAATTGACCATGTTGCCACAAATATGGGCAGGGAAAAATGTGATGTAGCTGTAAAAGATCTCGGATTATCAGACCATCTCTGTCAAACAACAACAGTAATATGAGACATGAAATCATCCCATAAACTACAAGCCTACAAATGACATCCATTGGAAATGAAAATAAAAGATTTTTCAAAGGAACTAGCAAAAAAAAAAAAAAAAAAAAAAACGCTGGGATGAAGTGTATAGGGAAACCAATGTGAATAAGAATCCACATTATTTAAATTGAACTTTGAAAAGGCATTTCCAAAAGTATGCATGTCTGTATCAACGTCACACAAAAGTAGATGGATAACAGCAGGTACTAAGAAGTCCTCCCAAACAATTAAATACCTCACTTCCATGGAAAAGAGTCACAATGATCCATAGGAAGGTGCTGATAGCTGCAACAAAATCGTTTAATGACACAGTAATATATAATGCAGGGAATAAAAGCAAAGCAGTCTGGGATGTTATAAAAACGGGAACGGGAACAGGGAGAGGCAAAGAAAGACAGACAGAATAACATATTCCTAAGGGAGGAGGATAAGGTAATAAATAAGCCACAACACTTATCAAAGTATGTAAATGAGCATTTTTCAAGTATTTTAGGGAAGTTACGGCAAGAATTCCCCAAAACAAATATAACCCCTGTAAAAAATGTTGCACTAAATACAATGATGTTACTTCAAATCACAGATAATGGAGCCAGTAAAACTGTTGAAAAACTAAAAAGCCAGTAGGCTTAAATGAAGTACCAATGCGTGTACTAAAACAATGCATAGAAGTTATACAAGGTCCCTTAACACACATAATAAATGAATCCTTTACACCAGGGACATTTCCACAGCAGTTAAAACAGGCAAGAGTTGTGCCTTCGTTTAAGAAAGGTAATGCAGAAAATTACAAGCTGTCACCATTCTCAAAAATAATAGAAGCAATTATGAAAAACAGATTAATGAATTACCTGCATAAATACAATCTTTTAAGTGAATCACAGTTTTGTTTGTGATGTGGCAAAAATACGGAGTCAGCTGTTGTAGAATGCACAAAAGTTGTACTTGATGCTCTTGATAAAGAAGAGTCTGTCAGAGGGTTCCTTTATGATCTTTCTAAGCCCTTTGATGCAGTCGACCACAAGATTCAATTAAATCAATTAGAAGCATTAGGAGAAAGAGTGGTAGCTAAGGACTGGTTTTGATCATACCTAGCAGATAGGGTACAAAGAATAGTGATAACACATACTTCAAATAGAGCTTAACATTTAGTAAAACACTTACCCAAACAAATGTAAGCACATTACACACATCCATGCTCGAGGCAGGATTTCAACCTGCGACCGTAGCAGTCGTGCAGTTCTGGACTGAACTGCTCGGCCACCACGGCCGGCGAAAAATACATTAATATGGGGTTTCCGCAAGGTATCAAATTAGGACCAATAGTATTCCTGATGTACATCAATGACTTTCCCAGTAGTGTTACTCATGGTGTAAAAATTCTTTTCACTGATGACAGCAATATTACAGTCAGTGAGAAAACAAGAGAACTCCTCTAAGAGAAAGCAAATGAAACTCTCAAGGAAGTCTACAATTGATTGATTTTTATTGTTGTAGAGACCTCAGAGGCATTACAAAACAGAGAAACTTCTGGTACAAATTGATATTGCATAGTAAATTTAGCCAATTACAGACGTACTCATATATAGAAGCATGTAAAAACTGATCACAAAGTGTGGTCATACCATATTCTTTGCCACCCTTCAAAATTCATCCGTTTCATAAATGTTGAGTTCAAGAAGAAATTCTTTTACTTTTTTTTTTATTGGAAGATCTGTGATATGTTGGGGTATGGCATTAAAAAATTTTATGGGCTTGTATAAAGAGCACTTTTGTGTTTTTTTATAGTTACATCAGAAAGAAACTAGGTCTTGCTTGTTTCTTGTGTTATAATTATGCCGCATGTCATACTGTTGATACTTCGGATAGATTTCCTTGGTATGCATTACACACTATGGTATAAATATTGACAGCAGGGTCATAATCTGTAATTTTTTAAAGCTTGGTCTACAGTGAGCTCTGGGTGCCAAGCTACATATCTGTCTTATTGCCTTATTTTGTAGTTTGAAGACATCAGCTGCCTTGCTTTGATGTCCCCACAGTAAATGTGACTGTGGTTTCTTTTGCTTTAAGTACTGGCACATTTAGACAAAGACACAGCTTCCTTGGAGAAAATATTCCTTTGCTAATGCTGCTTCCCACCTTTTTGAATCAATTGAGATTCCTAGGAAATCAACAGCATTTGAGCTCTGCTCAAGTTCAGTGTTATTATTCCACGATACATACAGGTCTTGATTTTTTTTTTTTTTTTTTTTTTTTTTGACACAAAGGGAATTAGCTTTACACCAGTTTTCAACTTTGACAGTGCACTGGTCTGCTTAATATTTGACCTTCTGTGCTGTTTCTGCAGTTATACAGACTGCAAGAAAGTAACTCCTAGCTGATGGCCCAACTATGTTACATGATAAGTCATATATATAAATAATAAATAGAATTGGGCCAAGTACAGAACATGCCCACAAGTAAGTAATCTGATTCTGTACCATTAAAAACCACCTTCTGCACTCTATTACTTAGATAGGATTTTATCAATTCCCGAGCACTTCGTGTAAAGCCATAGAATTGCATTTTGTTCAATAAGATTTCATGAGACACAGTGTCAAAAGCTTTTCATAAATCACAGAGTTTATTATGAACCATGAGCTTGCTTTCTAGTTGCTTCACACACTGTGTTAAAAGTGATAAGGCAGATTTAACAGTTCCTAACCCTGATCTGAAGCCAAATTGTCTATCACTGAAGATATAGTTTCCTTCAAAGTATTTTACTATTTAATATAGCTTCTATCACTTTAGACAAGACTGGCACAATTGAAACAGGCCTAAAATTATCACAACTTTGGAGGCTGCCTTTTTTGTGTTTTCGAGTGACTTTACTGCCCTGGGGAACTGAGCCTCCAAAATACATGTATTTACTACATGTGTTATCAATTCTGGCAGCTGAACTGAATCACATTTAACATGGCTGAACTTAAACCATAAACGTCATCAGTAAAACTGTTCTTCATTTTCCTCAGTATATAGGTAACATCCTGTACCTTGACAAATTTAAAGCTAAATGTACTTCCAGGTTTTGTGGTGTTTCTCAGGCAGTATTTATGGTCAGTGACTATATTGTAAGTGCCAATCACCTTCTCAGTGAAGGATGTATTTAACTGTGCAGCATTCAGATTGCTGCCTTCAGCTTGTGAAGTCATTTTCCTGTTGCATTGACTGTTAATGATATTATTTTCTGATGTTAGTATTATATCTTCATTTTTTCATACACCTAGCTTCCTTTAAGGCCTGTCTTAATCTTTCCTTTTTCACTGTGAGCATGTCTTTAAATACTTGAGAACCTGTACTTTTGTACAGGCATAATATTGATCACACTCCCTCTTGATCTCCAACACCTTTTCACCCTTGACCTTATTTACTCTTAGTGCCTTTTTATTATTTGGTACGTTAATGGGAAACGACATCTTAGCATATACAGAAAGAGTAGATATGAGTTCTTCCACCTTTCTACCTATTGCATGTTCTCGATAAACTAGCAACCAATAACTTTTATCAATATTAGACTTAAACATATTTAGATTATCATAATTGACCACACATACACTCTTTCCTGCCATGTGCACTGAGTCTGTGGCCAGATACCCAGGTCTTAATTACGTCTGACTTCAGATGCACTAACTCATTTGATACAAATATATTGTCAATACATGTACCAGTACCTTTATAATGAAGCCTTGTTATTTCAGTGGTTGTAATATAAAGACCAAATGAATTTAATAAATTATTTGCATATGAGTTACAGATAGTGGACAACTGAAAATTCAAATTGAAATCTCCACAGACTGTCAGTATTGCCTCACGTGTTCCAATATTTCTACGGAATCCAAACTGACCTTCCCCAAGGTCGGCTTCAACTAGTTTTTCCATTTGTCTGTAAAGAATTCACATTAGTATTTTGCAGCAGTGACTTATTAAACTGATAGTTTGGTAATTTTCTCATCTGTCAACGCTTGCTCTCTTTGGGATTGGAATTATTATACTCTTCTTGAGGTCTGAGGGTATTCCGCCTGTCTCACCAGATGGTAGAGTTTTGTCAGGACTGGCTCTCCCAAGGCCGTCAGTAGTTCTAATGTAATGTTGTCTACTCCTGGGGCCTTGGTTCGACTCAGGTCTTTCAGTGCTCTGTCAAACTCTTCACATAGTATCATATCTCCCACTTCATTTTCATCTACGTTCTCTTCCATTTCCATAATATTGGCCTTGTATAGACCCTCTATATACTCCTTCCACCTTTCTGCTTTCCCTTCTTTGCTTAGAACTGGGTTTCCATCTGAGCTCTTGATGTTCATACAAGTGGTTCTCTTTTCTTCAAAGGTCTCTCAAATTTTCCTGTAGGCAGTATCTATCTTACCCCTAGTGATATCAGCCCCTACAGCCTTACATTTGTCCTCTAGCCATCTTGCACTTCCTGTCAATCACATTTTTGAGACGTTTGTATTCCTTTTTGCCTGCATTTTTATGTTTTTTCCTTTCATCAATTAAATTCAATATTTCTTCTGTTACCCAACGGTTTCTACTAGACCTCTTCTTTTTACATATTTGATCTTCTGCTGCCTTTACTGTTTCATCCCTCAATGCTACCCATTCTTCTTCTACTGTATTTCCTTCCCCCATTGGTTCCCTTATGCTCTCCCTGAAACTCTGTACCACCTCTGGTTCTTTCAGTTTATCCAGGTCCCATCTCCTTAAATTCCCACCTTTTTGCAGTTTCTTCAGTTTTAATCTACAGGTCCTAACCAATCGATTGTGGTCAGAGTCCACATCTGCCCCTGGAAATGTCTTACAATGTTTCCTTTCCTCCCTACCGAATTCCATTCACCCATGACTATTAAATTTTCGTCTCCCTTCACTACCTGAATAATTTCTTTTACCTCATCATACATTTTATCAATTTCTTCATCATGTGCAGAGCTAGTTGGCATATAAACTTGTACTACTGTAGTAGCGTTCACTATGCTGTTTGTAGTAGCTTACCCGCATTCCTATTTTCCTATTCATTATTAAACCTACTCCTGCATTACCCCTATTTGATTTTGTGTTTATAACCCTGTATTCAACTCACCAAAAGTCTTGTTCCTCTTGCCACCGAACTTTACTAATTCTCACTATATCTAACTTTAACCTATCCATTTCTCTTTTTAAATTTTCTTACATACCTGCCCGATTAAGGGATCTGACATTACACGCTGCGATCCGTAGAATGCCAGTTTTCTTTCTCCTGATAATGACATCCTCGAGTAGGCCCCTCCTGGAGATTATAATGGGGGACTATTTTACCCAAGAAGACACCATCATTTAACCATACAGTAAAGCTGCATGCCCTCAGGAAAAATTATGGCTGTAGTTTCCCCTTGCTTTCAACCGTTCGCAGTACTAGCACAGCAGGGCCATTTTGATTAGTGTTTCAAGACCAGATCAGTCAATCATCCAGACTGTTGCTCCTGCAACTATTGAAAAGGCTGCTGCCCCTCTTCAGGAACCACACGTTTGTCGGGCCTCTCAACAGATACCCCTCCATTGTGGTTGCTCCTACAGTACGGCTATCTGTATCGCTGAGGCACGCAAGCCTCCACACCAATGGCAAGGTCCATGTTTCTTGGGGTGGGGGGGGGGGGGGGGGTTGTACTTTTCATTAATAATCCAAATTATTAGCAATGAGATTGTTGTGTCTTAATGTATTATTATAATACATTATTAATGTTAGTGTTATTATTATTTTGTTTTCTGTGTAATATTGTTCCTGGTCATGTGTAAGTTAGCGCCTGAAGCATCTAATCTAGTCAGGGTAAATAAGCCATAAATAAATAAGTTTGGGAATTTTGTTGCAAAAACTACAACAGTTAACTTTGACAAATTTTATAAGTTTCTTCACTCTGAATGCTGTCTGATTTTGTTATCTGTATGTCAACTGCTTTGTGTTCATCAGAGTATCTCAGACTACCATGTAGGCTAAAAACCACCATGTGCACCCCGCAAGTACTTACCTAACTGAGTAGCTGCTTCCTTTGTGTAGTGTACCCTGACCTGTCTAGGAGAGTCCTACAATTATCCACCCAATAATGGAGGTCCAGCCAAGACTGTCAGACTCAACAAAGCCTCTGGCCGAGATTGTCCACTCGGCTCCAGACCTTGGGACCCCAGTCAACTCTGGAAACTGTGCTGCAAATCGTGAGCTGTTCTTGCACTCGATATGAGAGGCCAGCAGCCTCCACCAGTCATCTGAATGAACTGAGGATGACCTCGGAAACCTCGCAAAAGGCACTGTCAGAACTGATGCCACTCCTCGGAGATGACTGCACCCTGCAAGCTCAATAGCCACAGGCAAAGATGCCCCATCTCGGATGAGGCTCCCTGACAGACCTACTGAGTGCATATTGGCTATCTTTCTGGCTCTGAACAATATTTCCCTAATGTGTCCAACACTTGTGAACCCCTCCTCCGGTGAGCTCGCTCAGATGCCGTCGGAGGAGTGACACACAGACGAGTGGGCGTGGCTGGACATCCAGCCTCCACATGCCTAACCTAGCAGTGCAGTTAGTCGTTCAAGAGAAATGACAACTGTGCTACACACTACTTGAATTTCCACTTTAAAGTTACAAAAATGTGAGACTACACCTCTTAAATACAAGAAAACTCATGGAATTTAAGAATTAATCTATGAAGAAAACAGAAAAATCTAAAGACATAACTAGCTGTTGTCCACATCTGGAACCAGTGTGTAACTCAGCTTTACTTGTTTCTTGTCAAGACAAGATTTAAAAAAGATTGTGCTCTGGGTTGATCTATATTTATTTTTGTCGTTATAAATAAAGTTCAAAATTTCATAAGCCAGTCAGTGCCCCATTGTGAATTTACGGAAAAGCTGAATAATGCAGCAATACTGAGCATTAGCTGAAGTTTAGATATATTAGGAACCTGTGCATACTGTCAGTCTTTTAGCCTCCTTCTTTTAGAGAGTCTTTGTACATATGATGGACTACAAGCACACTTTTATAACAACAGCTTAATAATCATATATTTTACTCTTCCATAAAAAAAAAATTTAAATAACAATCAGTACTTTTCAGCCATGTCTAGAACCCCCCCAAAAAAAGATATATGCGAAGAGGCATCGGACGTCTCAACAGTGATGACTGACAACTGTGTCATCCTCAGCTAACCAAATTAATTGGAGGGGCACGTGGTCAGCACACCTCTGTCCCGGACCTTGCCAGTTTTTGGCAACGGCGATGCTACTTCTCAGTCGAGTAGCTCCTCAGTTGGCCTTACAAGGACTGCGTGCACCCTTATTGAACCTTGCCCACACAGCACAGTCCAGAGAGCTTCACTCACAATGTTTCATCGAGATGTGCGTCGGTTAAAATCACACGTGGTTTCTTACAGGGCTCAGAATTTTGCTGCCAAGCTGGATAACAGACATGTCTAATCCCACAACCATAGTTTTTTATTACAGTCCCAATGTATTTGACTAAATTGCTCGCTAACAAATGAATACTTCACTTACAGGCTTTGTGAAAATTGGCTACATCTTTCAACAGAACTTGCCCACTTCATCATAGCTTGATGTGAGGAGTAAGAATATTGTGGTCAAAATTTTGTGTTTGCTTCCAATAACAGTATGCTATTAATCACTTAACTTAAACCATATGCTAGTACATTTGTATGTCATCCTGATACCAAGTTCCCACCATATATTTCATTCCCTTGAGAATCAGCTAGCAAATCTCCTTACACTCTATTCGTGCATGGTACGACGTATGACCAGCTGTCTGCTATCCTGAATGGACTCT
Source organism: Schistocerca gregaria (assembly GCF_023897955.1). Taxonomy (NCBI): domain Eukaryota; kingdom Metazoa; phylum Arthropoda; class Insecta; order Orthoptera; family Acrididae; genus Schistocerca; species Schistocerca gregaria. Next base: position 3,481,777 of record NW_026061721.1, on the reverse strand, counting down.
TCCAAACTGTGACCAACAACCACCTAAACTGACTCGTGTGATGGAATGGGGCATTTACACAACATTTTAAAATATTTCACATTCCAAGCTAAAATTTCAATTGAAACAGGAACTTTCTTTCTGTGGCCATAAAATGATGTAGACCTAACTATGAAGCTATTATATTCGTTACAGGACAACTTTTCAACACTGTCATATAACATACACAAGTTCTTGTGAGTTCATAGTAGAGGTCCACCTTGAGCCATGCAATTAATTACGAATGAAGCACGGTATTGATATTAAATGTCTAAGTGATAGTCAGTTTAGAGAGTAATTTAAAACAGATTTGTACATTAGCTGGGAATAAGGGGATCTGGCTGAGCTCATCTGGAAAGCGGCGGTGAGGGGAAACTTTCACTGTGGCAGCCTGGCCCAGTAAGTGTCTTTGTGATCCCTAATGGCACCACCGTGCAGATGGACAAGAGTCAAGACATTCTGCATTGTTCACTCACACAAATATTTTACGTGTTGGAGTGAGAAGTAATGTTTGTGAAAGATGCAATTGCCTGCCAAATGCAGAAAATCTGGCTTTGGGATGTGTGCCAGAGATTGCTGTCTTACAGGTGAACTCCCAGCTAGGCCTTTTAAATGCCACCAAACACATAACTCTTACAAAAATTTTGTTTAGGGATTTAAGACCTTTGGACAGTGGTTCATCTTGATGTTTTTCAGAGTGACAGAGAGCTAAAAGGAAGCTGCCTCACTGACACAGGAGAGAGATACGAATAGTGAGGCATGACTTTTTCCAAGGGGTATAGCAGAAATGGAAGCAATGGTTGCCCGAGTAAAACATAGCCCAGGGAAGGGGAGTTGTGCTCTCTGAGGAGCATTTTTCCCAGTCAGAGCTTGGAAGATCCAGAGCACAGCCAGTAAAATTAAGCACATATAGAAAAATTTGGCAATTTGAGGTTTCTCTCCTCACAGTTGCTACACTGATGTGTAAGGAGACTTGTCAAATATTTGGCCAGCCACAGAAGTGGTCTGCTGCTACTGAATGGTATCAAGGGAACTTCAAGTCATCTTCTAAATACAATCTCAGAGATTCATTCGGAATATTTGTATTGCAAAGTCGTTAACACTCTGCTTCTAAAATCCACAAAAAGTGTGACAAATTACCTCCAATAACTTATTAGTTTCAGTAGTTCTATTCTGTGCTCATAAACCAACTAATCACAATACATGTTCCACAGTCGTAAAACACTCCTTCCCACCCAAACACACAACCTCTCAAAGCTTCCAGAGTGAAATTTTCTCTCTGCAGTAAAGTGTACACAGATTTAAAACTATGTGCTGTACTGAGACTCTATCTCAGTACCTTTGCCTTCTGTGGGAAAGTGCTCTACCAACTGAGCCACCTAAGCATGACTCATGACCCATCCTCACAGCTTTACTTCCTCCAGTACCTCATCTCCTACCATCCAAACTTCAGAGAAGCTGTCCTGCAATGCTGGAAGAAAGGAAATAGCAAAGACATGGCTTGTCACAGCGTGGGGGATGTTTACAGAATGAAATTTTCACTCTGCAGTGGAATGTGTGCTGATGTGAAACTTCCTGGCAGATTAAAACTGAGACTCAAACTCAGATCCTTTGCCTTTAGCAGGCAAGTGCTCTCAAAGCTTGTCACAGTTTGGAGCTACCATGTACACAAAGCCATTGCTGCTAATTTTGGCTAACAATAAAAGACAAGCTGCTCCATTACACTCAGTCCAATACATAATTGATAGAGTAGTTTGTATTAGGAAACCTGCAATAAAGTTCTATGCATGCACACGGATTAGCATTTTACTTAAGTGTCAGTGTACACCATTTTCCCAAAACTGCGAAAAAGAGAATAATGTATCATGTAATAAAATGTACTGTAGCCTGTTTGATGCATCAGTCCATATGTCACAAGCAACTGGAGTTGAGTAAAATAGTGTTAAAAGCAGAATAAGTGCTAAGTGTGAAATGGTATATTGAAACTTACTTAACACACTTGTAGACAGAGTGTCAGGGACACAGATTATTAATAACAACTTTTTCATTTATGGTCTTGTGCTGGTATGAACTACCAATTTTCTTTTGGTTCCAGCTGTATGGAATTGAATTCTCACAAGCTTTTTGTTGAGTACTCGTAAACCGATGTCAGATGGTAGCTGACTCTCATACCAAACACGACCTCATCCACAGCCATGTTGCCAGCACTATCATGAAGATGGCTGCAGTATAATTGGATAAATAAGATGATCTACTCACCACACTGGTGGCAGCAGAAACTATATGCAAAGGATATAGAAACGTGGAAGCTTTCAGAGCCAATGGCTCTTCCTTCTAGCAGAAGATTTGAAGGGAAAGAAAGAAGACTGGCAAGACTTAAGAAAGGGAGAGAGTTATGGAAAAGTTGCCCAAAACCATAGGTCAGAGGAGACTTACCAGACAGGATGAGAAGGAAAGACTGATCCTTGGTGCCTGCGCTGGATGAGATTTGAAAACCTGAGTGCTTAACGATGGAAGATGCGGTAATCAGCAAGACACAATTTACTGGAAAAAAAAGGTCATTTGGAGTCAATATGAGCTGAAAGCTAACTGCATTGTACATGATAGGCATATATGGGGAGGGGGAAGATGGTGGAGATGTGTGTGCGTGGGGGGGGGGGGATAGACGGACTGCAAAATGAAAGGGGAGCAAAGAAAAGGAATAGTTACTGAGAATAAATTCTGACAACACTATGATGCAATTTTACTTTTTTAAGCTGATGTTTCTCATTGATTGTGTAAACAAAACAAACGGATCACATACTTTTGGACATATAAATACAGACTGATTATTGGCTCCAGTGTCCAAGGTTGTTGAATAAGTCAGTTTGCAGTCTGCTTGTTTCTATTAAATCATTGTCCACCCACGTTAGCTGAGTGGTGAGTGTGACATACTGTCGATCTTAAGGGCCTGCATTTGATCCCCAGCTGGATAAGAGATTTTCTCCACTCAGGGACTGGGTGTTGTGTTGTCCAGATAATCACCTATTCATCCCCATCCAAGCACAATTCGCCAAAGTGGTGTGAAATTAATTAGTTTGTTTATTTTCATTCATTTTAGAAAAACATCTGTCTGTCTCTGATTTGATTGTCTTGGCCATGGTTTCTAAATCTGCCTCTACTTGTGTGACACGCCTCATGATGTCATCATGAGGGGTAACGCACTTTCCTACTTTTGTCATCATGTGCTACTTAAAGGTTTGACATTGATTTCATTATGTTTTGCTAAAACTGTTAGTTTTGAAAAGTAGGTGGCCATTTGAGTGATCCTTTTGTTCAAGTCAGTACCAATTTTGGTTAATTTAGCGTCATTACTGTCAAGTTTTTTCTTTATTTCCTGAAATCATTCCGTAAACAGTTTCTCATTGTTCTGTAAACTTGTATTCATCTGCTGAAATTGTTGCATGACTGCACTGATAAATTGTGAGAAATTTACTGTTTGAACATTATCTGCTCCCGGTAAATCGTGAGAATTTACTGCTTGTGATCCACTTTCCATATCTTGCAACTCTATGTTGCTGTCGGTTCCTACGGCTAGATTATTTAGGTTCTGTATTTCATTTACTGTTTCACTTGTTTGAGCAAGTGTAATTTAATTCTATGCTGCTTCATTGGATATGGAACTTGCAGTAGGCAAACTGTTTATGTTATCCATTCTGTGAGTCATGACCGTATCAATAGTAATAAGATTTTTTTTTTTAAACTCGTCTCTACAATGTTTAGCTTGTATGTAATGTTATTCAAACAATGCATAGAGTTGATCTATTATTGACAATGTCTCTACACGCCATGTTGTCTCCACTGAGCTGTGTATCGGCCATTTTGCAGTAATTGTTGTCGTACTTTGAAAAAAACAAAAAATATACACTCAGCAGTAAAAATCACTTTTTAACTTTAGCAAAACTTCGCTATATATCGTGAGTTAATGAAAGATTGTGCCAACAAACAGCCCAAGATGCTATGGGGCAATGTATCACAGGATGGCATTTGGCACCTATATGTGTCAGAATATACACCTGCATTGCCATCAGAGAGTGGTATGCATTGTAGTGGTGTGACAGGACACCCTTCACTGTGACACATGTTCCATTTGACCTGAATTACAGCGATGTCACATCGTATGACAAAAATGACCATTTCCTTGAGGGTGTTGCAGTTTCTTCTTTCAGCAGAGTAAATGGTATGCATTTCATTGTAACCTTTCTAGTTTAGTAAATAAATCACCTTCCTTGACAAGGATCTCAATATCTGTTTATTGTTGTTACTAAGTATATACTACAGGTCAAAATTATTCGATCACCTATGAAAAAAGCTGTGCACTTTATTTTAATAGACAACTACACTCTTCAAACTAAATAGGCTAACAATACAAATATTTTCTCTCTCTCTGTCATTAAGTACCCTTCGTGCTAAGAACAGCTGCGCAGACTGTTGGCATTATGGAGATAATATTTTTGCAGAGATTACAGTCCCATGCATCTGTAATCCATAGATTTTCAACATTAGATGACGCCAGTTCTCTGATCTCTCTGCCATGTTCATCCCAGTGGGTGAGGTGGAGCAGTGGTTAGCACACTGGACTTGCATTCGGGAGGACAACGGTTCAAACCCATGTCCAGCCATCTTGATTTAGGTTTTCTGTGATATCCCTAAATCACTTCAGGCCAATGCCGTGATGGTTCTTGTGAAAGGGCAGAGTGGACTTCCCTCCCCATCCTTCCCTAATCCAAGCTTGTGCTCCGTCTCTAATAACCTTGTTTTCAATGGGACATTAGTGTTTAATCTCCCTTCCTCAAGTTCATCCCGTAAGTATTCGATGGGATTTAAGTGAGGCGGCTGACTTCACCAGACCATATTCTTCAGTTTCCCAAATTTCTTTCCTCTATTGACTTACTATTGGCACAATTTAGAAGTCTGTCTGAGATCATTGTCTTGCTGCAGATCAACCCACAACTAATATGCCTCTTGGCAGATTGAACTGAATTGTTTATCAGTACTGACTTCATACGTTCTCCACGATGTCAATGAGTAAACATTCTGTGAAGGCTTACAAATTTAAAACTCGATTAATCCTTGAACCATTGCTGTGCCCATTGCAATCAATTCAACTTCTCTCTATCCATCCATGTAAGTCAAAGGTTGGAGCTTCTCACATATTGTTTACTTTATTATTAATTATAGGTGCAGGAGGATTCTTCACATTTACTCTGTACACATAGGAACTAATCTTTGCTTTACCGTGTTACTTAGGGTCTTCCAGATTGTCAAACACTTGAGCTGGCACTAGAGCAATGTATACACTACTGTAGGCTTGGTTAGGCCAAAATTTGTTACTATTGCCTTGCTAGAATAGCCTTTGTGATGCAGAGCTACAATTACAGCACTTTTTTCAATTCCGACCTCCTCCTTCCATCTTGTTAGGATGCAATACAGCATGAACTTGAACAAGTATAGAAACTCACTTCTAGGTACACACAGTGTACAAAGGCAGCAAAAGAAATGAGACCTATTTAAATGGAACCCTCTTAGGTAAAGGCCACCAGTGTTGTGGAGACTCACCAGCACCTCTCTGGGTGAAGAATGAGCTTAGTTTTTGCATGTTTTACTATCAAAACAGGTTTATGGTGCAATACTCAAAGTTAAATCCCTGTGTTAACGCAAATCAATAGCTGTGACTGAAAACTTTTCTTCACTTTAGCATCTAAAATTCGCAGACAATGTGTGTGATCATCTGGACCACAGCCCTTGGACACCCAAAAAGATCAAAATGCATCTGACAGCAAGCCATCCGAGTCATTGGCACATCTCAAGGGCCCAAGTAGCATGTACGTGGTTTTATAGTGATCCCAACATAAACTGCTTCCAAACCTCAGAAATGGAATTCTGTGATTGAAATTCAACCTTTGTAAGAGATTAGAATGTATGCCACTTACTACTAGCACAGACATACTGCTATTTTAAGTGTTCTCTCTGTCAAGGTAACTGTAACTGAATTGGCAGAGAAGTGACTAAACACAGGACAGATATTGAGTTGCTACAACAAAATCAGGGATCTTCTCTTTATAACAGTATCTAATTTTGTAATATGTTTCTGCTGTTGAATCGTGTTCCATCTGTGTATTACAGTGCCTATGTAGCACCAAAATGTTCCATCTTCAAAATTTGAATTCAGAATATTTTCATGTGCTTTTGGAAGGTGTGAAATGTCACAACTCGTATCCCTAGAAGTGTGCCAGCTCAGAGACATGGTTATTCATTACAAATGATGGGGGAAAAAGCCTCCAATTGAATACAAAGCTGATATATAAATGAGTGAGTGAACGTACAATTGCTCATTGGATTACACTGTGTCTGTTATTGTTATATTTCCAATTCTTAATTTTCTGCATTCAGTTACAGTTATCATTGTACAGCTTGCTACATTGAAGCATGGAAATCACCCCAAGACAGTGAAGATCACATGGAACATGGAATGAGTGTCTGAACTGAAATGATTCCAAGCAAGCTACCCTGGGAATTGATTAATACTAAAAGTGTGTACTGCTTGGAGTATCTGACAAATTGTGCAGGGTCAGAAACACATACATTTTACAGAAAAAGTACAAGATGTGGTGAACATTCTGTCTGCAGTCTGGTATAGTGAACTGCTATGGGTGAAACAGAGTACAGTACTGCTCAAAGTAGAGGTGCTAGTTCTTGGAGTGCATTTACAGTAACCAGGATGAAATGTTTGTGGCTTTGCTTGCCTGTGTGAGAAGGACTGTTGCTAAAGAAAAAATCCATTTTATTTTGCCAAATGTGTTTAAAAGTAAAAAATAATACATATATTGACTGAATTATAAAGGTAACTAATGATAATGGTGTTTCAGACATTCCAGACTACATCTTGGGTACAGTTACAAGAATTATCAGGTGCTGTGAAAAATGGTATTGGCTGCTAAACATTTAAATGTAATGCTGTGGTAATTTAGGATCAAGAAAGTGCCTTGAAAAAAATGTTTATGTCTCCTTTTTCGTATATTTTTTAAGTTGAAGTGACTGTACATCATGTGGCAATAGCTGAAACAAATTGGCAACAAATTTAAACGAAATGTATACAATTTTTACGGTTCATATAGAAGATAACATGTTTAATAAACAATGCTGTTTTTAACAATAGTATAATGAATACTATGCCTTATCTTACGATAACATTAGAATAATATTTAAATACCTAAATTTGGGAGTTGTTATAGCCAGTAGTGTCTGCAACACATCAAACAGAGCTTTTCGTTAGCTACCATTGTATGTTTCAGCACCATGTTAACAAGCCTGCCACTCCTATCATACTTTATGTACACCCTATATAAACTCCAGGAACACTTTCAAGTAATTACTGCACAAGAACTAAACATTGTACAGATATCATACATATTGCAATTTGAAGCGAAACTGTAAAAAAACTTCCAAACAAACGGGGCACTGCTTCATCATGTGGTAGAGGCAGTACATACACCAGATCTTTAATGCGTCCCCACAGAAAAAAGTCACATGGAGTGAGATGTGGTGATTGGGGAACCATTTAGTGAAACACCTGTCCTCTTCTGTAGCAAGGCCGATCCATCGATGCAGCAGCTCTGTGTTCAGACACCCACAAACTTCACGATGAAAATGGGTTGGAGCTCCATCCTGCTGAAAAATGAATGAAGGGTCCAGTTGCATTTGAGGTATCAGCCATTGCTGCAACACATCCAAGTAGGAATATCCAGTAACAGTGCTCTCAGTGAAGAAGAATTGCCTGTACTGTTTTTGGTACGACAAGGCACAAAAAACATTTACTTTTGGGGACTCATGCTCAAATTCAATGCATTCGTGTGGATGCTTTGTACCCCCAGATATGACAATTATGCCTGTTCACTTTCCCATTAGTGTGAAAAGTGGCTTCCCTGCTAAATATTATGTAATCAAAGCCATTACCATCCCCATTCAGTTTTTGCAAGTCTGAACAAAACTCAAAACGCTTCTCTTTGTCATCATCATTGAGTTCCTGCACTAGCTCCAGTTTCAATGATTTCATTGACACCTTCTGTAGCAGGACTTTTCACTATGTCATTGGAGCTATTTTGAGATCATGGGATGCACGACGCACAGATTTTCTCGGACTCCTTATAGATGACTCTCGTATGCACTCCTCATTCACTTCACTCACACTGGGACGTCTGCTTCTCTTTCCCGGGCACAAGCAACCCATCATAACAAATTTGTTGTGCCAGTGGTAAATGGCCTTCCTTGTTGGTGGCTCCTTACCACACTAGTTTTTGTTGGACGCCAACACACCACGTTTGTGACTTTTGGTGACTATCCTCAAGTTACGAAACTACACTGTGGTGGTATACATTAAAAAAAAACTTTCAGTGTCTCTTTGAAATGACACATGTATGATAGGTGCACACTGTTTGGTTCTTGTGCAATAAATAATTGAAAGTGTTTGTGGTCTTTATGTACGCCTCATATTTTTTTATACATGGCAAAATCATGATATTCTCAACATTAGAAATGTTCATAATGTAACCATATGCATAAATTAATTTGCAAATGAATGTAAAATGACTCATTCCTCATCATTATGATCCATAGAACATGTATCCTACTAACTAAATTGGATTAGATGATGATGCATCACTATTAAATCATTTGCCTGTATTCTCTCTGTCGCCAAAAAGTGTATTATTAAGGGAGATAAGACTATTAGTTTGTTCTTTCAGTTGTCACTTGAAACTGAAAATAACATTGATATGAATGATCATCAAAAAGAAAAGAAACTTTATGGTTCCATGGACCTTTACAAGTCTCAACCAACTATGCAGTATACATGTAGACTGAAGAGATGAATGAAAATTTGAACCCAGATCCTCTGCTCACTGGGCAGATGCACAAACCACTACACCACCCTGGCACAGTGGCTCTGCACTGTTTGCCCCAGCATGCCTCCCTCCTCAGTCCAAAATCCTGTTCACAACTCAGTCCACTTATTTCCCCAAAACACAAAGAGCACCACAGAGGATGTCAAACTGTCATGGAATAGCACCTCAGTTTTGAATGAAATGGGGATTCCTCTCTGGAACCATATAGTTTCATTTAATGAAAGCAGCTATACCTGGGTCTCAGGCAGGACCTCCTGTTTCGTTTGATTCTGAGGTACTATTCCAATACTGTTGGACATGTTCCACACCCAGGAGGATACCCTCTTTTGTGGGTCTGTGGAATAAATAATTAATGTAATCTAGTCTGAGATCCCCTCCTCTTGTGGCAGTTAATTGTATATCACTGGAGCAACAAGGCATTGTGACTAAAAAGGACACACCATTCCCATTTTCTGGAATGGTTGCAAGGCAAATGCACTTACTTGCAGGCCTTTATTATGGATAACAATCTGTTGAAGCATTAAAGAACACAGTTAACATTTCTGAATTGTGACACACTTTATAGACCAGAATTGTCTTCTCTAGGTCTCAACATGAATTTGATGAAGGGTAATTGCCTGAAACTTTACTGATAAAGGCAAAATAGTTCTCTTAATTCACCTCAAAAGCACGATAACCGACCTCGATATCAGATGGAGCAATAAATGAAATATTCGAAAGTGTCATTCATTGGTTCTCAATAAATGGTCTAGCACATCATTTACAAAGAAAAGGCATCTTATTCAGTTTTGCACAAGGAAAGACAAATCATCACTAATAATGAAGCATTACGGAAAAGAAATATGTGAAGACTGATTGTTAAAAATACTTGGGGGTACATAGTGATGAGAACAAGAATTATAAAACTGAGTGCAGCAACATTTGCTCTAAATTTGATTGCCATAAGTGGCAATGACATCACTAGAAAATTTAACTTCCTTCTTTCATTGATGTCATATTTAGAATGGGGGCCTCTGACCCCTCCCCCTCCCCATCCCCCTACACACACACGCACAGTGCCTATCCTCAAACTTCACATAGATAAAGAAATTAGGTAGCCTCACAACACATACACTCTTACAAAGTTTGTTTTGAAGGATCAGCACAATTTGAAAATAATACTAGCATTCATAAATACAATACTAGGAGGAAAACAGTGGGACTTAATCTTGTTGTAGCACAGAAAGAAGCATATCATGCAGCCATAAAAATATTTGATCACCTCCCTTTAATTAACAAGGTGCTGGCTGATAATGAAAGTTGACAAGTGCTATTCCATAGATGAATTTCTGAGAAGGAAACAACAGGTTACCCACGAGCACTGATGTGCTGCTTCCTGGACTTGGGTAGGCGTGCCGGCCCCGGACTGAATCAGCCCAGCAGGTTAACAACGAGGGACGGCATGCCTGAATGTGGTTTTTAGGCAGTTTTCCACATCCCACATGGTAAATACTGGGCTGGTCCCCATGTACCACCTCAGTTACACAACTTACAGACATCTGAAAAACATTGGCACTATTTCATGGCTTACACTAGACGCAGACAGCTAGGGTACATTACTTCTGTCCTGGGGGGTACATGATGGTGACAAGAAGGGCATCTGGCAACAACACTCTGTGACACTAACATTGCCAACTCTATAGTAACAGGGTCAACCCCGTGTTGAAGCGGGGCAAAGGCCCAAGCAAATTATGAGAAGGTGACATCCAAAAATGAACATATCTACTAAATGCAATTTATCACAGTCAACATGAAACTTATTTTGGGCATACATAAGAATGAAAATAGCATACTGCAGTGTGAATGCCTTTTACTTTTAGGCCAAAAGGCAGTTCATATCTGTAAATCAAATCTACAATGAAAATATTCCTTTAAAAAGCACATTTAAATATGGACATGTTCTCATTACATGAACCATGAGCGATTTTCAAAACTAAAAATCTTCTTCTTTCTTTCAAAATAACTTACCTCTTATTGTATAATGCTTGTTATACCATATCATTTCACACATTTTTATAGTGTAGTATGTGATACCATAGAAAAAACTGTAAAGTGGCCACTATAGTACTAATATTCGTTTTCAATATTTTATTCAAATTTCAGGTTTATTATTACTTCACAATTATTTAAAATGTTTCAGATCACCATGCCAGAATAAAATGACGTAACTGTGGCATTAACTATCTTTAGAAGTATTCTTTGACGTAAGTGTTACATGCAAAAAAGAATAATTTTCTTAACAGTCACAAGCAACATGGAAATATCATCGGTGATGGTTGTGTTCCAACTTAAGTACTAGTGATTTTGGCAGGCTTCTTAAAAAATAGTTTACTGTAAACCATCAACATCTTTTTTCCTATTATCTTAGACTGGATGGCTGAAAAGTACTTTTGCTTTTGTCCAAGGAAAGGGTTTTGTAGTCGTTCATCTGCTCTTTTACATCTAGTTGGGAATTCTAGAATGCATTTGTCTCAACATGAGTATGAGTGTTTCCCATAGCTTTGTACTTGTGTATGGAAATGCATTTTATTTCACACATTTAATGTGAAATCCCTATCTAAGGACCTACAAGATGTACATTGGTGAGCAAGGTTTCTTAGCTGAGTCACTGATTGTAGATCTCATTGTATTCCTCTTTTGTTACAATTGTTGGCCTTTTTCTTAGAAGTTTTCCTATTCTATCAAAAGTGGAGTCAGTGCATAAGTAACTGTGTCCTTTTAACAATAGTAATTATTAGTGCTATGCAACATATTATGAGGGAGCACGGAAGCACAAACAGTTGCTCTGCATTAGAGAAACAGTGTGACTGGAATGGAAATCACTCGACTGGATGTAATGGATTAGTTATCCTTCACACAAAATGTGTATGTGGACACACATTTATTTTCCTAGGCTTGTATCTTGGCAAATGTTTGATTTCACTTAAATTGTATGATTATCTAGGTTCTGCCTATCCTGTTTGTTTTGTTCCATTCTGTGTCTCATTTATTTTAAATTCCTGACATGCTTGCTTTTGCATGTAAGCTCCTCATATAAAATTTTGTTGAGGATTAAGGCAGCAACAAAGTTCAGTAAATAGTCAGCATGAACTAATTCTGTGCAATGGGAACCCCAGAAAAGCAGATGATAAAAGCTCTCAGTTTACAATTGCCTTCCTCATCTTCCAGAAAACACGCTACTTTTGGTTTTTGGGTCATGACAAATGTTGACCATCCTGATGAGATCAGTCTCATTGACTGGGTGCACATTTGTCAAACATGGATTTCATGAGCTGGGGACTTGTTAACACGAACAGTCGATTGCTACTCTAAGCTCTGGACATACTTTTGCCTACCATCCAATGACACAGTAATGGAACATTGTACGCCATAGTGCACGGGATTTTGATCTTATTGGCTGAACTGTGAACATTGTAGGAGAAAAATAATTTTGAAAATGCACCATTTGTCAATAAGGGTTGAGGGGAGTGAAACAATCATTACTGAGTAACTGCTATGGAATATGCTGTACTGGGGCTAGCAGGGTTCTGTTTGGGTGGGCCCCAAATAGGCTTGTGATTATCTCACTGTATAAATTTCCAGAGGGTTATTGGTTGACCCTACCACCCCATCAGCAAACAAACATTTAACAGTAAAAATGTGATAGTAACACAGTATCAGGAGAATTATTAAATAATGTTGCACTAGTTACAGAACACAGATTTGAACCGTTGCCTCATGACTCACACACATGAATGTATCTTCTTCTGCTTCTACACAATGAGCACTGATCCAAAGGAATTGCTGAAGAAATGGTCTTGGATGGTTATTGATTCATTCAAGAGACATACTTGAGGTATAGGGACTTCTGAAATTAAGTTACGCAACAGGCACGGCACCCTTTCAGAAGAGTGGGCATGTTACCAATTTCCTGAGAGACAATTCTGCTGCAGTACGGACAACAGGTTCATCACATTGTGGGAGTGAAATGGCTCTCCAAAGTTGAGGTACAAGGAACAGTAAGTTTCTTGTTAGCCAAACATACAAATTGCACACAAATTCGCCATGGAATTCTTGCAGTGTATGGTGCAATGCAATGTAGCATCCAGTCGTAGTGAAACAGTGCCAACAATTTGATGAAGACCATTCAGTCTTTCCAGCAAGCTCAGTGCATATTTGACAGGAAAGAGATTTTCCATCAAAGAGGAAATTCACACAGCAATCATCAAATTGTTCCATGACTGAGGCGCACGTTTATATTTTCAAGAAACTGAACAGTTTGTGGGATGTTACAATTGTTGTTTACAGGTTTTAGTGACTGTAGTGAAAAGTAGTATCTGCATCACTTTGAATTGTATTGCAGCATACAGTAAAAGTTACTCAGTCTGCCATAGTAACAGGTAACTTTCTTTCTGAAGTCTCATAGTTTCCTGCTGCTTTCACACCTTTCCTTGACAATCATCAGATGTCAGGTTACTCCTGGATGCATCAGTGAATGGAATCCTACTCTGCTGACTGAGTACCCATTCTGTGTTTTCCCGTACCCAACTCCACAGACCAATGCTTTGGGGGAGGGATGCTAGTGCTATCTGAGGCCACATTGATAATGTGGAGACTTGGATTTTGTCTTGACCATAGTTGCCTGATATCCCAGATATCTGGTTGGAAACCGAACTGTACTTTGTTGGGATAGATAAAATTCCTGGTTACATAAAAATGGACAACATTATATAAAATGATGTGGTCTTCACTTCAAATTGCTCATTACCAATTTCTAATGAGGGGCAGTCTTGTATGAGTTACTGACTTAAACTCCTCCTTTTATTAACAGTGCTAAGTGGTCATACTTGACTAAATATCCATTGTTTTCGAGTAGTGCATCAGAGGTCAATCGTGACAGTGCTTTGTAATTCTCTGCTGAAAAAATTGAATAGGGTTGTGCAGTTTCCTTCCCCTGTGGCAGCCTTAGTCATCATGATGATCTTATCAAAACATTCAAAAGAGAAATTGTGACGAAGGAAGCTGGGATAATTTTTTAATTTTTACTTCCCCCTTGTTTTGCAATATGCCTCCTTCAAATTTGTTTCTTCACTTTCAACTAATTACCATTAACATATGTGAATTGTAATCTGCATTTTCATAAAAGAGAAAGGCAGCCCCCTCAGGTTGAATTTTGTCTGTGTAATTGATTTTCTAATTTATATTGAGTATTCCTAGTTAGTATCTTTTATTATAGGGCAAAATCAGTCATTTTTATGTAACTTTAATTCCGATGTGGACTTATAAATGGGAAGTTGTGCACTGGCCATACATAACTGTGTATTATTGGGAGGATGTGAAAGTAGAAGACTGTGCATCTGTCGGCTACATCATTTACAGTAGACAGTACTGCACATCCAACCCCTATGTTTTCAGCCAGTATGTAGACACCGAGGACAACAAAGGAACAAAGTAGGCAAACCACAACAAAATGGCAGTTTACTTGCAGCACAGTCTAAACTATGTTGAAAAATGATTTGACTTTGAAGAAAGTGTCTACAGGACTTTCAAACCATTTTCACTGACAGTGAAACAGAGCTCAGTTTCAGAATATCTAGAAGTTATTTCTTGCAGATGGGGATTTGATGTTTGAAGAATGTGTGCAGTTAAAGAACTTTCTCAAGGATGAAGAGAAGAACTTTTCAAGCTGAAATCAGATTAGTGGAAGGAATTTTTTTTCATTGTTATGAAAACTATGACAACTTCTTAAAACTTTTCCGTCTTGTTTCAGATGATGGTGAACACTTGGTGAGCTGAGAGGAACCTTTTCCCAGCAGCAACATTAGAAGCTGAAATAATAATAATAATAATGAAGATGGTTTAGTGATTTACATGTCTCCAGTTTTATTGAGGAAGAAGAGAAGATTCTATGAAGGAGATTGAAAAGTGAGCAAAAATCTCAATAAGGTAAAAAAAAAAAAAAAAAAACATTGAATTGTAGCCTGTGTGTGTTTAGTCTTGGTTTTTTAAAAAATATCCCGATTTAGTTCAGAAAAAACTTGGTGTCTGGTCTGTACTAATACAGCTGCCTTCTAAATGGGCAGTGCACAGCTCTTTTGCATTTTCTTGTGGGTGCCTATGAGCCACAACTCTTATGCTCTAAACAGGTTGTCGACTCCAGGCTACCACTGGAAGATGGTTTGTCTCACAGTAGTGGTTCTCTGTTTGAATGATGTCACTGTGGTGTATGACAAATTGACAGGCAACTTATCATGCTGCTATACACTCACAATGTAGATAAGCCTGAAATGATCCTTCAGAGCATGTTTACAGACAACACGGTTGAAGATTTTAATGAATCTGTCTCACAGAGACTTCTGTTCAATATTAGATTATGATAAATATTCTGGCCAACAAAGTATCTGATTCCATTAAATTTTCAGCTATGTTTTTTCAATAATTGCAAATCTGCTGTTCAAAAATGGAAGCCTTTTGGATTGATATTTTGTTTGAGATTATAAATTTCATGTGTTTCAAATTATTTGGTTATGAAAATGCCTCATAGCACTTCTGTGTCTAAGAGAAACTGTTATAATTTTTCATAACCACTAGAACAGTTCCTGAAGTTAATATTGGAAAAATGTACCTTTGATGCTTTGCACCCGTGAGTTGAGTTGTGCTATCGTTGTTAACTTTCTCAATAGTTTTAGTGAGGTTACTGAATGAGAGTAGTTGTCTTGGACTTGATGTCACATGAAACCAAGTGCAGTTTTATCTGTTGGACTGAGTAACGTGAACTCAGTGTAAATCATGAACTGTAATTTGCTTTTATACTTCTGCAACTTTGAAATCAGTGACTCTTTTTTAGCCAGTTGCCAAAGCTTTAGAAATGTGGTTTTAGCTGTTGATTACATTTGGAGAATTGGGCTTATCAAAAGCTACAATGTTGTTTCATCAGCAAGTCAAGATATTAACTGAAACTATATGACCTAGAGCCCACATGAATTGTACTTCTAAATATATATGGATGGTGAGCTGAGCCACAAAATACTTCAAATCATGTCGATGATTGTTGATACTGTTTTCTAGGTTATGCAACAAATGTCATTGGAACTCTATCCTACAGTGTCATATCCCAACATTACACTTCAGACAGTTCTGACAAACAAATGTTACATCATTTCAATATTTTCTTGTTGTTTGGAGTGAGTAACGGGACTCTTATAAGACACAGGAAGAGAGAAGAAATAAAGCTCTTGATATCAGAGGCAGGAAGGGTCTTGGAAGATAAGTTGAATGGAATGAAAGGGATAAAAATCATAAATTTTTGACATTCCTACCTGGAATTTCCGTTGGTTGTTTTAAAAATGCTAAAATTCCACCAACCGACATATTGCCCCCTGCCAGTGGTGTGATGTGATGCAACATGGAGGGGCAGCTGGTCAGCACACCTCTGTCCTAGGATTTTTTTTACTGTGAAACCACTACTACTTGGTCAAGCAGCTCCTCACAAGACTGACTGCATTTTGTACCAGTCACAGTCCCCCCCCCGAGGAAAAATCGCTGCAGTTAGTCGAATGGCACAGCTAAGGAGGCAGACAGTGGAATGGGTAGTGTGTTAAAGAGCAGTTCTAAGATGAACATAAGACAAGAATAATGGAATGTAGTCAAGTTGAATCAGGAGATGCGGAATGAATAACGAGGGATGATCAGCGAGTTTGCATTTGAAAGCTGTACGAGGAGGGGTGAAAAAGCTTCTACCCTAACAAATAAAGAGTGAAAGAAATTTCATAATATAAATTTATTTGTATATATAATACCTGTGTACACCAATACACTTGGAGGCATGCTCAGATAACTTCTGCAAACCATTCAAAGAAAAGATCTTTGATTTCAATTGCAACAAAGCATCAGTCACTGCATCATCATCATCCTTTGAGGTATTTTTTTTCGGTTTGGGACAAGGAAAAAGTCTGACCCAGTCAGATCTGGAGAATATGGCAGGTGACACGTTCCACATCATTATGAAAGAATCGTGTTCATGATCCATGGAACAACTAATATAACTAACTAGAATTGGAAGTTTTTCATTGTCCATTATACGAGGTTTGTCCGGAAAATACGTATAAAGGTTGAATAATGTCTTTATGTTACAGGTTGCAGTCACCATCAGGTGAGACTACTGCTGTAATCAATCAAATCAATGCTCAGTTCGAGTCAGAGCACTCTGCGTGAAGGTGGGAGTGTGCAGCAGATTGTGTTCTTAAAGACCGTGGATTGACAGAATGATTGCTGACAAGCTGTCAACCCTCAAAACAATTGTTCACAAAAACTTGAAATGAAGAAATTGTACCGAAGCTCTTGACACCAGAACAGAAAGCAAAGAGGGTTGAGTGCTGTAGCGATTGGTTGGAAGCAGAGGAATGAGGTGACTTTCTCAACCGAGTCATCACTGAAGACGTGTCCTGGTATTAGAAATTCGATGTGGAGCTCAAAGCAAGGAATGGAAACTAGCAGGAGAACCGAGAACAATAGAGTCACGAAAATCAAGGTCCAATGTGATGACAGTGTTGATTCTTGGAGCATTGTTCACAAGAAATTTGTCCCTCCCAGCAAGAGAGTGAACGGAAATTTTTACGTTGAAGTTCTGACACGTCTCGGAGCTCTTGTGGCAAGAGTTTGACCCTTCATCACAAGAATGTGCCCGCACACATGTCGCTCATTGTGTTTTTGGCCCGAAGCTCAATCACCACTGGATTTAGTCCCGTGTGAGTTCTTCATGTTCCCAAAAATGCGTAATGGTGTGGCATTGGGAGATGTGGAAACGACATGGCAACTAAACAACATCACAACTGAAGACCTTCAGCAATGTTATCAACAGTGGAAATGGCGTTGGCAGAAGTGTATCACGTCTCAGGGTGAGCACTTTGAAGGAGACCATATTGTAATACCTGAATAATTGTAAAATAAAGTTATTATGCAACTTTTATATGTATTTTTCGGACAAACCTCGCAGATTAGGAAATGAGACACTGAAGATAATAGAAGTGTTTTGTTATTTGGGTAACAAAATAATTGATTTTGGCTGACACAGAGAGGATATAAAATGCAGGCTTCACTGTATATCTGAGAAAGAGGAATATGTTAGGAGTGGATGTAAATGTTACGGAGTCTTTTCTGGAGGTATCTGCGTGAAGTGTAGCCTTGCTCCGAAACGAGATGTGAACAACAAGCAGTTGAAGCTAGAAAAGGATGGTATCTTTAAAAATGTGTTTCTAGGAAGAAATTTTGATGATTTCGTGGATAAAACATAAGGTAAACTCTGTCCATCGGTACTGGCCGACCACCGTGTCATCGTTTACCAATGACGTCCAGCACACCACTATCCTGCCTGTGTCAGTTTTCTTGTCCTCGAGTTCCTCAGTTGGCATCACAAGGGTGAATGTACACTTTCCCAATCCTCTCACCCAGAAAAATCCCTGGCAGTACAGGGAATCTAAACCTGCGTCCTCGCCATGATAGGCAGCAGCAGTGAACACTAAGTTACAGAGGTAGTCAATAAGTGGATAGATGACTACTACTGGCACTCGACACCCTCTGCACTGCACCTAGAGGTGGCTAATGGAATAATTATGCAGTTGCAAATCAAATTACCAGGGACATAGTATTGAAAGAAATTTTCAGCACAACATGAGTAAAAGAAGGAACTGGTTGATAAGACATACCCTGATGCATCGAGGAATCATCAATTTGGTGTTGGTGGGATTTGAGTGAGAGGAGGAAAAACTGTTTTAAGGGGAAATACAGTAAGCAGGTTCAAATAGATGTAGGCTTGCATAGAGAGCTGCATCAAACCAGTCTTTGGACTGAAGACCACAACAACAAAAACAGTTGGCTGTGTGTAGGAATTTTCTGTGGTCAGGAAAGCAATGAGAAATGATTTTCTGATTAAGAAAAGTGCAAACACTATACATTAATGTGGTGTAAAATGTTTCTTGAGCTGTTTATGAAGCCAGAGAAATCTTATATTAGTTCTTTTGGCATGATAAACCTGTACACGATGATTAAACTACACCTACCCATGGGTTTTATGCAACTTGCAATGCCTACAAATGTCATGGGCAAGATTTTCATTTCTCTCACCCACTACATGCAAATTACTAGTCCTACATAAAAAAATGAACAGGATCTTTTTGTGGGAAATTTAATGTAGTCATTTCTTTTTGGGAGGGGAGGGGATACATTTTTACTAGAAGCCATAGTTTTTGAATTATTTAACAAAAAGTACAAGACAGGCATTCAAATGCCTTTTTTCTTGAATGCCACAGAAAGTGTGGTGTCCAACAAAGTACAAAATGTAATGTAGTTAATTTTGATACAAAAAGGTTCTGTTCATTGTTTTTGCAGGACTAACAGTGAGCATGTAGGGAGGAGAGAAGATTAAAATCATGGGTGTGGTTCTTGAAGATGTTGCAGGTTCCATAAAACTTTATGGCAGGGGCAGCTGAATAACCCTGTGTATGATCCACAAGATTCAACAACATGCTGGTCAAACATGGCTGCTGATAGAAAATAGGTGGTTCATATTGGCTTGAGTATCCCCATTATGTGACTGCTGTAAAGAAGAGGATGTGGGGTGTTCTCCGTCAGCTTTTATACCCACACTGGTATGCCAAAAGGCATTAAAATATACAAGGCATGCCAGAAAAGTAAGTACCATTGTGGGAAAGGACTCATGAAAACATTTCTTCAGACCGTAACAGCCACCACTGTTCAGACATTTGTCATAGCAGTAATCCAACTTTTCTATGCCCTTTTCATAGAAAGATAATACCAGTTAAGACCTCCAATACTGATCACACTTGCTTACATCATCATAGGTGTTCAAGCACCTTCATCCTGACTGATGATGAAGTAAAAGTGGTAGTCCGAAGATGTGAGATCAGCACTGATTGGCAGGTGGTGTGGTCTCACTGTTCCCAAGTGAATTGTTTAGTAAGGATTTCAGTGCCACCAGCAGAAATGAAGCATCATAATGATTCGATTGAGAGTTTTGCATCGTTTGTTTTGAATAGTGTGATGGAGTTCTCTCGGTGTTTTGCAGTATCATACCGCTTTCATGGTTTCAGCTCTGAGAAGGAACTCAACAAGCAGAATGCCTTGTTGGTCGCAGAATCCATTTCACCTGACTTTTTGCACTTGCAACTTCATTATGATTTCTTTTTTGGGGGTGGTGGAGGATTGTCGGACTGTCAGTTCCTTCACTCCATAGATTGTTGATTTTATTTTGGAGTGTCATGAAGACCCCAAGTTTCATCACCAGTCACGATTCTATTTAAGAACTCATCTTCCTTATCACTGTATTCAGTGCTGAAATGTCAAAACTCTGCCAAGGTACATAATTTTGAAAGCATTTTTCAAACGCAATTTATGACTGAGTTATGCAAAACAGTTTTTGAAATACATTCTTATTGTGAACCATGTGTTTTCTCACCCATACCATCAGTGACAACAGAAGGCTGTCCAACACATGCTTCGTCATGAGTGTTTCTTCAACTGTCTCATCCACTTTCTCACCGTAAATGTCTACAAGTTGATGAATTTCAGCTGGCTTAATGTTCTGTGTGTTGGAACTAAACATAACAGAGCACACTTCACAGTCACTGGGCTCAGAGGTTGTCCTAAAGATTTTGACTGATCACTAACAAATATAAATACCACAAAATTGAGCTGCAGTGTCAAGACAATGAACCAGAGAAATGTGTGAAACTACAACACAAGTGCTGCAGTGGCAGTAGAATGATTTGGCAATTACTTTCAGGATGCACCTCATACTTAGGACTTCAATGGAAGTGCCTGTCGCCTTTTAATGTAAATTTTTGCTTATGATGGTAACTATGTTTAAGCAGTGTGTCTGTGTGGCAAGGGGGTAATTAACAGTTGAACTATCTTTGTTTTGTTTATCTCTCTCTAGTCATGACAGGTAATGTGAATCAAGGACAAAGGTACTTTCTGAGTTACCTTAGTCAAGCTCCAACCCTTCTGTCCTGTACAGCTACTTGCTTTCATCCTGAGGTTGTTACTCTCTGGTCAGCAGGTGCTCCTAAAAAAGTTGCATACATTGTGTACAAAAATCTACATTTACAAAGAATTTGTGGGGCCAGACATGTTAGTAATGCTCAAGATATGATGTGACTATTGGTATAGGGGCAATTCAGAAAATATCACCTGTCTACATTATGGCACAACTGGAATATGCTTGCTCAAATAGTGACAATGCATTCAGCTGAACTGGTAACCAGTGCTTCATATACCAACATCGTCTCCCCCTATAAAAAAAGAAATTTAGAGGCAGTCACATAAAAAAAAAGCTTCTTTTCCTCCCCTAAACACTCGAAAATTGTGTGTATGTAGTTTGTTTTCATATACAGGGTGTATTAAAAGAGCTGTCACCATTACCTACACTGCTTGCATGGTGTTAATTTGCACACAGATTTCTGGTTGTTCCACTGGAAAGCTTACCAAGACATTTACAGCATAAAACTGATACCTGCTTGTATTTTAAAAAATGTACACAGCTCAAAGGTAGTGCAACTGCAGCTCTGTAGAATTACCATGCCTTTCATGCAGTACAACATTTTTAACCTCTGGGATTTGCTATGAAGTAATTACTCGATGCCATACGAAAAAACAAAACAGCCTCACTGCTAATATTTCTCACATACGTAATGGGAACAATGGAACCAACAAAATTAAGAAGACCATTAGCATCTTTTTTTAATTCATCTATCTTTTACAGTAAATTTCAGCCATAAATGTTTCGTAGGCACATTACAACATTAAGAAACACTGCATTATAAATATAATTTGGGACTTCAGTGTGCAACTATATACATGACTATTTTTATTACTTATGGGTTAATTTTATCAACTTACAGAAACAGTTAGTTTAAGAAACATTTAATCATGCCGATGGTCACCTGTTATCTCACTGCTACATAGTGTTAAACCATAAGCTAGGTGGAAGACTCACTGGACGAAAAATTGTTAGAACTACCTACATACATTGGTAAAAAGCACTTCTGCTGGTCTCAAAATACTTTATTGTGCGCTTCTGTTCCAAATGACAACTTCACAGCTACAGTAATTTCACCAATAAGGTGGGCTACAAATAGATTGTAATATTCTGACCTGAGTAGCTCTTCAGCAAATAGAGCTACATAATATGTGCTACTGTTTTTACATGACCACTAATGCTAGTCATGTTTACAATAGAAACAATAATTAGGCCCAATACATTTAAAATTGTATGCCTACAGCCAGAATGTACTACTTGTTGAAAATGAAAATTCATCAAAATACTTGTAGTACACACTGAAATACCTTGCATCCATTCTCTCTTGCTGCAATAAAGCTAAATCTCATAGCCAAAGGCAGTTGTACATTGTTGAGGGGAACTAGAACAGCTAGTAAATGTAACTAAATAATATCTGTATTCATTTGAGTTTGTTTCACCAAGATCCAGATTATGTTATCACTTATGTCCCCTTGTTCTCACATTAACCGATTAGTTTTCAATTTTGGCCAATTAATACAAGACAGACTTATAACTCCTTCATGTTCATTGTTATTGGCAATAACTTTACTAGCTCTGATAACAATACAAAACTCGATAAACAAGTCAATGCAATCTGTGCCAGCACTTACCTTTTTCAAATTTTGTTTACATTCAGTGCTATTCATTTTGTTCTAAGGCTTGTGTTTAGTATAAATAACCAATGGTGCATCTGTAGGCCATACCAGTTCCAATATTAAAACTGCCTCAATTTGATCCCATAGATTGCCACTTTACTGATGTGGCATTTAATAAATTAAAAACAGCATCTCTCTTGAAATATTTACAAACTGAATACTGCTGAACAAGACGTACATACATTTCGACACAGTTATGCAATTGAAAACGTTGACAGATGCTCCAAAAAGTTCTTTTGCAACCTGAACACTGAAACATGTTCTAGGAACTACTTTAAAATTCTACACTGGAAGACACTCTGTTTCATTTTTATATTACTGCAGAAGGGCAGGAGCAAGATAAGGTACTTTCAGGTTCCAGTACTGACCATGGTCTTACTATCATCCAGTTAGAAACATTCACACAATGTTAGTCACAGCAGAAGCACTTCCACTACAATGGTTGTGACAAGTATGCTCCTAAACCCTATTATTCTCATTTACTTTTTTGTGGTTTACATTGTTCACTGATAAACAATGGCATCCTAGCAGACACTGTAGAAATAAACTTCTTTGGACCAAATACATGTTAAATGTTTATTAGTATTTCTGTCACAACAATAGAAGGTAAGTAAGGTTGCTGCACACCAAAATTATAAAATTTTTTACTGCCAACATCAGTTGTTCTGCTCCAAAATCAAACTAAATTTTCAGGTCTTCTGTGTGGTCTGCAAGTTTCTTTATGTTGGGAGCATACGTTTTACTTAATAGACAAGTTTTCTAGAACTTGTGATTTAGCAGAAAGCAAAGAAAAAACTAAAAGGAAATGAAATGAGAAATTAGAATGTGTGAGAATCACTCCAATTAGGCCAGTGGCTATATAATCTTGGTGGTGCACGGAACTGGGTTCTCAAGGCTGAGAAGAGACAGAAAAATGAAGTGAGATGTTTATGTTCCTTTGAAAGATCTAGAGACACTAGGAAGGATTATGTAGTAGTAGTAGTAGTTTTATTCATCCGTAGATCTCTTTTTACAAGGATATATGACATGTCAAAGTATTTACAAGCTTAGATCAATTTACAATAAGCTAATTCGTATACACATATATTTACAGACTTCTAGTTAGAGACAATCATTAGATTTTACTCCTGGTATACAATAATTTATTTACAAATAACTCATTAAATAATGTAATGCCACACTATTCACTCATATTTCACTATCAGTCACTGCACACACTATACACACATTGTTTCATAACACTTCACTCACTACATGCACACACACACACACACACACACACACACACACACACACACAGGTGATCCTTGGGCCATTTTCTGTACTGCAAGTTCCCATTTGCTATCCTGAAAAACTGAGTCAGCATCCCTTCATAATGAGTGAGATGTTGAGCTCAGAAAGAGGAAGAGGTGTTAGTATTGTGCTATGCATAGCTTGAGGGGAGAGTGTCTCTAGAAAGGAAAAAAGAAGAAAAATAATAAAGTGAAGGTGTTATGTGGAATATTGGATATTTTATAATCATTATTATTATTATTATTTGTTTGTATAACATTTTTTTTATCAAACCCCTACTCTGCTTTATCTAAGTAATCCTTCAATGTATAAAATGTATTGCATAACAGGTACTTTTTAGCTGCCTTCTTAAATAAGTGTATTTTTGAAATTTCTTTAATCTCTTTTGGTAATTTATTGTACAGTTTTATTCCTTGGTAGAAAATGCTGTTTTGCGTTTTATGTTTATTTTTTCTTGGTAAATGTAAGTCGAGTCTATCTCTTGTTGCATGGTCATGGACAGAGCTGTTTGTGCAGTAATTGCCAATGTTACTTTTGATGTGTACAACTGACTGGTAAATGTGTTCACATGGAGCAGTTAAAATTCCCAGTGTTTTGAACAGATCTTTACAATGAGCTCGACTACTATTTCTGGTTATTATTCTTATGGCTCTTTTCTGGAGTTTGAAAATTGTGTTCATATTTTGTGGATTTGTTCCCCAAAAAAGAATGCCATAGCTAAGAATTGAGTGTACATATGAATAATATGTAACTAAAAGACACTGCATGTTACACACAGATGATAGAATTCTAAGGGCATAACATGCTGATGACATTCTGTTTGCAAGTACCTTTGTGTGTTCGCACCACTTCAGCTGAGAGTCAATATTCATTCCTAGAAATTTTGCATTTGTTACACAGTCTATAGAGGTGCCATCTACATTTAATTTAACATTGTCATTTTTCCTCTTCAAACTGAAGTTCATGGCATTAGTTTTCTTTATGTTTAATGTCAATTTGTTGCTTATTGACCAATCGTAAACTTCCTTAAGAGTTTCATTTGCTATCTCGGTAAGGAGTTCTCTTGTTCTCTCAGTGACTATAATATTGCTGTCATCAGCGAAGAGAATTTTCTCACCATGAGTAACACTACTGGGAAAGTCATTGATGTATATCAGGAATAGTATTGGTCCTAATATGCTACCTTGTGGAACCCCTATATTAATATGTTTTGGTTCTGATAAGTATTTTACTAAATGTTTAGATCTATTTGAAGTATGTGTTATCTCTACTCTTTGTACCCTATCTGTTAGGTATGATCGAAAACAGTCATTAGCTACCCCTCTTATTCCTAATGCTTCTAATTTATTTAATAGAATCTTGTGGTCGACTGTATCAAAAGCCTTAGAAAGATCCAAAAATATGCCTGTGACACACTCATCTTTATCAAGAGCATTAAGTACAACTTTTGTGAATTCTACTATGGCTGACTCCGTATTTTTGCCACTTCGAAAACCAAACTGTGATTTGCTTAAAAGATTGTATTTATTCAGATAATTCATTAATCTGTCTTTCATAATTGCTTCTATTATTTTTGAGAATGCTGACAGCAGGGAAATGGGCCGGTAATTTTCTATGTCTTCTGCATTACCTTTCTTAAGCAAAGGTACAACTCTTGCCTGTTTTAGCTGCTCTGGAAATGTCCCTGATGTGAAGGATTCATTTATTATATTTGTTAATGGGCCTTGTATAATCCCTATGCATTGTTTCAGTACACACATTGGTACATCATCTAAGCCTTCTGACTTTTTATTTTTTAGCTTTTGAACAGTTTTATTGACTTCATTCTCTGTGGTTGGAAGTAACATCATTGTATCTAGTGCAACAATTTTTGCAGGTGTTATATTTGTTTTGGGGAATTTTTGCTGTAACTTCTCTGCAATACTTGAAAAATGCTCGTTTACATAGTTTGCTAAGTGTTGTGGATCATTTATTACCTTATCCCCCTCCCTTAGCAGTATGTTATTCTGCGTTTGTTTGCCTCTCCCCGTTTCCTTTTTTATAACATCCCAGACTGCTTTGCTTTTATTCTCTGCATTATATATTATTTTGTCATTAAATGACTTTTTTGCAGCAATCAGCACCTTCCTATAAATCTTTTTGTATCTATGATAGAAATTTAAAAATTCTGGATCATTGTGAATCTTTTTCATGGAACTGAGTTGTTTAAGTGTTTGGGAGGACTTCTTAATACCTGCTGTTATCCATCTGTTTTTGTGAGATGTTGATACAGTCATGCATACTTTTGGAAATGCTGTTTCAAAGTTCAATTTAAACAATGTGGAGAATTTGGAGAATTTCATATTCACATTGGTTTCCTTATACACTTCATCCCAGCTTTGTTTTTCTAGTTCTTTTGAAAAATCTTTTATTTTGATTTCTGATAGATGTCGTTTATAGGCTTGTAGTTTAGGGAATGATTCGATGCCTGATTTTACTGTTGTTATTTGACAGAGATGGTCTGATATTCCGAGATCTTTTACAGCTACATCACATTTTTCCCTGTCTATATTTGTGGCCACATGGTCAATTACTGATGCAGTCATTGTAGTAACCCTTGTTGCACTATTGACCAATAGGGACATGCCAAAACTTTGAAGGATATTTATGAAGGTGCTGCTGGATTCATTTATGATATTAGTGTTGATGTTTATGTCCCCACACAGAATTATGTTGACCTTTGTACTTGAGACTTTATCTAGAACTTCTGTTAATTTATTGAAAAAAGTGTCCACACTACCACTGGGAGATCTATACACACACAAAATGATTAATTTCTTGGTGATATCGAGCCCTGATAATTCAATAGCTGATATTTCAATGTGTTTGTCTTCACTTACTGTACTGAGGTCATGTCTAGATTTGAACTGTGTTCCTTTTCTGATATAAATGCCAATCAAGGACTATTTAAGACCATGACAGTTGGTCCTCTTGACTAGGGGTGTGAGAGAACAAACCACCACAGAAGAAAGGGAAAAATATTGTGAACTGCTATGCCAGATAGACAAATGTGTAAATTCATTAACTGAACACATAACAGGTATTGACTAGTAATAAGTTTCGCCAAAGCCAGTTGTCATTGGTTAGGTCAATACATGCCTAAGATGTCATTTTTCATGAGTAACACTGTGTGAACAAAGAACAGCTCTCAAGCATACTAAACATCAATGACCCGCTGCCTACTGGAATAACAAAGTATCTTTATGGACCACATTTTGATCACTTGGGAGAAGCAATCTCTAGTTTATAGTGGGCTGTAATGATATCAAGCATAATATCTCATAACTTTGGCATTCTGCTGTTTTTAGGGCAGTGCTTAACAAATCAAAGAAGTTAGCCAAGATAAGGCACCATTTTTTATAATACCTGCCACTCTGCTTGTGTCATGTTAATGGAAACTGACAATCATAGCACCCACAATGGTTCAATTTTCACTTTCACAAAAAGAAAACCAGACTGTCTGTGGGTTTGGTGTTCAGCAGGGGGCAAAACCTTGTTAGTGGTCTCGCTGTGAGACTCAAAAGCATTCTAATGCCCGTGCTTACATCACCGGGTTTTGAGAGAACTGTCGGAAGGCAGCAGTGTTATTCTTGGCAGGTCCTGAAACACACACAGTGTGGCAAAAATTACTATTGGGACAGCAAATGCATTAAATCACTAGAAACTGCTGTCAGGTAGAACCACTGTACTCAATAACAACCAGAATCATTTCTATAAGTATCGCATATGAGTGCAGCTTATGGACATGAGTTCAAAATCCCTTTCTTATCTGCAGGAATTTACACTAGATTATCACACAACAGCTGTAGGGACCTAGAATAAGTTTATTCATTGAGAATACAGAAAATTGCGACACTCTCATTTCGTTATTTTCAACAGAACAACCAAAGGAAATGGAAAATCTAGCTGAAGAAATTAATAAATTACACCACAAAATTCAATTCATTTCATGTCACTGTAGGAATGAAACATTAACAAAACTTTTTATATAAAATTCTGAAATTTCCAGGAAGCCAACAATTACCAGGGTTACCATCCATATCAATATAAAAATGTGTTCTTCAGAAGAATGTTTAATCACATGCGTAAAGATCCAATGGATACAAGTGAAAGACAAAAAGAAACACAAATTGTAAAATCAGCTGCCTCCAGTTATGAATACATTCCCGCTGTAATACATAAATTAAACCAACCAGTTTCTGGACAACCACCCACAAACAGAAAGACCATCTTTGTAATAAGCTGACCTTCCTCAAGGAAGATTTCATGCCAACCTCTTCAAATTGTATGACATAAAAATAAGCTTCTTCACAAGCAACACAATACTGAAAGCACTAAGCAAGAATATCACAAGTCAGGTATGTCCAAACTTCTGCAATAAACAAACTGGTAGAAGCACAGGGATTCACTCTGTCCTAACATCCAGAACAAATCCGACTTTTCAGAATGAGTTACTGGGCAAGAATTGTGGCAAACAGTGTAGAAAAGAACCAGGCAAGATATCTGACTTTCTTGAAGGAACTGAAATATCTTTCAACACAGATACAGCACCAGTCTACTTGCTAAATGACAAATCTTGCCTTCACAACTATGAAGACTTCCTATTTCAAAAATAATTAAATAAAAAAAACCCTGCCCCCCCTCAATCTCTCTTTACATCTTACCTACATTAATATCACTATAAATAATCTTGCATGATATATCTAAGCCTTCTACTCTTGTTTTTAAAAGTAAACTTCATCTACATAGCAAGAGCTGCAAATATTGGAACTTAACTCTATTTTTGGGCATTCATGTTCAGTTTTGATAAAAGTATTTACCCACACACTTTTATTGTCTCTGAGCAAACTATGTTATATCTTCATAACACGCATCAGTTGTACAGTGCTGGCTAAGTTTAGTAATCAATTGTGCCTCATGGGCATGACTATTGTCTGAAGTAGTGATGGAAGGAATTGACACTTTGAATGCTGCATAGAGGGCTATGTGAGTGTCTTTTCTGAGCAGCACATTGCAAATCATACCAGATAAGCTCAATGTTCAAATCTGGGGAGTTTAGTGGCCAGTGGAAGTGTTTAAATTTAGAAGAGTTTTCCAGGAACCACTTTGTAGCAATTCTGGACCTGCCAACTGTATCATTGTCCTGCTGGAATTGACCGAGTCCATCAGAATTCCCAATGGACAGGATGCTTATGTATGTGTCACCTTTCAGGGTCATACCTAGCCATATACTCCAACTGCATGCCTCCTACATCATTACAGAGCCTCCACCAGCTACAACTGTCCCCTACTGACATGCAGTGTCCATAGATTCAAGAGGTTGTCTCCATGCCTGTACGTGTCCAACTGCACAACACAGTTTGAAATGAGACTTGTCCGACCAGGCAATGCATTTCCACTCATCAACAGTCAAATATCGGTGTTGATGGACCCAGGTGAGGCATAAAGCTTTGTGTCGTTCAGTCATCAAGGGTACACAAGTGGACCTTCCGCTACAAAAGTTCATATCGGTGATGGTTCACACTTGTCCATGGCCCAGCATTGAAATATGCAGAAGGGTTGCACTTCTGTCACTTTGAATGATTCTCTTCAGTTGTTGGTCCTGTTTTTGCAGGATCTTTCTTCGGCTGCAATGATGTCGGAGATCTTATGTTTTACTAGATTCCGGATATTCACTGAATGCTCATGAAAATAACCACTTCATTCTTACGTTGGAGATGCTTTGTCCCATTGCTCATATGCCAACTATAACACCACATTCAAATTCACGTAAATCTTGATAAGCTGCAATTGTAGCAGCACTAAGCAATCTAGCATCTGTGCCAGTTAAATGTTGTCTTATATAGGCATTGCCGACTGCAGTGCCATAATCTGTATGTTTACAAATCCCTGTATTTGAATACGCATGCGTAAGCCAGTTTTGTTGGCAATTCAGAGTATATACATATCCTGTGAGAAGATAATGATATGTTACCAATCCACATACTGTGATGGAAGAGGTACATGACAGGGAATGTGTTGTGTTGTTTGATGGTTGATGGTATTCTGGGACCATTTTATCCTCAGAAAAGAAACAGTTACCTTGATATGCTCAGGCTGTTACTATGACTGGCTGACTCCCGAGACACAGTCTTTTTCCAGCAATATGGTGCACTGTGGCAGATGTTGCGGACCAGGTGTTACGAGGTATGCTGAAATGGCAGGGGTGGTCCTATTCCCTGGTGTTCTAGGCCAACAGGCATTAGAAACTTGGGCTTGTTTCTATGAGCACATACCAAGGACAGAGTCTAACAAGCAGCTGTCAACCACATCAAAAATTTAATGAACAAAATCATTTCTGTCCTTGCCACAGGTGATGCAGATATAATGTGCTGAATGTGGATCGATCCTGATAACAGACTGGAAATTGTGCCCACCACCACTGGTGCACACATGTTGAAATTGATTAAACTGCATAAAACTTTGTGACAATACCTTAGGTCTAATTTGTTTGCATTCTGTTACACAACATAAGTGTTCTGTAACTTTTGAGACACTCTGCTTATCCTCTGCCCATGGCAGGTTAAAAACCTTATTGTGCTCTCAGAGCCCTTGATATGTTCTCAGAAAGAGGCTAAACCACCACACATTTCAAGTCACCTGCTGTCCAGTTTATGTGGTGTTTGCTCCACTGACAACATATACATTTTTATGCCTCAATAGTCTTCAGCAAGGGTCCTACTGCATGCAACTTGCCATCACAATATTTGGTTGAAAAATAGTAGACATGGGTCTGCAGTGATTCCTGTTGTGTTTGAGACTGACTGTCAATGGCAACTTACAATGTTCATCTCGATGACTAACTACGAGTTAGGATCTTAATGTGGCCACATTGTGTGGTACAACATTCCTTGTAGACAAGCATTTGGGAGAGAATAATCCCATACGAGGAGGATTGAGGAAAGAGCATGTAAAACGCACATTATAAAATATGTGATGAGGGGAGGCAAATAACGTTGAGTAGCATCTATCGACCCACTTCACTGAGTGGTCAGCATATCTGACTGCCATGCAGTTCATTTCCAGTCATGTCGCACCTTCTCTCTGCTCAGGGAGTGGGTGATATGTTGTCCTTATTATTGATTCATCATCGCCAGCATGAAAGTCACCCACCGTGGTGTCAACAGAAAAGACCTGCAACTTGTCAGCCAAACTTACCCAGCAAGTGACTCCCAGGTATCAATGTCCATATGACCACTTCATTCCACCTAGAGCATTAGAAAGGGAAACGTACCAAAGAGGAACAGTGACCAAATATGCTAAATGTGTTGGGCTATAAACAAACAAGGATACTATTTCAAAATTTAAAAGCTTTTGTCTACCTTGGTCACCAAAGTCTGAACATTATGGCCTTTCCTCAGAAACATACAGTGATCAGAAGTCCAAAGTAGCAACCGAAAAAAGATATCTTATCAGTGTACTATCAGATATGAGGCTCCTCTGAAATTGTCTATGGAGGTTTTTTACTTTCTCCTACATAAAGGGTGAGATGAACTCCACTTATCAAATTCAGTTGGTGGTTCAAAGATGTTTTATGAGTATTTTGGTACAATGGACCTTGGTCTCCTGTGGCTCACTGCAAAGTAATAATGTAATTATGATTTATTTAGTTTGTTACCTTCATTTCTTCTGAAAATACACTGTCCAGCAGACACGTTAATGTGACTACCCGTCAAGACCTCGAATAACCTCTTTTTGCAGTGCACACCATTGCGAGACATGCAGGAAGAGATTCATGGAAATGATCATATGGCATTAATGACTGGCAGACCCCATCCAGGCTCGATCAGTTGCCTACTGCAATTCTTTTCATTTTATGCTGCTTTTGAGACATGCTTGTTGATGACAAGAACAACACAATGCCCACTTTCCAAGGACACAAAAATCCCGTATCAAACTGGGCTCCCCCACGTGGCTGTGAGGTTCTGTATTAACAGGGGTGTGGAGCCATTACGATTTCATTGCCAAGTCCAGGTGTTCTAGGTTTCTCATGTGAGGATCCACGGACAATACACCCTGGCAGGGGGGTTCCCACAGATTCTCAGTTGGTTTATATCCGAGTCTTTGGTGGTTAGAGGCATGTGATAAACTCGTCCTGTTGCTGTTTGAACCACACATGAGCTGCGAGCTGTGTTGCATTGTACTGCTGGTAAATGTCACTATGCTGAATAAAAACAAACTGTGTGTACGGGTGGACACGACCCTCGAGGACAGACGGATACATCTGTTGATCCTTTGTGCCTCCCAGAATATCATCACCACCCAGGGAATGCCACAGACTCCCTCCCCTGTCGTGCTCCATTCTGACAGTTGTTGCAGTGTGTTTTGCTTTCAGACATTTAACAATGTGCATTCCAATAGCCATCTGTCATTTGAAATGCCTCTCAGTTCATCTGGGTGGTCAGTTGTTTAACAGATGCACGTCTCTGCAGCTGACACTCACCCCTGTCATCTGTGGCCCATGACTACACAACAGTATCCACGGCACCAATTCTGAATAGCACCATTTTGCTGAGCACAGTATACTTTAACCACACTGACATGCGAACAGTTTACAGACTTACTCATTCCCAAATGCTTCCACCCTTTCCCCAAAAGCCAATGACAGTGCACATTTTGTCTCCTCCTTACAGTGACAACTGCACTATTTTCTCTGGCTCCCAACATGCTTTGTATACCCTTCACTGCTAGTGGTGTTGTCTGTGAGTGATTACTGCATGTCGATTTTGATTGCAGGCAGTGGTCACATTAATATTATGGACCAGACCGTGTATCTACACAATAAAGAAAAAACCCAGTGTAGCATATCAACTGTATTTTGTCAAAAAATATGCAAGTTTTTTCCACAGAAACGGAAAATTTCTAAATTCGTTCCCCTGTTGAAAAAGAGTGATAATCTTGAAACAGAAAACTGCAGACCTGTCTCACTTCTCCCAACTTTCTCTAAGGTTTTGGCGATACTAATCAAATATAGAGTGACACATTATCTTAATTATGGAATCTGATAAACAGTAATCAGCATGGATTTCTAGCTGGGAGTAGTAGCGAAACAGCTGTACTGGAAAAAACCCAAAGGAAATAATTAGTAAATTGGGAGAGGGGAAAAAGTGTTGTCAGGATAAATCTAGAGCTTTCAAAAGCCTTTGACACTGTTGACCACAGCATATGTTTGGAAAGCTTGAAGCTATAGGTATCAGAGGACCGGACCAAAAAGTGGCTTGAGTGGTATCTGAAAAAGAGGATGCAGGTGGTTGGAATTACAGCACCAAAAGAAGTCTATTAGGCCCCTTGCTGTTCCCCGTTTACATTAATTATATTCATGTGCCAGATAGAAAAGCTAGAATCAAGTTGTTTTGCTGATGATACTAGTTTAATTGTTTGTTTTATGAAGCAGTCATTGCACACTATTGTGGACCATGTCCTACAAGATACACAAAAATGGCTCTGTGCCAACAAGCTAACACTGAATGCAAAAAAAAAAAAAACTAATTATGTGCAATATGGAAGAATAAGTGAACATGACGACCTACATCTCACTATGGAGGAAAAAAACTTGAAAGAGTTCAGTGAGCAAAATTCCTGGGTATGCACATTGATGAGAAGATAAACTGGAAGGACCATGTGGTGAGCTTAGCACTAAAACCCAATTCAGCATGTTTTGTACTTGGAATAATTTCAAGAGTTTGTAGTAATGACTGTACCAGATTAGTATATTTTCGCTATTTCCAGTCAATTGAGGCCTATGGGATAGTATCCTTGAGGAAAAACAAATTGTTGTTTAAATGAGATTTTCAAATTACAAAAACACCCTATTCAGATAATCACCCAGAGCCCACATCAAACACGTTGTAGGCCCCTTTTTAAAGCATTGGAAATTTTTGCAATTCCATCATTATACATTCTGAAATGTCTGTCGGTGATCAAACAAAATCGCGACAAAATGAAAAACCAATACAGGTTACCATACACGGCAATGTAAAAATCTCCACTTACAGGCTGTAATAAGGACCCAAAGTCAGAAACATGTATGTAATCAAGGCATCAAAATTTTTAATGCACTACCAAAACATATCAAAGAGCTGGAAAATTAGGATAAATTTAAAACTGTTATAAAGAACAACATGCTTGACAAATGTTATTACAGCATAAGTGAATAGCTGTGCACAAATGTATAAGGATTTAATTTCATGTGATGAACAAAATTTCATCAGTGAATGTGTCTGGCAAGCCCATAAGAAGATCAATAACCACATGCTTAACAAATGTCACTAAAGTATAAGTGAATAGCTCTGCTCAACTGTAGAAAAATATATGATGTGGCAAATGAAATCACAACTTCAAGGAATAGGTCTGTCCAGCACATAATTTCTTGTGTCATAAAAACAGTTATTTGTTGTATTTTGTATTAAAAATGAGATAAATTAATATGAATACAGCACAAATTTGATCATTGGGATGTTGTGGTCTTAAGTCCTGATACTGGTTTGATGCAGCTCTCCATGCTACTCTATCCTGTGCAAGCTGCTTCATCTCCCAGTACCTACTGCAAACTACATCCTTCTGAATCTGTTTACTGTATTCCTCTCTTGGTCTTCCTCTACGTTTTTACCTTCCCTGCTGCCCTCCTATACTAAATTGGTGATGTCTGAGAACATGTCCTACCAACCGATCCCTTCTTCTACTCAAGTTGTGCCACAAACTCGCCTTCTCCCGAATAGTATCCAATACCTCCTCATTAGTTATATGATCTACCCATCTAATCTTCAGCATTCTTCTGTAGCACCACATTTCGAAACCTTCTATTCTCTTATTGTCCATGTTTCACTTCCATACCAGGATACACTCCATACAAATACTTTTAGGAACGACTTCCTGACACATAAATCTATACTCGATGTGAACAAATTTGTCTTCTTCAGAAACGCTTTCCTTGCCATTGCCAGTCTACATTTTATATCCTCTCTACTTCTCATCAGTTATTTTGCTCCCCAAATAGCAAAACTCATTTACTACTTTAAGTGTCTCATTTCCTAATATAATTCCCTCAGTATCACCTGACTTAATTCGACTACATTCCATTATCCTTGTTTTGCTTTTGTTGATGTTCACCTTATATCCTCCTTTCAAGACACTATTCATTCCGTTCAACTGCTCTTCCAGGTCATTTGCTGTCACTGGCGAACCTCAAAGTTTTTATTTCTTCTCCATGGCTTTTAATACCTACTCCGAACTTTTCTTTTGTTTCCTTTACTGCTTGCACAATATACAGATTGAATAACATCGAGGAGAGGCTACAACCCTGTCTCATTCCCTTCCCAACCACTGCTTCCCTTTCATGTCCCTCGAATCTTATAACTGCCATCTTGTTTCTGTACAAATTGTAAATAGCCTTTCGCTCCCTGTATTTTACCCCTGCCACCTTTAGAATTTGAAAGCAAGTATTCCAGTCAACATTGTCAAAAGCTTTCTGTAAGTCTACAAATGTTAGAAACGTAGGTTTGCCTTTCCTTAATCTACTTTATAAGGTAAGTCGTAGGGTCAGTATTGCCTCATGTGTTCCAATATTTCTACGGAATCCATACTGATCTTCCCCGAGGTTGGCTTCTAGTTTTTCCATTCATCTGTAAAGAATTTGCGTTAGTACTTTGCAGCTGTGACTTATTAAACTTATAGTTTGGTAATTTTCTCATCTGTCAACGCTTGCTCTCTTTGGGATTGGAATTATTATACTCTTCTTGAGGTCTGAGGGTATTTCGCCTGTCTCATACACCTTGCTCACCAGATGGTAGAGTTTTGTCAGGACTGGCTCTCCCAAGGCTGTCAGTAGTTCTAATGGAAGGTTTTCGACTCAGGTCTTTCACTGCTCTGTCAAACTCTTCATGCAGTATCATATCTCCCATTTCATCTTCATCTACATCTACATCTCTTCCATTTCCACAATATTGTCCTCAAGTACAACACCCTTGTATAGACCCTCTATATACTCCTTCCAACTTTCAGCTTTCCCTTCTTTGCTTAGAACTGAGTTTCCATCTGAGCTCTTGATATTCATACAAGTGGTTCTCTTTAATTTTCCTGTAGGCAGTATCTATATTACCCCTGGTGAGACAAGCCTCTACATCCTTACATTTGTCTTTTACCCATCCCTGCTTAGCCATTTTGCACATCCTGTCGTTCTCATTTTTGAGACATTTGTATACCCTTTTGCCTGCTTCATTTACTGCATTTTTATATTTTCTCCTTTCATCAGTTAGGTTCAATAACTCTTCTGTTACCCAAGGATTTCTAGCAGCCCTCATCTTTTTTCCTACTTTATCCTCTGCTGCCTTCACTACTTCATTTCTCAAAGCTACCCATTCTTCTTCTACTGTATTACTTTCCCCCTTTCCTGTCATTTGTTCCCTTACGGTCTCCTTGAAGCTCTGTACAACCACTGGTTCTTTCAGTTTATCCAGGTCCCATCTCCTTAAATTCCCACCTTTTTGCAGTTTCTACAGGTCATAACCAATAGATTGTGGCCAGAGTCCACATTTGCCCCTGGAAATGTCTTACAATTTAAAACCTGTTTCCTAAATCTCTGTCTTACCATTATATAATGTGAAATATTGCAGTATCTCCAGGTCTCTTCCACATATACAACCTTCTTTCATGATTCTTGAACCCAGTGTTAATCATAGCTAAATTATGCTCTGAGCAAAATTCTACCAGATGGCTTCCTCTTTCATTTCTCCCCCCCCCCCCCCCCCCAAATCCATATTCACCTACCACGTTTCCTTATTTCCCTTTTCATGCTACCGAATTGCAGTCACCAATGACTATTAAATTTTCGTCTCCTTTCACTATCTGAATAATTTCTTTTACTTCATCATACATTTCTTCGTCATCTGCAGAGCTAGTTGGCATATAAAGTTCTACTACTGTGGTAGGCGTGGGCTTCGTGTCTATCTTGGCCACAATAATGCGTTTACTATGCTGTTTGTAGTAGCTTACCCACACTCCTATTTTTTTTTATTCATTATTTAACCTACTCCTGGTTACCCCTCATTGATTTTGTGTTTATAACCCTGTAGTCACCTGACCAAAAGTCTTGTTCCTCCTGCCACCGAACTTCACCAATTCCCGCTATATCTTACTTTAACTTATCCATTTCCCTTTTTAAATTTTCTAACCTACCTGCCCGATTAAGGGATCTGAAATTCCACGCTCCGTTCCGTAGAACGTCAGTTTTCTTTCTCCTGATAACGACATCCTACTGAGTAGAGCTCGCCCAGAGATCCGAATGGGGGATTATTTAACCCCCGAAATGTTTTACCGAAGAGGACGCCATCATCATTTAACCATACAGTAAATGTGCATGCCCTCGGGAAAAATTTCTGCCATAGTTTCCCCTCGCTTTCAGCCATTCGCAGTCCCAGCACAGCAGGGCCGTTTCGGTTCGTGTTACAAGGGCAGATCAGTCAATCATCCATAATGTTGCCCTGCAACTACTAAAAAGGCTGCTGCCCCTCTTTAGGAATCACACCTTTGTCTGGCCTCTCAACAGATACTCCTCCGTTTTGGTTGCCCTATGGTACGTCTATCTGTATCACTGAGGCAAGCAAGCCTCCCCACCAACGGCAAGGTCCATGGTTCATGGTTCATTGGGATGATGATAAATAAAAGTGGCGAGTGGATGAGTGTGTTATGCATTGCAAGGCAAAACACAGCCAACTGGGCACGGTATAGCAAGAGCCAACGCTGCAGCACACTACTGGAACAGAAACCTTTCATCATTTTCCACTATGGAAGTGTTTAGAGAACGTGAGCTTAAGTCCTAAACGAACATAGTGTGGATGTCTAAGCCCTCAGCCTTCGTGCACTAAATTCTTCTCATCTCAGTACCACAGCCTTCGCCATCGGCGTAACCGTGGAATGCAGTAAGGGGTTGGCTGTTCGACCACAAGAAGCGGCAGCCTGCCCTGAGTTACAAGGGGCTAGCGGAAATTCGCGGGGATTGTCAGCTGCACTGTTTTGCTGCTTTACCTACAACTCAGACTATTGTGGTCGTGACATTTCTTGTACCTATTAAGTGTTGCAACAATGTATTTGTATGATTTCAGCTGTTACAACTGCGACTCTTTGGCATCACGGTAATAGGGTACGGCATTTTTTCGCCTGTTTAACTGCACAGTTTTATTTTTCGCTATCGATTTGCTGTAGTACCTTAGAACATATTCTGAGGTCAAACAGAACGACCTCAACGCGAGCCAGCATGAATTTCGAGAATATAAATCATGCAAAACCCAATTCACTTAAAAAGCACAGTTGTCCTGGTGAGTGAAATGCGTTTCGGAAATCAGTAAACACCGTTTTCCCCTGTCTGCCTTGATCTCTGGTTTTCAGACTGTCGTTCGAGTCGGGTTGCACGTAGTCGATGTTTTCGGAATCCATGCTGCTTAGCAGGGGGGAGCTCATTCAGTCTGAGGTAACTCGTTACGCCTGAGTTCAGAATTATAAATTTTCTGCTTGACCAAGATTTCGTGCCACCGTGAAGACCAGCCTAGACTTCAGGGTGGCTCTAATGCCACTCTTGATTCCTTGTGGATAGCTTGGAAGTTAATGCTGATAATCTCTGAGAACTGTACACAGTCGTATGCGTGAATACAAGGTGCGCTGATAAAAAGTAAAACATTTATTAACTGTCGGCTGCTACTTGGTAATCAGCACGTGATTACTGACGCAAAAGGTAATACAGAGTTTGACAGTAGGCGTACAAAAAATATCTCGTGACCAAAGACGTAAGCGTAGTTATGGCGATTCGCTTCTTAAAAGTTTACACAAGTACAGATGGAAATTGTGCTCGAATATGTGATACAAATAAAGCAATATACTGATGCGAGTTGGGCGTTTTACTGCTCTGTAACTGGCAACAGGATCGCGTTTACGTGTATGTTATCTGGGCATCACAACCAATTAAAATAAATCCTCCCCCCCCCCCCCCCCCCATAAGCATAAAAAAGCAAATGTCGGGCTTGGTAGTCTAGCGATAATGAGCGTGCAGGAACAGTAGAAGTCGCTAGTTCGAATCTCGGTGCCTTTCTTTTTTGTATTTTTAAGTGCAGTGTGCCATGTTTTTGGCTAAATATACCACTTAATCTTTTACCCTCGTTTTCGTCTGTCTGTTGCAGATCCTTTGCTTCGGGAATGGGGAGATGTATCAAGTTGAAATTTTTTTCACATACAGAGGTCGTGTTCCCTTCACGGTGTAAAATATACAGACCTAGAGGGCACTTTCTGTTGACCTACACTAATGAAAATTAGCAAGGAGCAAGGTTTTACAGTACACGTAAAGGAAAAATCCGAAAACTGGCAATTTGTTATTATATCACACGGAAATTGTTATCCAACATCGAACTTCAAATTACAACATCAGTAGTTCTGCGTTCATGTTGACTGGGTCCCAATACTAAACGTCAAATATCGCGCAAGGAATGGCAGTATTGTGTTTCGGAATGTAGCCGTCATCAGATATCCATATGCATATGTCGTTCAAAGTTGCATGTGAAGCAAAATTTCGCAGAATAGACGCAGTTAGCCTCAATGCAAAACTTCTAATTACTCTAATAACAGTAATACTTAAATATCTTCAACATTTCGCGGTCCTGTCACCAACTGTGTAAACATTAATTTTAATAATGAACAGTCTCAGTTGCACCGTTTATCTAGAATTTACCTGTGTTTCAGTCGGGATAACCCAACCTTCTTCACAATAACATATCTACTGTCTGTCCATAGTGGACATCGCCAAGTTAATACTACTAATTCATAAACTATCGCCAGACTGTAAAACTTATCTGGCACTGCCTCGGCCCCACTTCGCGACCGCGATACGGCAGCCACGAGTGCTGTACTGGATCTCCACTATGAACACATAGTAAACACTGTTATTCTGAAGAAGGTTGAGTTATCCCTACTGAAACCTGGGTAAAGTCTAGGTAAGCGGTGCAACAGAGGCTGTTCATTATTAAAATAATAATACTGGTCGCCTGCTTCCTGCATGACTTTGTCACATTTATACTATTAAAATGAAAACATTCTCGAAAATCTTTTAATCCGTGGGATCGGTATCTTGCCAGGATCAATGTCGATAACGGGTGAAAATAGTCGAGATTCTCTACTCCCAGAACGTATGAACTGTCTACATACATAATTAAGTTTGTATAACATCCTCACCGAGCGAGTCCATTTTTTCGTTTTTTTTTTGTATATTATGCAATGTACCTTTTTTCTCTTTTGAAAATGTGTCTTAATGACGTGTAAGATTTGGCAGTTCATGGATGACTGACATGCAATGATTCAAACCCATTACATTCTTATGCCTTGTATTAAATAACAATGCTGCAATGAGACTGAAAATTGAAACCTATTACAGGGTTGCCACAACTTTCCCCCAAGTGAAAGACCTAAATTGTAAAAAAAAAAAAAAGTAATGACCTCTGTGTTTCTGAACGTGTGAACAAAAATCTTAAGTACTAACATCAAAATGTTGTGTAATGAACTGCTTGTAGATGGAGAAAGGAAGCCCAATGGTAGATATGTTTAATTAAGATCACTGATTTTATTTTCATAAAGCGAAACCTATTTGGTGACGAAAATATGCATTTTCTTGGAGTTGCGAGACACATTCCTGAAAGCAGTGATGGTATTTAAAATAATCTCAGAAAAAAAGTAGGCCTCTCGAAATAAATGTACAAGGTGGGGAAGAGGTGTGTCAACCAACACTGTAGGTGACTGCTAATAAAATTATGCTTCTATGTTCGTAATTGTCGGTTATTACTCACTGAGTTATGTCTATTATCTACAGGTATTGTGTGATTCTTTTTCTTTCAATAAATACATGACCTCATAGTGTACAAACTGCCTGCGATTGCCACAAATTTTTTTTTCTTATCGTCCATTCTTTCAAATATATAAACTACTTTCGAAGTGCCAAAATATACTATAATAAATAAATTTTGTATCAAACGCCGCACTGTACAATGTACTTGCTGTGAGACAGTCACGATGCCCGAAATACATCGCCTGGGGCCGAGGAGGGGCACCACAGTCCTAGGTCCATGGTAGTACCCGCACATTAGTGGCAAACTATGGGCTTTGGATCGGCAGGCCCGATCCGTTAGAGAGACCCACAGAAATGGCCTGCAATTTTGGCCCGCCACGAAAGTCCATTCATGTGGCCAGCCATTCACATGTCACAGTCACCACATCGATGAAATGAGACCGCGGCGATAACACACGCAACGGGTAACTCGAGCAAATACTCTGAGAGTAGTCAGCAACTCACCGTAAGGATGATCGCTCAGGCACATAGAAATGACCATCAAACTCTATAACTAAATTTTTGGCTATAGCCTTTGTCAGAAAACGAAAGTAGTTGTGACTTTTTTTTACCGCCAGTTCATTCGTCCAGTTGCGGAAGCTGTCAGGCGCTGACGCCACGCTGCAACACACTACTGCCAGGCGGGCTGCATCGGGCACAGCCCCTGTAAATTAGCAACTGCACAGTCCAGCGAGCTAAGAAAGTTGCAACTCGGTCTGCAGAGGTCCTTGGTGCACACGAGACACTAGAACAGGTGGTGCACACAACCGCGACAGTATCACTGCTGCTGCGGACCTTTCGCTGCATCCACCGTGACTCGTGCGGCCTCTGGAGTGTAAGTGTGCCTCCCGGGAAGTCCCGTCGTAGCCGACAATTGGTGCCCAGCATCGACTCCGACTGCACGCCGCCTTCGCTTCCTGTCCACAGTGTTAACTATACAGACGGCGCTTCTACGAAATCGGCAAAAAATTATATACACCATTTAAAGAATATTATGTTTTTGAAGAAAACTACACTGTCAAAAATTCCCTTTAACTAACAGCTAAAATTAAAAACTTTTCCATTTCTGATGATGGTAATTCCGTATCCTTTAACGTAGTTAATTTACTTGTTAACATTCACATTTATGAGACTATTAAAATTACTGATGAGAATCTTCTCCAACACAAAAACCTAATGTACAAGAAATTAAAGATGTCATTAGGTTATTACTTCTGATACTCTCCTACAACTATTTCCAGTTTAACGCTGAAATTTTTTTTACGACATTTAGCCTTTTGCCGTGCCCATTTGTATAACAAGTACGCTTGCCAACAGTTTTGTTAAACATCACAAAAGGCAGTACTTTAAGAAATTGGTGTGACCTGAGCAATTTTCCAATCTTTAGGTACGGATCTTTCTGTGAGCG
This sequence comes from Schistocerca gregaria, assembly GCF_023897955.1. Lineage (NCBI taxonomy): Eukaryota > Metazoa > Arthropoda > Insecta > Orthoptera > Acrididae > Schistocerca > Schistocerca gregaria. The sequence continues at coordinate 3,439,431 of NW_026061721.1, read as the reverse complement.
GTTGTATATAATTACTAAACATGGAGCTATTGTATCAGCACACTCAGAGGAAATTGACTGGTATACAATCTGGAACGGAAACCTTGCCTTTAATAAGTGATTTAAGCTGCTTTGCTACACCGAGGATATATGCTTCTCATTTTGGCACTTTCTGTTGACTGGGCTTCGGGAATACTTGCTTCGTATTCATTGCTGAAGGAGTTTCGGAAAAACACGTTTCTTAACTCTACTTTAGTAGCACTGTCATCAGTGACTCCACCGTTACTTTCGCGCAGTGAAGGTACTGATTGCGTCTTGACACTGGTGTACTTCATGCATGACCAGAATCTCTTTGGGTTTTTCGCCAGATTTCGAAACAGAGTTTTGTTGCGGAAATTATCAAGAGCGTCTCGCTGTAGTAACCGCTATATTTAGAACTTCTGCAAAACATTGCTAGTCTTGCGGATTTTGGATTCTTTTAGTTTTGGCATGCTTTTTCGTTACTTCTGCAACAGCGATTTCACCCGTTTTGTCCATGGGGGATCAGTACCATCACTTATTAATCTATGTGGTATATATATCTCTCAATTGCAATCGATACTATTTCTCTGAAATCATTCCACATCTTTTCTACGCTTACATGATCAGATCGGAAGGAGTGGAGGCTGTTTCCTTAAAAATCGTTAAGAGCATTGTCAGCTTTTTTTAAACAGATGTACTTTAAGTTTCTTTTTGATGGTTGTAGGTGTTACACTATTCAGTGTACGGGCAACTGACTTGTGGTCGCTAATCCCTGTATTCGTCATGATACTACCTATTCATCCAGGAATATTTGCTGCTATGAGGTCAAGTACGCTTTCGTAACCATTTATGCTTCGAGTGGGCTCACGAACTAATTGTTCAAAATAATTTTTTTAGAAAGCATTCAGTACAATTTCGGCTGACGTTTTATGCGTACCGCCGCCTTTAAAGGTATAAATTTTCCAGCATATCGAGGATAGATCGAAATCAACACCGACTATAATTGTGGGAGTGGGGTACCGATTTGAAATGAGACTCACGTTTTCTTTGAACTGTTCAGCAACTATATCCTCTCAGTCGGGGTCGGTAAAACGATCCAGTTTAGTCCGATTGACAAGTACAGCCTCTACCCAAACTATTTCGCAGGAACTATCTACTTCAGTTTCACTACAAGGTAAACTACTTCTGACAGCAATAAATACTCCAGCACCAACTATGTTTAATCTATCCCTTCTGAACGTTGTTAGGTCGTTTGAAAAAATTTCGGCTTAACATATTTCCGGCTTTAGCCAGCTTTCCGTACCTATAACTGTTTGAGCTTCAGTGCTTTCTATTAGTGCCTGGAGCTCTGGTTCTTTCCCAACACAGCTACGATAATTTACAACACCGATCGTTTCTACAACCACCTTACTGTGTGTTACCTGCCCCCTTTTAGACAGACGCCATTTCTATGTTTTCCTGAGACCCTCTAACCTAAAAATCCGCCCCCACTACCCGTGTAGTGGACTCCTGACCTATTAAGCGGAATCCGGAAACCCACCACACTATGGCTCAAGTCAAGGAATCTGAGGCCTACACAGTCACATAACCGCCTGAGCCTATAATTCATACCTTCCACTCGGCTCTGCACCGAAGGACCACAGTCGGTTCTGTCGATGATGGTGCAGATTATGAGCTCCGCCTTAAACTCGCTTAACCATATCCGCTAAACAAAAGGAGAGAGAATCTCCTCCAATCCAAAGCGACACAAGCCATTGGCACCGACTGGGGCCACCACCTGCAGTTGGGTGCACCCTGTACTCTTCATGGCATCCGGAAGCACTCTTTAGAAATCAGGACTGACTCCCCCACCTTGTGCACACTGCCATCCTTCCACACTTTGGCAGCCATGTTACTAAGGGGGCCCAATTACGCGCCTATTATTGGAGTTCCGAACCACCAGCAAACTCACCTTCTGTGAACACCACGAATTTGCGTTCCAAGAAGGTTCCTCTGGAGGCCCTACGATCGGCCCCTCGCAAAGTCTTTCGCTGCCTGCCATACTTTGGAATGATCTCTCACTCGACCACAGGTGAGGGATCAACCTCAGCGCTGCAGACCAACATAAATGTAGGATAATGACATCACTGCTGCTCAAAAATCTGCAGTCAGAGAAGACAACTCCAAATGCAAGGGGAAAAGACACAAGAATGCTATAAGTAAATATCAGAAACTTATCTATTATAAAGAACATTCCTAGATGTTGAAAGCGACCGAAATTGTTAATTCTACTTACGATGTTTTAAAAGAATTAACTTATATGGTAAAATAAACCAAGTCTGCTTTTCTTCATGGTTACGTGACGTTACGTATATATGTTTTGTATTTTTATTCGTCAATGCCTTCCGTTTAAGCACTCACTCAAGCTAAACAGGTCTCTGCTGCCAAGTCATTATCAATTGTCATTGATGAAGGGTGAAAGCAAAGGAAAGAGTATTCACTTTCTTTTGCCTGATGGCGGATTTAGGGAGTTGGGATGCATGGCAAAAGCGCATTCTTACGCGACTTTTATTTTTACCAAAGTACTTTTATACCGTAACAGCGTTGTGTACGTTGATTATGACTCTATGATCATACTGATATACTAAAAAGGACAACCAAACCAGCATCCACTGCAACGTGGATAGTAGTACGAAAAGATTTGTTTTTACTTTTTAGACATTACTCCTGAGTAGAAAATTCGAAGCGCAAATGACCGTTACAATCGAGTCTGCACAATTCGAAGTTCGAATAATTAACTCGACTTTACTCTAGATGAAATCAGGAAAAATCGAAATAAAATTTTGATTTTTTTTTACTAACGTATTTCCAGTTTTCTTACATGTTTTTTTGCTTTAGTATTTGAAACGGAAGGTACACACAAATGTTCGAAAATACATAAATTCAGCTTCATTCATTTTTCAATGCTGAACCAACTGTCACGAATGGTTGCTTTTTGTCAATTAAGTTTCTCATAAAGAACCTTATGTCTTTGGAGCTAGCGTGTCACTCCTTATTTGTATCTGAGACTTCTGTTCCCAGACTAACCGTAAATGTCTTAGCGTTCCGACAAATACCTTTTGTACCCTGCATTGAGTAAGGCAATACTATAAACTTTCGACTCGCCCGGTCTGCTTGCTCCCGCTTTTTAATACTTATGAGCAACATTATCTTTCCGCTCGATGATCGTTTGCAGCTTGGATGGTGGAATCCCGAAACAATTCGTTACCTGCTACTTCTCGTTGCATTCCACAGCGTCGAAACTCGTTTCTGTTTTACGAATGTCGGAAACTTCCTGGAAAATATCCTAAAGTGAAAAACGTCTACTTTCTCCGTGGTCGAAGTTCCTTGTGTGACAAAATGGCGTCAGATTTGAATCACTATTAATTACGAGACTGACAGTGCGCAAACAAAGGTTAAGTCCACGTGGTTGTCACTTATTGCCTGTATTGGCATATGCGGGTCATTGTTAGGAATCATCTTTATGTAAAATTATAAACTGGTGAAGCTGTTAGCTAGGATTCTCATTTGTGTGTCATTGCGATGAACAGCTTAGGGAGCGCCGCTAGGAGTAACAGAAAATAAAAATATTCGCTGGAATATAAACGAAAATCTATATTGAGTTTAAACCTACGACACATAGGAAGAGTTCGTCTCAGGACTTGTAAATATGCTCTAAATTACAGAAAACGTGAGAAAAGCCCTCCCAGAAGCCTAAATAGGGCAGCGCTGAGAGAAGGTGACAGCTCCCTCAGAGTCGGAAAAAAAGGAAGAAATTGCGCAACGCGATAACGTACTCAAAGGCTATATCGTACCCCAGCCACTGAAAAGTCCAAAATTGTGAGTGTGACCACTGTAATAAAGATATTGTTAACTAAATTTCATATTAATATGAAACACATGTTACGATTTTATCCCGACGTTTTCACGAAAACTCTACGGCCCAGACCTGAACTGCACACACAGAAATTTATTTGCAACGGATTAATAATATGCTGTGGTATTTCGTGCACTGTTAAAACAACTGATGAAACAGACAGAATTATCTGGTGTAAGCTAGGCGTTGACTTGTAATTATAGAATGTCTGCGGGTCGTTTTCATATGACAGTCGCCTCGATTAGTGAAGAAGTTGCTTCGGTTTTCTCGAGGCATTTGGGAACAGGTGGAAACAAACGATTAACAACCGTCGACTGCATACAGTCGGAAAGGCTGATTTCAAATGTCTTTGGTAACTGTAAAGCTACTTCACCTGGGTAGGGGGGACAGCTACCAGTCGGAGGTAAACACTTCCCCCTCACAGCGTTCTCACTATGCCACTCAGCGTCCAATGTAAATACAGCCGACAACAGGAAGTGTGACAGGACTACCAGACTGAGTTCAGAGCAGGAAACGGCCGGGGTCCCCGGTGGTTTAGTGGTAAGGGGGTCTGGAACGTTCCAGCGCCTCGGCTGGGGCTATTCGCCCCAGCCGGGCCGGGGTTCAATCCCCGGCCGGCGCTGGAATTTTCAGATTTCCGAACACTAGCCTCCACCTCTGCCCTGGCATGTGGCGCATGCCGGGCACCCCCGTGGGGTCCGTGCTTCGGATCCCACGTGGAGCTCACTCCCTCACTACAAAATATACCTCATTATGCTGCTGCAATCACTTATTTTAAATTTCAATACGCACACTTTCTTCACCAGACCACATCTACATATATTTTCCAGGTACTTTCTACATAAGACATCTCACTGTCGCAAGAAACTGCATAGTATCATGAACATTTGTAGGATTGCAACAATGAAATGAAATCCTCACTAAAAAAACTAATAAGTTTTATTTTCCTTTTGTGCTAAATGCTGCTAAGATAAATACCAAAACAGCTTTCATTTTCTTGTAGGTAATTATGAAAGTAAGTTTGGCTATAATACTGAATAAATTATCTCAATGTCAAAGAAATGCAAAATATTATATCAATACCATCACACAAGATATTTTCAGGTGTCTCAGTCTGCCTTTTCTTTTTATTATCAGGATTAATTATACGATAATAAATAAATTCTGTATCAGAAATCGTTTCGTAACCGTTCACACTCAGTGCCATTTATAAGTGTATATTGTCAGCAATTGTAGTTTCAAAACAAACACAGGCCTTTTTTTCAAATTATTCAAGTGTCTAAATGAGATTAAGATAGGATACAGGTCACTAATGAGATAAACTCTTTGTTTGTATGATACAGGATAATTCTCCTGGTCTTATGTCAGCTGAATGCTAAATTAAACAGTTAACATTTAAAAAAACGAATTTTACTGACAGGTCTACATGTCTCATATAATATTTCTGTTGGTAGTTTCATGACAACCTCTCAGGCTCAGCTTTATATAAAAGTATCTTGCAGGTCAGAAAAGAAATTTTATTACTACCTCTACAGATTCAGTTGGTCTATTGTTGTTGTACTATTGTTGCATTGCGAGAGAGAGACTGCTACTATAGCTGTTTTCTTTTGCTATTAAATTCCGTGCCATATCTCCATTCTAAATGCTAAAAGGCGTGGATAAACTTTTAGCAATATTATTTCCTTTTCACCACATCGCTGCTAGGTGTCGCTACTGGTCCCTCACACAGTCAGTTGTCTGTAGCGCAGGGCTTCGCTACCAGAGGGCTCTAGCGGAGCTGCCGACCACTCACTCTGCCGGGATTTGCTGCTCCACTCCTGAACGAGTACGCCAGCTGAGATACCCGCTAAATCCTCACACTAAACGAGAAGCGTAATAGCACCAATGCTACATAAGGCAAATCGTGATCAGCGAAACCACCACTATTATAACTGCTTGCTGAAAATACTGCTACAAACTATTTAGAGCGGAAGGGAGCACCTTACCGAAGCCGATCTAGAGGAAAATCCATTTGGAATGAACAGAACCCATATCTATAACATCTTTAGATACAGAAACTTTTGACAATGTTGACCAGAATATGCAGTTTGAATTTAAGATGCAACCAGGAATAAAATATAGCGAGAGAAACATTACTTAGAACTCCAACAGAAATGAGACAGAGGCTGTACAAGTCGAAGGACATAAAAGTAAGGCAATACGTGAGAAGTGAGTGAGACAGCGTTCTAGTCCATTGCCTGATGTTATTCATTCTATATGCAGGGTGTTTCACACTACTCGGGACTGTACAGGCGATTTAACTGATCAAGTTTTACATAGGAATCTACTTCTGAAAACGTCATCTTGCGATGCTACAGAACGTCAAAGTTATAGGAACCGGCATCTACAAAAATAGATGGATCCCACGAAGATGTTACAAACTTTCTAAGATGATGCAGATGGATAAATGCGTACATTTGTGATTATGTCCTTGCACCGGAAAATTATAACAGAAAACCTTTCTGTTACCTCTGACAGCATGTAACGTTATCGTTGTTGCTAGGATGTAGGACAGGAAACTTGCAGAGGCGGTGGTATGGAACGAAAGAAGAAAACAATGTGCAGTACACATAGGCTGTAAGATGCATACATCATGAACCATGAGCACTTGTTCATCATCGCTTGCGTGAAAGCCATCTCCACTATTGAACAAGTGCTTACAGCTCCAGAATTATGCAGTTTAGAATCCATGTTTACTGCACTTTTTTTCTTGTTTCGGTCTATACTGCCGCCTCTGAACGTTGCCTACCCTACAATCCTAGCAACAACAGTACCAGTACACGTATTCCACTGTCAGAGGCAGGATAACGATTTTCACTTGCAACTTTCGACACGTTTGTTTCCGGTACAGGGGCCCTTACCTCAAATCGATACATTTGTCTGTTTCCATCATACTAGGAAGTTTGTAACACAATCACGGATCATCTTGCATATACATACATTTACCGGAGCTTGTGACTTTGATGCTCCACAGCGTCGGTGGGTGACGTTCGCAGGCACGAGTTTCTAAGTAAAACTGCAAGCTCTAGAAGTGTTGTGGCTCAGTGGTCTGAAGAAGATGATTCTTGCGAGGAAGGAAATATATTTGAAGATGCAAGTAGTGAAGAATTAGCCAATGAACCTGCAGATGTGAATATTGAGGCAGATGGCAGTCCTTCCGATAATATTACTTCATCAGAGTCTGAAAATGGAGCACCACCACAAAAAGGTATAGAAGACCACACATACATTAGTCGGAATGGAGCGATTTGGAAATTAGATCCTCCTGAAACTTTTCGTACGCCTGTCCATAACATCGTAAAGAAGGCACCTAGTCCAGCCCTTGGTTTGAATACCTGTAAACCTAAGGATGCCTGGGACTATTTCATCTCCAAGGAAATGATCATCTGCACAAATATTGAAGGCAGAAGAGTGGCTGCTTTACGTGGAAAAACGTTTTGCTTCCTGGAATGGTGGGTTTTCTTGGTCTTTTACTGCTTTCTGGTGATGAGAAGACTTGGGATGTCCTTATTAGAGAATTATTCTAGGATGAAAAGGAAAATCCTACATAGAAGGCTACCTTGCCAGTAAATAGATTCGAGGATATAAGGAGAATGATTAGATTTGATGACAGGCGTACCCGTGAAGCTCGATCTGCAGATGACGCAGCAGTTCGCTATGTATGGGAACTATTTCTTGACAAGTGTAGAAATAGAATGAATCCCAATCATTCGCTCACAGTTGACGAACAGCTAGTCCTAATCCGTGGAAGATGCAGCTTCACCCAGTATATGCCCTCTGAACCAGCCAAGTGTGGCATAAAAACATTTTTGTTATGTGATCATATGCTTTAGAGGGAACTGTTTACACGAGAAGGAAGCCCCATGAATTTATTCAGAAAAATCTTGGATTGAATGTAGTGAAAGATCTTGCTAAAAGCATTCAATGATCATCAAAAAATATTACCGTTGACAACTTCTTTACTAGTGTGCTTCAGAAGCAAATTACAGTGGTGGGAACAATCAAACAAAATAAACCAGAAATTCCTAATGAGATGAAACCATCTGTCTCAAGAGCAATTCATTCCTCTTTGTTTGCATTTATAGGTGTCATTACAATGGTGAGTTATCTTCCCAATAAGAAGAAGTCTATAGTTCTCATTAGCACAATGCAATACGACAGAAACATTGATGAAACTCATGCAAAAAAGAAACCAGATGCAATAAACTTCTATAACTCTACGAAGGGTGGAGTAGATAAATGGACCAGAATATTCGTTATTACACTTGCAAGAGACGAACGAGAAGATGTCCATTTGCATTATGGATGAATATGATGGACATCGCAGCAATGACCACTGAAATTTTATTTTCCGCCCAACATCTGACATACCATAGTGGAAGAAGTAATAAAAGGCGTTTGTTCCTAAGAGGTTTAGCAGAGGAAATGGTAAGACCTCTAATGGAACTTCATATTCAGATCCCTAATCTTCCAAAGAAAATCGTTGATGATATGCGAACATGTCATATTGCCAAACCAACTACATGTTTCAGGAAAAAGAAGAAGATGCAATTATTGTCCATATAAGAAACACAGGAAAAGTGCTATGACATGCATTAAGTGCAAACCCAACTTTTGTAAGGAACATAGTGGCGTTCTTTGTGCTTCTTGTTTGTCACATGTTGAAAACTAAGAAAGATGCAATTTTATGTGAACAATGAATAATAACTTTTTATAAAAATATTGCCTATACACATAATACTGTGAATAATGAGCATGTTTTAATTGAAGAAATTGGTTGTAATAAGTGTTTTAAAATGTAAACTGCAAGTTATAAGTGAATTAATAAAATAATTTGTATATGTTGTTTGTAAAGGAAAGTAACTAATAAAAATTCACTCTTAGAGTTTTATATAAAAGAAATGTTAATCAGGCCCACCAGATCCTGTCACTGTATCTTAGGAATCTTGCGATATGACAAAAAATTTGACAGAACGAAATTTAACTCCAAAGAATGAATATGTGGAAAGAGGAAAATTTTAAATTAGGTCAGGGCCTTGGAGGCCCTGCATATGCATTCACGTGTGTTTTCGGCACCATGCATCCTAGCGTTAAGAGAAACAGAATGTTTGCATAAAGGCAAACCGCCGGGCTGTCCCCGAGTGAATGATACAGACGTCGAACGCATCCGCCACAGTTTCACGAGGGGTCCGCAGAAATCCGTTCGCCATGCAGCTCGACAGCTCAGCACGCCCCCGATGTCCGTCTGGCGCCTATGCGTCGACGTTTCTGCATCAAACAATATTAAATTCAGGTACTGCGAGCTGTTCGTGAGGGTGCTAACATCGTGTGAAGTTCCGTAATTTCACTCTTGGCAAGGTGGAGCATGGCTGTTTTCTCCCACAGTTAGTGTTTAGTGACGAGGCAACACTCCATTTACATGGAGAGGTGAACTGTCATAATGTGACAATATGAGGTACGGGACAACCACATGAAGTTGTACAACATAAAATATACTCTCCTAAATTTAATATTTGTCTTATGTATTCCTATTTTTTGTCTGCATCCTAGATATTTATAGGCATCTGATTATTCCAGCGCTTCTATGCAGTCGCTGTGGTTATCCAATATGTAATCTTCTTGTTTAGTGTGTTTTCCCTTGTCTATGCTATTTTTCTTACATTTGTCTGTTCCAAAAGCCATATTTATATAATTGCTGAATACTTATGTTATCTTTAGTAATTGGTTGAGTTGTTGATTTTTTGCTCCCAGTAGTTTTAGATCATCCATGTGTGGGTATGTTCCAGTAATATTGTATCCATAATTTGTATTATTTAGCATGTTGGATAGTGGGTTCAGAGCAAGGCAGAACCAGAAAGGACTTAATGAGTCTCCTTAGTATATTCGACGCTTAATCTGTATTGGCTGTGATGTGATATTATTTGAATTTGTTTGGATATTAAGTGTCGTTTTTCATTACTATGTTTAGGAACTGTATCAATTTAGGATCTACTTTGTATATTTCCAATATTTATAGTAACCATGAGTGGGGTACACTATCAAAACCTTTTCAGTAATCAATGTATGTGTAGTGTAGCGTCCTTTGTTTAGTTTTAGCTTGATATGTTACCTCTGCATCTATTATCAGGTGCTCTTTACATACTCGTGCTCCTTTGCAACAGCCTTTTTGTTCTTCATTTATAATTTTGTTCTGTGTTGTATGTATCGTTATTTTCTGTGTAATGACTGAAGTTAATATTTAGTATATTGTTGGTAGGCATGTCATGGGGCAATAATTTGCTGGGTTTGCTGTGTGTGCTTGATCTTTAGGTTTCAGACAAGTTATTCCTTGTGTATGTGTATCAGGGAATGTGTATGGGTCTGCAATGTAACTGTTAAATTATTTAGTTAGATGTGAATGTGTTGACGTGAACTTCTTTAGGCAGAAATTTGCTATTTTATCTTTTCCAGTGGTTTTCCAATTGTGTGTAGAATTAATTGCTTTGGTCGCTTCATGTTACAAAATTATCACTTCAGGCATTTGTGGTATCATCTTTTATGTCTCTGTTTTCGCTTGTATCCACCGTGCATGTCTTTTATGTTGTACCGGGTTTGACCATATGTTGTTCCAGAAGTGTTCCATGTCTGTTATGTTTGGTGGATTGTCTATTTTAATGCGTGTGTTATCTATTGTCTGGTAAAATTTCTTTTGGTTTGTGTTGAATGTTTGGTTTTGTTTCCTTCTATTTTCACTTTTTTTGTATGTTCTAAGTCGTTTGGCCAATGCTTCTAATTTCTGCTTCTTTTCATCTAATTGCTCTATCGCTTCTTGTTGTGAGATTTTACCTAACCTTTCTGGTTTTTTATATGATATTTCTTTTCTTAGAAATTGTGTTAGCTGTCTGATGTCTTCTCTCAGTTTTTCTATTCCGATCTGTAGCCTGTGTTGCCATGCAGGTTTTGTGGGTTTCTTCTGTGTGTTGGTTGGTTCTGATGTCTGTCTAGTGTGTAAATTTAGTGTAGAGAGTGCTCCTATTTAAACCAGTAGTTGTAACTCTCCCATAGTTGTGTTTCCATTTATTTTTTTGTGTATGATTGTGTTGATAGTTTTTATTGTTGTTTCGACTTGTGGGTTATTTGGCGGTGTATGCAAGAATGGTCTAATGTCTGTATTTGTGTCTTTGTATTCTATATATGTCAGCTGAAATTTTTCTTTTATATCTAACATGTGTGTCACTTCGTGTTCTATTTGTACTTGTTCTGGTGGCAGTCTTAAGATTTCGTTTTCCTCTGATTGTTTAATTGATGCGTGTTGTTCTTTGTTTGTTTGCTCTGGGATGTGTGAGTCCATTACTGTATTATTTTCTTCTTCTTCTGATTGGGCATTATTTTGTTCCAGTATTTGTTGTTCTCGTTGTTTGATGTTTTCTAATTCTGATTATTACACGGATCTGATCAGCTAGTCGTTGTTCTGTTAAAAATTTTAAATCTGGGCATCTGGTAGGAAATGTTGTGTATACTTGTGATCTGTATCCAGTTGTATTGGTTGCTAGGTTTGTTGCTTGGTATTATTATTATTTCGTTGTTGTTCTGTTGGTTAAACGTGTGTGTAGCGTTGCCAGGTTACTTACTACAGTAATTTTTTTTTTTTTTTTTTTTTTTGCCTTTGCTAGAGCCGTCTTTTAAGTTTGCAGGAGCCACGGCTAGTTGCTTCTTTTGGACTGCGACATTACTGTTCTTTCGAAATGTGCCGTTTGTTACTCTTAAAACCAACATGGAGAGCTCCCCAGCGGTGGGGTCGACTTTTTGAAACCAAATAAGCGGTAGTGTAACTCAAGACCCCCCAGTATCAGACCCTGCATCCAGGTGGGCCTCCGTTTGCAAGTAACTGACGCAGAAGAGTTTGGAATTTTGCGTCATGCTACATAGCGTTAAGGAAGTCTTATTCCATAGTCTTGTTGCGTGTCATAATGGTTAGGACAGAAGCTTAACCATGCCTCGTCAGGTGCAGTAAAATTTTTTTAAAATCCTTATCGAAATGACTTTGGTGCCTATTTTTACTCAATTTATTGTTTTAAATGTAATTTCTTTCGTTCTATTCCTTTGTCACATCGTTTTAATCACCGTATGAACTTTTCCATTTGTTTCATTTTTCTTTGCATCATTCTTCTTCCAATCGGAATTTTTGTGAATGTGTATTTTATTGTACCTATCTGTTTGACTATTCAATTACTTCAAATCTCCGATAAATTAATTAAAAAAACAAAAGACGAAATAATCTATTTATATTGACTGTGCATTAACGTGAAAAACGTATTTTTCATTACAAGACGTGCCTTTTTCTGCATGGTAATCGACATACAAATATTTAAAACATTACCTAAATTCTTTGTGTACTATGGAAATGTATGGTAGATGATGATATGAATGAGAGAAGGTTTTCTAAGTAAAACAAAATTCAAGCAATGTGAGAAATCGATATAATGAACACAATAACGAAAACACAGGGCCATAAAAATAGGAGAAATTAAATCGGAATTAGTACATGAAGATAATTAAAAGTTCACGAACAAATATTTCCAGTGGAAAATGGATGATAAGAAGAAAAATTAGACCAAATGAAGAAGTTCATATCACTATTGAATCACGTGACCGAGGAGCGGAAATAAAAAAAGTATATTTACATCAGTTGAATGAAAATGATTATCAATATCACTTCGATAAACACCTAGCATAGATTTCTTCCTCTGGTGAGATTCGAACCCACAACCTCATGCATGTGAAGCTAGTATCCTTTCCAATACCCTCACAACCTACCTAGGTCATTCGGCGTTCTTCACGTTATTGAGTCTCACACAAAATTCCGAATTTCTTTTCTCGTCAGTTCCTCGAAAACGTCTACCCACGAGGATGAATGGCTGCACTGTGTGATACTTGGGTGCTTTACCTACATAACCGTATAGATGGTTACAGAAAGTCGATCCTACCCCTGGAGAAATCTCCTTGTAAGACATAACGAAAGAGTGCCGCCGTTTCATTATATCTACTGATACGGTGGTCGACACACAGTTAGTAGTGTAGCCATAGTAACACAAACGGTCTGAAAACTGCACGATCTAAGCAACGAGGGACTACCTCGCACTTAGTCCAAAGGAAAATCTCCAGAATTACTAAAAGACTTGTAGCCAATGAACCGAGTCCCCTGAAGTCATTTAGTCCGTAGCGACTGCTGAGAACCTTCAGAGCAGTCATTAGGATTCGCACTCTACTACTTCGATGTTACACGTTCGGTGTCCTACTCTATGGAGCTGAGTCATGGAGTGTATTAGGCATTTGAAATGCGATCGTATGGAAAAATATTAAGGATACCATCGACAGATTTAGTCAAAAGTACGGCGGTACGAAAATGTAGAAATTCTCAACAGCATCCAGAGAGCAGAACTCGATTGTTTTGGTAGCGCAATTCCGCAACAACAAATAAAACCTGTTGAAATTATTAATTCAAGGAAACATTAATGGCCGGCAGTCTGGACGAGCGTTTCTAGGCGCTTCAGTCTGGAACCGTGCGACCGCTACGGTCGCAGGTTCGAATCCTGCTCCGGAAATGGGTGTGTGTGATGTCCTTAGGTTACTTAGGTTTAAGTAGTTGTAGGTTCTAGGGGACTGATGAGCTCAGATGTTAAGTCCCATAGTGCTCAGAGCCATATGAACCATTTTTTGAAAGATTAATGGAATATGTGATCCACGACGCATAGGATTAACCTGGCTAAATAACTCAAACCAGCAGTTTGGGTTCAGCACTGAATCAATGTTCTGAAAAACCATGGACGGACAACAGATCATGCTATCGATCGGCAGTGTTACTGGAGGACGAGGTACTTAAGAGAGGAAGAATGACAATGCTTAAAAATTACATAAATGCTCACCATTAAATTTAATACTCCACTCATATAATCGCGCTAGCTGCCATTAAAATTAATCTGCAATTGGCATACAGTTAAAATTTTTTGAACCTAGTGCTCTTAACAGCACTCATGTCACCACTTATTTTAATCAATGTATTTATTTTCTCAGACATCCACCGTACGAGGACGCACTGAAAAGTAATGTCGACAGATGTTTTACGTGAAAACTCTCAAAGCTTTTTAAATAAAACAAACTTCATTAACATTCTACATTGTATTCTTCACGTCTATAAATTTATTTCTCAAGACACTCACCCTCGGAACCAGCAAAATTTCCCCAACTAGATACTATTTTGTTGACACCGTCACAGTGTACTGTTTGACTATGTTAACAGAGCCACAACCTTACCTCTGCTTGCACCGCTTGAAACAACTGAAGTGCTCAAAGGTTTTCTTAGTTTTGCGATAGACGAAAATCGAGACTGTGTGTAGGATGATCGACGGCAGTGCAAGGACGTCGGCTTGCTGCAGATGCCGCAGCGATCGTGTGTAGTTTGGCACTGCCGTGCTCAAGGAGAGTGTGCTCCACATGCGGACGAAGTCTTCGAATTCGTTCTTTTAGTTTTGTGAGCTCTTTCTCACCCACCAACATAGTCACTCAGATAAGAGAGGTAACTATCCAAAATAAGGATAAACACTTGTTACAAAACGCTCCTTACGCAAAATCAGAGGGCTGCAGATATCCAAAGTATAGATGTAGAATGTTACTGACTTCATCAAATAAAACAGACCGAGTCATTATCTTCTCAGCACGCCGTCGTGTTATAAGCACAAAAATCCAAAAAATTGTTTCAGAGCAAAGTATGCTGTATTTTTAAGTGATGATCTTTGTAATGTACATCTGTATTAAACGTTATGCTGGTGATATATGGTGACAATGCGTATTTATATTTACAATGAAGAGAGATTGACCAGTGGCCAATATACAACTAAAACCAAGTTGTCAGATGGATATTAACTGCAATGGATTAGTGGAGAAATACAGGGATGAAGAAGTAGTTCGATTGTCTTGCCGCATGTATGCTGTAGAGCACATCTTCCACCGGACTGCCTTGATGATGCATGGATGGTAACAGCGTAGTAAATGCCCGGTGACGAAAAGGTCATGAATTCGTAGACTATATAGTCAGTCAATAGATGGAAAATCCTAGTACACCATCTGAAATGTGGAATTGGTGAAGACAGACAGTCGACCGAAATTATATCGAAATAAATTCATTCTTAACTTGTCTTCAGTTGCGTTAGGTAACACCTCGATAGCTAACACATCTGCGTTCAGAGAATTTATTTCGAAGTGATTTCGGTCAGCTGTCTACCGTCATCAATTCGATGCACAGGACCATGAATACTGTCGAAGTTTGGCATAGCAAACGATACTCAATCAGGCAAAGGTATCTGAACCTACAATTTCTGATCAATATGCTAAAGGAGAATGTAATAAAATCAATACCTGAAATTTAAAAAAAATGTCCGTCGGTTAGCCTCTTCAGTGAAAGAGATTAAAAATAAATCCGTGTTGAAAAGGAGTTAAAAGATATTTTAAGAATACATAATGACTTGGTGGATTTAAGGAGTTTAAAATTTACGTCATTCGTACGAAAAGTTCGTAAAATAAGACAGAAGTAATGTTGTAGAACAGAAAATGTAAAAAATAATATTTTTTTAAACACGGCTATGCACAGCCTTAAGCCTAGATAAAATGTGGAGGGGCGATCTTATTACAAAACAACAGGCAGAGCCTCCCCATTGTCGCGGCTTCCTTTGCAGGTCGGAGAAACCGCAGCTAAAATGTATGTGGCCAGAAACACCACGTTGACTCACGGCCGCAGAAGCCCATGACACCCTTTAAGAGGCGGCGAGGCATCTCGTACTGTAGTTATATGAGAGTGAATTTATTCCTCGCTCCTCATGAGACATCATCAAACTTATTTTCCTGCTTCTGGAGTGTCTACAGCGAGTATGAGGGAATCCCGAAACGTGACATCTTACTTTTGTACTGCTCTTCGTTCCACACCTTCAAGGACAAACTTCTTTTCTGTGGCACTCGAACACTTGTACTTCTTCGATGTCATTTTCACGGCGGATCTATGTACTGTGCTTATGCTTTATTGAGAAAACACGTAAATTTTTCAAAGTGTTTAGAGATGAAACGATTATCTTAATAACCGATAAAACAATTCCAGATATCGAGTATTACGTACCGGCTGGCACTTCATTACGAAATGTTTACGGGGCTGTCTGTTATGACAGTCGCTTCCGTTTATGGAATGTACCGAACACAGGAGGTTTCTTCGGTAAACAGAAGTTCTTACATGGGTCTTGACAACACGATCGAATTACAGAGGTTCAAATAGTGAGACGCGACTGTGTGGAACTGCATAGGCAGATTTCGGTCTCTGGAAATAATTGTAACTCAACTAAGGACTTTATAGCGACACGAACGTCAGCCGGGTAAATAAGTCCCACACTAAGTGGACATCCAGCGGACGCAGGTAACACTTCCTGTTACACCACGCCACTGCTGCCTCGGTGTAAACACGGAGGACAGCAGGAAGTGCACGACCACTAGCTGAACTCCAGAGCAGGAAACAGCCGGGGTCCCCGGTGGTCTAGTGGTAAGGGGGTCTGAAACGTTCCAGCGCCTCGGCTGGGGCTATTCGCCCCAGCCGGGCCGGGGTTCAATCCCCGGCCGGCGCTGGAATTTTCAGACTTCCGAACACTAGCCTCCACCTCTGCCTTGGCATGTGGCGCATGTCAGGCACCCCCGTGGGGTCCGTGCTTTGGATCCCACGTGGAGCTCACTCCCACACTACAAACTGTACCTGATTATGCTGCTACAAACATTTAAAATTTTAATTCGCACACTTTCTTCACCAGACTTCATCTACATATATTTTAAGGTATTTAATATATCTCACTATCAAAAGAAACTGCTTGGTATATTTGTAGGATTACAACTATGAAATAAAACCCTTACAAAAAAAAAAAAAAGATTTTGTTTTCCTTCGTGTACTGAATACTGCTGAGGTTAATACCCAAACATGTGCCATTTTCCTGTAGTTACCAGTGAATATTCGAAAAAAAGGTTATCATACTGATTCATATATTACATACTGTATTTCACACATTCTCAGTGCTGAAAAAGCAATAATTATTTCAACGTCATAAGAAAATACAAAATATTACATCAATAGCAAATCACAAGCCAACGCTGTGTTATTTTTAGTATCATGATTGACTATGTGATAAATAAATCCTGTATAAGAAATCGTTTCGTAATAGTTGACAATATCTTTTAAAAATACTTTTCACTAATTGCATTTTCAAAAACGAACAAAGGCCTTTTTTCTCAAATTATTCTAGTATCAAAATGAGATGTTTGATGTGACACAGGTCACTAAAGAGATAAACTCTTTTTTGTATGAAAAACGTTATTTCTCGTGGTTTTATGTGAGCTGAATGCTGAATCAAACAGATAATACTTAACGTTAACAAGAGGAATTTCTTGGGGATTTCACTAACAAGCCCATATATTTGATATAATATTTCGATTAATAGTTATATGACAACCTCTCTGCCTCTACTTTATGTAAAAGTATCTTTTGGATCAGAAAAGAAATTATGTTACTACTTCTATGAGTTAAGTCTGGTTGAATGAAAGAGATTGTAAAGGCCTTAGCCGAAGATGCAGAATGTTACCTTCTCTGCAAGGCATTTGCCATCAGTAATGAGTGAAACTGTAAGATAGGAAAAATGGATGACAAACGTCTATTACTGTTGTACTATTATATCACTAACGTTGCATTGCATAAACTTACTTACAGTTCTCGTTGCTGTTCAATATTCTTTAACTCACTATACCGTGCGATTATTTTGTTAACATTTAATATAACAGTACCCCTGTTCCGAGCCACATATCCATTTTTAATGCTTAAAACTGTGGACAAAACTATTAGTAATACTAAATTACGAAGAGGTAATGATGAATGTTACATGCTGCATACATTAATGTCGCTCGAGATGTAGTTTGCATTATATGTTACGAGAACAGAATTATTTTGTAATGTGTGAAATACACAAAAATACGGTAACAGACAAACCGAGCAGTGATGCCGTAGTCTGTTTTGTAATAATAGTGTAAAGGAAGAAATAAACAGCAACTAGACATTTAAGTCACTCAATATTCGCGGCCATTTTGCAGTTCATCACTTCGCTGCTACGTGTCGCTACTAGTACCTCACACACTTCGTTGCCTGTAGTGCAGAGCTTCGCTACCAGAGGGCTCTATCAGCATCGGCGAGGACTCACTCTGTCGGCGTTTGCTGCTTCACTGCTCAACATCTATGCTCGCTGATATGCTGCTAAATCTTCAGAATAAACGAAAAAAAATAACACCAAATATGGCAAATAGTGATAATTGTGAATACTACCGAACCATCTCTTTCATACGTCCTGGCTGAAAATACTGATCCAAAATATTTACAGAGGAATGGAACACATTAGAGGAGACGAGCTATAGGAAAATCGAACACACTAGCCGCTAGAGATCGGTTGAAGAAATTCAACCCATATTTATAACATCTATAGATGTAGAAAATAACTTTTCACAGTTTTGACCAAAATGTAGTTTGAATTTAAGATGCAACCAGCGATAAAATACAGTGAGCGGCATGTTATCTAGAGCTCTGCCAAAAATCAGCCAGCAGATGTAAGACTTATAAGAAAGCTGGTAGTTGATAGTTGAGGAGGGAGAGAGAGAGTGAGTTTGCATACAGAAAGTTTCACACGTCGTGCGACACACTTATCGCGTTTGTAGAGGGGACCTACCTGGGAATCGATGTCTGGAAACGTCATCCAGCGAGGCTACAGAGTATCAAAGTTACAGGCGCTGTAGTCTGTAAAATGTGTGTACACAGGGAGATCCAATGAAGATGTTAGCAATTTTCTATGATGATGGAG
The DNA here is from genome assembly GCF_023897955.1 of Schistocerca gregaria. Lineage (NCBI taxonomy): Eukaryota > Metazoa > Arthropoda > Insecta > Orthoptera > Acrididae > Schistocerca > Schistocerca gregaria. Next base: position 3,420,594 of record NW_026061721.1, on the reverse strand, counting down.
ATGGATAAATTTGAGGTTATGTCCCAATAACGAAAAATTGGAAGAGAAGACATTCCTGTTACGTGTAACAGTATGTACCGGTAGTGTTGCAGCTAAGATGTAGGGCAGGAAACTTTCAGAGGTGGTAGTATGGACCGAATGTCCAGTACACATGGGCTGTAAAATGCATACCTTAAGAGCTGTGAGGACTTGTTCATCTTCGCTAGCATAAAACATATCTCCACTGTTGAACAGGTGCTCATAGCGCCTCAGGTATGCATTTTGTAGCCCATGTTTACCGGACATTTTTTTCTTACTTTGATCCATACTACCACCTATGAAAGTTAGCAACAACAGTACCAGTACTTGTATTCCGCCGTCAGAGGTATGATAACGATATTCCCTTGTAACTTCCGGAACATGATACATGATCAAATTGATAAATAATCACGGCATCACACTCTACTTACATACATTCGCCGGGGCTGGTGCCTGTATTTTGATGCTCTGTAGCCTCGTTAGATGACGTTTGCATGCATGAGTTACTAGGTAAAATTGCAAGCTCTAGAAATGTTGAACACCTTGTATAAAGAAAGCAACACACGAAACGAACGAGATATTTGGGAAATTAATCGAAGATAAGAAAGAAGAAATAGAAATTGTTTCCAAATCGACCTTTCATTTCGCTGCTGCTGATTTGAAATTTCGTGGCATGTATTCGCTCTGAAGAGGATCGTTCAAATGATGGTCGAAATGTCGTTATTTTAGTTGTTTCACTGTTGTATAATGACATGGCCTAGTACCCAAAATGATTTTCTTAAATTTGTTTGTAGGAATTCTATCGCTTCTCAACGATATTTTCAGAATGATAGTAGTATTTTTTCCTACACCTACCAACTTTAATAGTGCTAGAAATGATGAAAATATTACCTAATACTTTTTGATATGGAGACAGAGACGGTGCTTGGTTTTAATGATAACAATATACAGGAAAATTCAGCCATGTTTCTGCGAAGTAGCATTACGCCGAAATTCTGAAATACATCCGTATATTTCGAATGTGGTACAACAGCTGTAGGTAGGAGACGAGGTACTGCAGAAGTAAAGCTGTTTAGACGGGGCGTGAGTCGTGTTTGGGTAGCTCAGATGGTGGAGCACTTGCCCATGAAAGGCAAAGGTAGCGAGTTCGAATCTTGGTCCCGCAAAGAGTTTTAATCTGCCGGGAAGTTTCATATCGGCGCACACTCCGCTCCAGAGGGAACTAATTCTGGAAACAGCTGTATAGTTACTGGAGAGATACAGGATGTTCCAAAATCACGTTAAAAACTTCTAGGGAAATGAGTAATGATATTTTGAAGAGGAGCCCATGTATGGAAAGGTATATCCGTGCTACAGCCGTATGAATACACCTTCGCTAATGTGGTATGCAACAGGGTTATAATCACTGGGGGGGGGGGGGGAGGGGGGTTACTTACGTCGGATCGTATGATGTCATTTGACAGCTGTCTCCTCTCTGACCTGGTTCGAGTCTCGTTCATGTTTCTGTGAGTGTTAGAGGAACATTGCTGAGTACACTTTTGCCGAATATACCGACACGAGTATTCTGTGTGGCGAAGCTCACAGTACTGGAAGAGCTGCTGGTCGCGTTTATCAAGATCGTTGTCCACAGCGTCTGACTCCTCCCCACACGCTTTTCGTTACCATTGCACAACGTCTTCGAGTAAGGGTGCCTTCAACGTCATCAGGTGCGTGTGTGGTGCCCGTGGAGACGCAGCGCACGCGAATTGGAAAATATATTTATATGGATATTGTGTCTGTTCTTCCGGACATGTGCGAAAGGACGCTACGAATGTAGTGTGTGGACATACAAAGGTGAGAATGTGGGTCTCGCGGGAGGCGTGCGCGAGACAGTCCCTGTAGTCTCACTATCCTCTGTGCCGTCGGTGGCTCAGATGGATAGATCGACTGCCATGTAAGCAGGAGATCCCTGGTTCAAGTTCCGGTCGGGGCACACATTTTCACCTGTCTTCGTTGATATCTATCAACGCCCGTCAGCAGCTGAAGGAAATAATATCATTCTAATTTCAAATTGGAAAAGGCCCTCCTGTAAAAACAGTGTCTCTGAAGACCGATTTTTTTTGATTCTTTGGTTATTAAAGAGTGAAACTGTAGAACAATAGATGTACTCGGCCACATCTACACTGAAATGCCAAAGAAACTATTATAATAATGCGTATTCAAACACAGAGATATGTAAACAGGCTTAATATGGTGCTGCCGCCGGCAACGCCTATGTAAGACATGTGTCTACCGTAGTTGTTAGATCGGTTACTGCTGCTACAATGGCAGGTTATCAAGATTTAAATGACTTTGAACGTGGTTTTATACTTGGCGCAAGACCGATGGGACACAGCATCTACGAGGTAGCGATGAAGTGGGGATTTTCCTGTACCATTTCACGAGGGCACCCTGAATATCAGCAATCCAGTAAAACAATAAATCTCCAACATCTCTGCAGCCAGAAAAAAAATCCTGCAAGAATGGAATCTGAAGAGAATCGTTCAGAGTGGCGAAAGTGCAACCCTTCCGAAAATAACTGAAAATTTCAATGCTTGACCATCAACAAGTATCAGCATGCGAACCATTCATGGAAACATCATCTACATGGGCTTTCAGAGCCGAAGGCCCACTCGTGTACCCTTGCTCGCTGCACAGCACAAAGCTTTACGCCTCATTTGGGCCCATCGGTACGAACATTGGACTGTTGATGACTCGAAACATATTGCCTGGTTGGACGTGTCTCATTTCAAAATGTATATACAGTATGGAAGTGTATGGGTATGAATACGACATCATGACTCCATGGACCCTGCGTGTCAACTGGAAACTGTTCAAGCTGGTGGAGGCTCTGTGACGTTGTAGAGCGTGCGCATTCGGAGTTATGTGGGATCCCTGACACGTCTAGATACATTCTGTCTAATCACCTGCATCCATTCGTGTCCATTGTGGATTCCGACGGAAGTGGGTAATTCCAGCAGGACAAAGGAGCGGCCCACACAACCACAATTGCTACAGAGTGGCTGCAGGAACACTCTTCCGAGCTTAAACACTTTCGCTGGCCACCAAACTCCCCAAACATACTGTACGTCTCTAGTAAATTTTATAGCATTAACTACCATATCTGGAATGCCTTGCAAAGTGTTGATCAGAGGAGATCTCTGCTCCCTCTTACTGTTACGGATTTATGGGCAGCTCTGCAGGTTTCATGGTGTCAGTTCCCTGCTGCGCGACTTCAGCCATCAGTAGAGTCCATGCCACGGCGTGTTGAGGCACTTCTGCGTGCTCGCGGGGGCCATAAACGATATTTCTTTGATTCCACAGTGTAACAAATTACTTGTCAATGTGACAGCCTTACCAACATGTTTTCATATGGTTCTAGTATACGGTACGTCTCGGGAGACGGGTTACAATTTAAAATATGAGTATTATGTACTCAGTCCCCTCTACAAATTCTAGCAGGTAGTGATGGGAATTTCAGAACATCCTGTACGTTTCCAGCAAACTGTATAGCCGTTGTCGTGTTACAATTGGTATCTGCGAATACATTCCATAATTTGTGACAGATCGTGAGGCGCGACTGCAGACGTCCGTAGCGTTTACCCAGGGGGCGTCTCGGCTACGGCCGCTCTGACGGCCACGAGAATAGCCGGAGGTAGAGAGCGCAGCACGGCTAGTTTGAAGGCCACTTTCAACTAGTGTTGCCAGAGGTGTCTCTTTTTAGAGATTCTACGACTCGCCCCACGTAAGCTTTATCTGCTAACATTTCGAAATACACTATCCTATCAATGAGTGTACAGACACCTATTAGTGGACATTAATATGCAGTTTGTCCAACCTTTGTCTCTATGGCGGCTTGAACTCTGCTCGGGACACTAAGTGAGGTGCCTGCCGACAATTTACGCACCACACACGGAGATCTACGTGTTTGTACATGCAAGGCAATACATTGCTCAGCAAGATAGCCATATCTCTCACCAATTTTGAACATTTGGAGCACAATGGGCAGGCTCTTTAAAGCAGGTCGCGATTTTGGCGATGTAATGAACCAACTGAACTGAATTTGGTACCATATCCATCAGGAGGGTATCCACTAACTTTATAAGTCAATGTCAAGCCTAGTAACTGCCAGAGGTGGCCCAACACATTATCGACTTATCAATTTGTGAATCTCTTTGTCTTGAATTAATCATCCAGTTTTTCTTCAACTCTAATCATTCATTTGCCCCTACACGTACAGTGATGCTCAAAACTATCCTAACGCCCGAATTGAATTTCGCCTGATTCACATGCAACCCACATAACGCAACTGTCTAGCAGGTCCCCTTATCGCTCCTTGGTACAGTCTTTTGACTATTGAAAATGGTTCCAACAAATCACCACAAGAAAACACTGTTCTGTATCGCAATAACTCAAGATGTAAAGTAATACCACGATACTACAAATATCACGGAACACCTTATCACAGATAAGACTGCCCTTAAGGCTTGTAGCTCACATTTATTACAATAAATGACATACCTGACATTTTACCACTCTCATTATTATTACGTCAGATAGGTAATGCACATTGTAAATTCGTCGAATTCATGATTTACTCTTCAAAGTAACATACCGTACTTATTATTTAACACAAAATAAGATTAAAAATTAAAGGTATTCACGAGCAGCTAATTGAGAATATTTATGAACTTCAAATGACACGACGAACCGTCTCGTTCTGCATATGGATGCAAACTCAGGTCATGCAGACTAAGCAAAGATTTCGTGCCTGACGGAAACTAACAGTCACTCGTGATTAGGCATACAGAGAGTGATATACCTCGATTTTAGACTGAGCCAGTTTGCAAATACCAACTTTAAATTACATAGCGCAAGTATTTTTGCCGGACGCGAATTCCTACCCAGCACCTATTGTCCCTGTTAACGAACGACGAGAGATATTGAATCTTGGTTCTTAACAAGTAACTTACTTGAATTGCCGTGAGGTAAGGCTTTGTACTGGGCAGGGATTCGAACTCAGAACTTAATCGAATAGATATCGACGCACAATCAACTGTGACATTTCGGATTTTCTCGGCAGTAGCTAGATGTTTTAACTGAAATGACGAGACGAAACATACATTTTTTTCCTTCCCAAGACTCCAACCCGGCATCTATCGCTGTTATATTCTAGAGAAAACGAACGTTAAATATGGGTTTGTTGCACCAGCAGCGACATGTGAGCGTGTTGGAACTAGAAATAATATGACGAAGAGTTCAGTGCTCACTGGGAATACAGCTCCACACATCATATCGCTTTTGACTACACACAAAGATACGTCAGCTTCCGAATTTTTGTCCAGCTCGGCCTAACATCTTGAACTTACAGTGATCTCGCAAATAGTCCTGTGTCTCACTGGGTGTCAAAACGTCACATATCGTTAGTGTTGTCAACGAATGAAAATACATTAAACATTAAAATAATTATCCACCAGCAGATAGGTGTTCTCATGCTAGAGCTTGATAATACATAATGAAATCTATAGTGCCGGGCCAGGATTCGAACCCATTCACGCGCAGTATGTGGAGATGTTGAGGAATCTGCAGTTCTGAACAAACAACAAATAGTACCCGTGCTGTATTCTCACGAAGGGATCAAATTGAGCGTTAAGTACGGTCTAAGTTGCATTCCCAGTTCAGAACCGATTTTATCGACATACAGAAGCTCAGATAAAATATGGACTAAATGTCCTTTGAGCGTTATTTAAGCATCACAAGACTGCACATACATGCAATCGATTTCGAGGTGCAAAGTGTTTATCTTACTTTGGTGACAGGTGGGCATAAGAGATTTCCAAAAACTTTTTATCGTACTGAAATAATCTTTTGTCGGAAAGAAACAAGGTAAGTGTTTTATTTGTATATATTTTGTAGGAAACTGTAATCGTGATGGAAGATTATACACCTTAATGTTTGACACAACTGCTAGGAGAAAACGCTGCATCCTAACCAAACCCTGCGGTTCCTCTCCATATCCCCGTAAGACACGAGCAGGGGATTCTCCACGCATACCGCTACACAGCTGTTCCTAGCACACCTGAGATTTGGCAACATCGTCACAAACATTAGGCAACACTGTGACAATGCAATCACTTCTGCCTATGGTACTGAATTGGCTCACTAAATTTACTTGATATTACCTTTCCATTTGAATGGCTCATGCTGTATAATCCTTACGTAAACTAAGATACTGAGGCAGAAAATTCAATTTTTTGGCTAAAGAAATGCTATTCTTCACATAAGTGGCAACTTTTATTATCTTTCACGATGCGTTATGAGGCTGAGCGACCAATACCATGATGAGAGTGGTGCAAAGGTAGCAGTGTGTCTGTAACCCGGTGGTACCGCCCATGTCTCGTGTCAGAACGGCTCAATCAGTCGTCAGTTCCAACTGAGGTAGGGACCATCGTGTGCGAGCTTTTTTTTTTTAAGGAGCTGCGAATTTCCAGAAAAAATTCTGTATCGAAATCGGAAGAAAACCTTTACACATCAAATCTTCTTGGTAGCTCGACTCAGTAAGTTGTGTTAATCGTCATAGATCATGGCGTTCTGACTTCCAAGCTGCTTCGCAATACCAGCGTCTCTGAAGAAATTCGAATCGATCATCAACGATACGAACTTCAATATTGTTCTTCACTTAAGACTCACATTCCAGGGTGATAAGTATGAAGGAAATGAGCCTCTTGATTACTCTATGCTAAACTTTCCTGCAGACATGTGCTGACAGTGTCTCTAGCAACTTGCTTTTTCTCTGGGTAGCTTCAAATGTGGCAGTTTTGTCGTCTTAAATCCAATTGAATATTCTAAATATCATTTGTGAACAGCGTTCACTTCTCCATTAATTAATTTATGGACCTCAAAAGAAGCAATTTGCCTTAGTAGCTATAGAGCCGGTTCTGATAGGAATTGACGCAATCTTTTTCATCCATTTACCATAGAAAATCAAAGAAAGAAACCAAACATTACATTGCATTTACTCCCTGTGCCTTGAGTAACACATATGAATCCATGACAATAATAAATTATTTGAAGAATCTCCTGCGCAAGGAAAAGAACAGAATGGGACGCTTTAATTATAGCGCACTGGATCAGAAACAATGAAATTAATTCTGTGTCACATTGATGTACTGCATTCTAATGTAATAAAATAATCATCAAATAAAAACGGTTTTGTGCCTCCTTTGCTATCAAGAATGAAACACAAATCGTAGACAGATTTTATGGGTCACTACTCAACAACATTAAAGCATTTTACATGGTTGAGAGTGTGGAGTGGAGCAGATGTTGTCGGCAGAAGGCAGCGCAGTGCCTCAGCCCCCGCCGGTAGGCAGCAAACGGGTCCCAGAGAACTCAGACGCATGCGGTGTTCAGAGGCAGATGCTCGGTAAAGAAATCTTTCGCTAAAACATTGTTGAACCAAACTATTATTACCAGTGTGACACAAAGCGAAATATATTGTAGATTCGCTTGAATTACACGCATAGCTTCAGCACCGAGAGGAAAGGGGCGATAAAAATTTTGTCGTTGTCTGCTTCCGGTCGCCAGACGTCATATTAGCTAGTCTCACGTTTTACCTCAAGACTACGGCCTTAGTCAAGAATAATGTACTGAGACTGAACTCAAGACTTCCTCTGGGAGGTGCCGCAGTCTACAATGTTGCAGATCGAACTTACTGCCGGACACAGTATCCTGAGAGGAGCACGACTGTGTTGTCCACCTTATGTGGACGGCTCGGCGGTCAATGTTTTGCTCTAAGGCTGTATCTACAACACATATTGCATCCTGAACACCTAGAAGAATTAAAATAACAAAAGTAGTTTATGAGAGCAACGTTAACTATGGCGTTCGAAGTATTCATAGTGTTGTGTTCGTGTGTGCAAACGCCTTCCAATGCCCACTCAAGGAGGACAAGGATACAAAGTCTAGCTTCAGTATTATAAAATCGCTACAGTCTGCGGATAAACTCAGACTTGGGTTGATAATTAATTTGAATATTTAGCAATACTATACCCATTGGTGTTAAACTCGTTATTAACCAATGATTCCCACAGCTACAGGGACACTACTTGTGATACTTAGGCAGTGCTATCAGACGAAAAGATCAACCTGACACAAACTGTGGGAAGTTTGTTTTACAAACTTCGTACCAGGATAATGAGCTTTTACGTATTTGGGATGTCTGTGAACGTTGCTGCTTGAGACGATTTAAGACGAAAGTAAATTCCTTTAGCAACGACAATGTTTGAAGAAACCGTCTTAACGGGACTAAATCGTGATTTGTAAATCGTTTACCGGCCGTACTCTACCGCATTTCGCTGATTGGAAGGCAAATAGATTACGGAAAAATGTCACAGAAGGAAAAGGGAGAACGAAATGTCTCCCACTGGAAGGTCATGTTGTCTTATTTAAATGATTACAACATCAGGTAAAACGACCAGTCAGATTGTCAGTATAAGAACATTACTGTTGTCAGTATGATGTAGCACTGCTCAGGGCCTGTAACGATAAAGGGCCCGTTTAGGTCAGTCATATTGTATAAAGAAGTGGAAGAGAGAGCACCGCTAAATTCCACAATCCGTATGCATTGCAGACACACAGAAATTACTGTTACAGTGTACTAATGGAGCCCAATTAATGAGAGAACTGCGTATTTTCCGGTGAGAGAGAGCACTGGCAAATAATCTTCGCTAAATTAGGTTACTTAATCTGGTGTTACTCTGAGCCAGAATTTATGGCCGGCGGCTGAGTGTAAGGTCAGTGGGCCGGATCCGAGTTTTGCAAGTGCGAAATACTTTCCTACATTATAGAAGCGAATATTAAACTGGAACTAATATTCCAAAAATTTTGAACTTGGATAGCTTAGAATGAAAATCTTTTTCTTTATTGCAAAGGAAAACAATTGATTTTCTAAAACATTCTCTGTCATACACAACTTGAAACAGGTCACGTCGACCAAATCATATGGAAAAATTGCCAGCGGCGTATATCGGCAGGCAGTAAGATCTCTTGGCTTTTGGTTTGGCAGTACTCGACAGCCATTTCTAGGCGCAAGTAATAGAAGAAAGGCAGAGCGTTATTGTTATCAAGTAACGTCTTCATCGATTACTTTAGTTTTAATGTAATCTATGAGTAATTACTCATAGATATTAACATGAAAAGAATTCTGTAGACAGAGAAAGAACCTCTTCTTGGGAAACTACTTGTATAGTGACCAAAAGGCACGAACTGATATTCAAGTACAGTGTTCCAGCAGCGGCATGAAGAAAATGATAGTAATAATGACGGTAATAATCCAATTATCCGGTAACTTCACACTTCCCAGTGGATCTTCACGAACTAAGAAAATATCTGAATTTGTGAACATTTCAAAATGGCTTCACATCGAGCCTATGATGCCTACAAGGGTCTTTACATCCTGCTGACATGAGAATAGCATAATCTCCGCGTCAGAAGCTTGTTCCTACTTAAACATTTAATAGACTCGCGTTTTATCCACCGTGACTACTTTTGTAAGCTCAGCACATCATCCGTTGCAGCTCACTCCTGGGGCTGGGAAATATGGGCACAATGGCCTGGTGGAACTATCACAGGAGCAATGCGTTGGTTCAGACATTTACTTTTAAGAAGCACAAACAGATTTACTTTGCGTCTGGTAACCTCAAAAGAAAGACGTTATAATCCAGAATTCGCAATACAAATCACGTTCCATCATTACCAACTGGGCAGAGCCAGGTTACGTTGGGAAATGACATAGCGGAAGTCATCGTAAACAGAAATACAGTCGCCAGTAAACTTACTTACATTAGAAAATTTTATTTTATTTTATGAACCGATAGCCATTTAAAGGATGGGGCTCTTATTTTACTTGTAATTGATTGAACTAGAGACGTTGAAAAATTTGGTGCTGGACTGTGATTCGAATTCGTTTCTCCTCTTTCGAGGATCTGAATCTCTCGGGACATTATAGTTCAACCATTTCGTCCCTTTTCGCAAGACTGCAACCTTCTCTAGGTCTCCTCCAAAGGTAAGTATGTGGGTCCGAATCCTGATCCAATACAAAAATATTCATAGTTTCAGTTCAAGCCCTATAACGTGCACACCGTCCCGCTAGTGAAAACCAACGTGCGCTTTTAATGTCTATTCATGTGTTGCCAACAATCGCAATAGGTGTCATTATTTCTTGTCAAACACGCACACACCTTACCGTTGGTGAGTAAGCAACTGATATTTAAGCTATATTTGTGGATGCACGGTAGGCGTGTAGTTAGATTGTCGCTTAGGTACAAAAGTTTGTATCCTTAGTTTAGATTCAAACACCTAGCAGCTGGTAAGAAAAACCGATACGTAAATTTGATTTTACTTAATTAACAATACGATTACGTGTTGGGTTCGTATCTCCGTCATATAACTTCACATCATGCACTTAATCTTTAAATGCATGCGCACTTTGTTACTTGAGCATGGAGGTATATCAGACATCTTTCGTGGTTAGTTAACAGGGACGAAATTGTCTTGTTAGGAGTCCCGGTTTATTAAAAAAATTGTCGTCTTTTATTTTCAAGTTTAGATTTCATTACTGGTATTGGTAAAAATTTCGGTAATTCATGACTCTTCATGGATAGCCATCAATATGATATGATTAGATTACATTAGATCAATTCTTGTTTCATAGATCATGAATACGATATTTCGTAATGACGTGTAACGTGTGATTTTAATGAAAGATTTCTTTACATACCATGATTCAATTTCTTTACAACAATTTCTTACTCTCTCTCATTCTTTTTGATTTCTCTCTCTCTCTCTCTCTCTCTCTCTCTCTCTCTCTCTCTCTATCATACACACACACATTCTTTTTTTCTTTATTTGTTTGTTTTGCTCGACTATCGGCGAGGCATGAAAACGTCTCTGAATGAGCTTCTTAGTTTTTAGTACACTTACGAAATAAATATAAAAATAACTGTGAGAGTTACTGATATATGATGCTTAGTTTTCAGTCAGTTCCGAGTATTATTAGTAACCACGCTCCAGTCCCTAAACCTAGTTACAGAAATGCGAATCAGACGCATTACGTATTCCAGGCCGTAGCAACCGCGACTTGGAGACACCAGCTATGGTCACTTCCCAGACCGCTGTACGATCACATCGGTTCGTCTTCTTTCTGCTGGTACTGTAACTGAGATTTGACAACAAGGCAACGTATGTTTGGCAACTCTGTGATCGACCAGTTGCTTCCTGGTGTGCACGGAATTTATCCTCAAAGTTCACTTGATTTTACCTGTCATTTCCATTGAATAATCTGATTTATTATCACTTTACGTGTAACAAAAGATTGTAAATTTACGGTTTTCAGCCCAGGAAAGTCGTTGCACGTGGAAATCGCAACTAATCTCGTCCTTTAAATAGCGGTTTACGAGTGCTAGACATTATCGATCTCGTAAGAGTAAGCTAAGACACGTACTTCTACTCCAGCTCTATGGTAATGCGCTGACCTGAGAAATAGCATCTGTTATGGTTCGCACTTCCAGTCTCACTGACTGTAACGTTTTTATCCCTTCTGTGAAAGAGCTACTAACAGTCAGATAAAACATCGATAAGGAAATCGCAAAAAAATACTTTCGGCTCATAGTTCAATGGTGAAAACTTACAATGCTGCACAACGGGTAACTCCTCTTCCCGCCGCTGACAAGCAAATTTTGGGTTTCTAGGAATACAAAACTTTACTCATGAAATGCGACATTTGTACTGCACGACGTTTTCAACAAAGAGATGGCGCAATACAGTAGCTCAAGTGGAAAGAAACACTTCCTTTTCAAATTTGTGCATCCTACACTGTTGGCTGTTCTGTGTAGGTGGCAAGTACGTGATTTTATTTCGGTCGAATTTATGCACTGGGTAGTCGAGGCAGCTAGTTCATTGTGATTCGGTCAACCAAGTAAATGAATTTACTGAACCTGCTGCAAATTACTACAGGAAGCCTGTGTGTCAATTCTCATCCAGTGTGGTGCAACGGCGTTACGATAGAAAAATGAGCCACATACTTATAATATGCTTGAATATCTATGGACTGGGTTCGATTCCAACTTCTGTCAATGATTTTAGATAAGAAGAGACAGATTCCATTCTCTTCTGGCAACACCAAGTGAAGAAGATATAATGACATTGTGGTCTGAAATTGACATAAAAAATGATATTCCTTTTCTACAAAGTAGACGTTAGGATGAATCACAATAAAGACTGGAGCGGCGACACGTAGAAACCTTTCTTATACTTGTTATTTATTTCTAGTGACGAAACAAACGCTATGTAGGCTCACAGGACATTTAGTCCATATTTTATCTGAGCTTCTGTATGTCGATAAAATCGGTTCTGAACTGGGAATGCAACTTAGACCGTACTTAACGCTGAATTTGATCCCTTCGTGAGAATACAGCACGGCTACTATTTGTTGTTTGTTCAGAACTGCAGATTCCTCAACGTCTCCACATACTGCGCGTGAATGGGTTCGAATCCTGGCCCGGCACTATAGATTTCATTATGTATTATCAAGCTCTAGCATGGGAACACCTATCTGCTGGTGGATAATTATTTTAATGTTTAATGTATTTTCATTCGTTGTCAACACTAACGATATGTGACGTTTTTGACACCCAGTGAGACACAGAACCATTTGCGAGATCACTGTAAGTTCAAGATGTTAGTCCGAGCTGGACAAAAATTCGGAAGCTGACGTATCTTTGTGTGTAGTCAAAAGCGATATGATGTGTGGAGCTGTATTCCCAGTGAGCACCGAACTCTTCGTCATATTATTTCTAGTTCCAACACGCTCACATGTCGCTGCTGGTGCAATAAACCCATATTTAACGTTCGTTTTCTCTAGAATATAACAGCGATAGATGCCGGGTTGGGGTCTTGGGAAGGAAAAAAATTAATGTTTCGTCTCGTCATTTCAGTTAAAACATCTAGCTACTGCCGAGAAAATCCGAAATGTCACAGTTGATTGTGCGTCGATATCTATCCGATTAAGTTCCGAGTTCGAATCCCTGCCCAATACAAAGCCTTACCTCACGGCAATTCACGTAAGTTACTTGTTAAGAACCAAGATTCAACATCTCTCGTTGTTCGTTACAGGGACAATAAATTCGCGTCCGGCAAAAATACTTGCGATATGTAATTTAAAGATGGAATTTGCAAACTGGCTTTGTCTAAAATCGAGGTATATCACTCTCTGTATGCCTAATCAGGAGTGGCAGTTAGTATCCGTCAGGCACGAAATCATTGCTTAGTCTGCATGACCTGAGTTTGCATCCATATGCAGAACGAGACGGTTCGTCGTGTCATTTGAAGTTCATAAATATTCTCAATTAGCTGCTCGTGAATACCTTTAATTTTTAATCTTATTTTGTGTTAAATAATAAGTACGGTATGTTACTTTGAAGAGTAAATCATGAATACGACGAATTTACTACGTGCATTACCTATCTGACGTAATAATGAGAGTGGTAAAATGTCAGGTATGTCATTTATTGTAATAAATGTGAGCTACAAGCCTTAAGGGCAGTCTTATCTGTGATAAGGTGTTCCGTGATATTTGTAGTATCGTGGTATTACTTTACATCTTGAGTTATTGCGATACAGAACAGTTTTTTCTCGTGCTGACTTGTTGGAACCACTTTCAATAGTCAAACGACTGTACCAAGGAGCGATAAGGAGACCTGCTAGACAGTTGCGCTATGTGGGTTGCATGTGAATCAGGCGAATTTCAATTCAGGTCGTTCGGATACTATTGGGCATGAATGAACATCACGTGTATCGATTTCCATCGCGCTGGGGTAAGTCCTCCGGGATACGTTTATTCTCCTTAGTGTGTAAATATATTTGGAGCATGTCATTCAAAAACGTTTGAAACGACATAGACGGGAGCGGGTTGTTGTTAGGAGAGCAGAATGTATTAGACTCGCGGATCATGTGGTGTTATTGGCAGAGAGCGAAAGAAGTATGACTGAAATGTTAAAAGAATTGAACAAGAGGCGTGAGTAAATTGGAATGATAAATAATAAGAAAATCGCAAAATGTCCGGTGATAGGTGCAAGAAAAGCAAGAACAACTATAATGTTAGGCAGGAAGATACACAACAATTTAGTGTTTTTAGATAACTGCGACGTGCTATTATGGACGACATTGGAAGTAATATGGAGGTGAAAATACGTATAGCAATTGCCAACGAGACGTTTCATAACAGGAGGCTTTTATGTGGGTGCGTTGATAGGGGATAAAATAGGCAGGCACAGTGAGAAATGAGGTGGTGTTGAGTGGGAGAACAGAGAGAAATTTTAAAGGTAGCAGGATGAGCAAACACAATTGGCATGGACACTGAATGAGAAGAGATTGTTTATTGATGGTATGGAGGAAACGGTGAATGCAAGAAGAAGAAGAAGACGATGAACATACCAGGTGATGGACAGCGTAAGAACAGAAAATAGTTGTGAGAAAACAAGAGGGTAACAAATGATGGGACTGTATGGAGAGCTACATGTGAAGACCTGCCCTAGGGCAGAACACTCATGGTGGTGGTGTTGATGAAGAGGAGACTTATGTAGGACATTTTGCAAAACGCCCATTTTCTTGTAATCCAAATTTAAACAAAACATAGGCAGCTTATAATTTGTAGTCTATAAATGACCGTGAATTGCGTGACAGATGGAACTTGCCAGTATACCAGTTATTAGGACTTATTCCCACTCCACTGACGTATGGAGCGTGCGAACTGTGGCTGCTTAAAAGCCTCTGTGCGTGCTGTGCTTAGTCTCTTCTGGTCTTCACGCTTCCTACAGTTACAATACGTAGGCGGTTTCAGTATATTCCATTCCTACTTTCATCATGTAACGTCAGTTCTAGAAACTTTCTAATTAGGTCTCCTCGCGATACTTTGCTCTTCCACGGGATAGTCTGTGTCTACCATGAACTGCCCGTTAGTCAGTAAGTGGAATAATTGGTTTTCCGACACATGTCACCATGTTACTGTCGCCCTGTCTCCACGTCAGAGAGACGGAAATTCTGTGTGCCACATTTGAAGATGAGTCTGTAAAGGTTACAAAACTAGTTAATGGAATTACAAATAGTTCAAAAAGTGAGTTTTTGCAGTTTTCCGTATTTACATTCAATGCACTAGTCACAGGCTCTAGGCGATCCTTAGGGGATATGCTTAGTCGGTTGGGAGCGTGATGTGTCCCTCCGAGATTAATTTCACCTGGGCTTTAAGCGACTCACCGGTCAGCATTTACAGAGCTGCCAACTACATCTCACACCGGGAATATTACCAGGATTAGTTTGCATCGCAGCCTACGGAAGAGAACGCAAATCGAACGAGCATTCGCAGTCATTCCCTCCATTGACCACCATTCGCCTATATTCAACAGTTAAGGATTCCTCCGGAAATATTCCAAGTAGACTTTCTCTGGATATTTTACGTTTGTTTCCAAGCGCCTGCCTGTTCAATTTGATCAGAAACTGTGTGACATTCTCCAACGGGTCAAAAAACCTGTGACCATTCGTGCCGCCCTTCTCTGTATACATTCAGTATCGCCGGGCAGTTGTATCTGATTAGGATCCAAGAATCTCGAGCAATATTGGGGGATGGGTCGCAAGCGTGGTTTGTAAGCAATTTCTTTTGTACACCGATTGTATTTTCCTAGAATTCTACCAACGAATTGCAGCCAGCCACCGTATTTCCCTAAGACTGCGACTATGTGACGGTTCCATTTCAAATCTCTAGAAATTTTTACACCCAGGTATTCATGTGGGTTGAGCGATTGCGAATTTGACTCGCTGCACTATACTCGTAGGATAAGGTTATATCGTTTTGTGAACCGAACAATTTTACATTTCGGGAACATTTCAACTAAGTTGTCATGCTTTGCACTACACTGAAATCTTATGAGGGCGTGGCTTCTTTCAAACAGAACTTTATTACAGGCAACAGCATCATTTGCGGAAACACTGAAGATCCAAATAGACCGCGTAACCACCGCCCCTTCTCCTCTCCAAATTGCTGTCTCAAAACGGTAAGTCCCATATGTAAACCACCTTCAGAAGTTCGTTCACTTTCCGTATCAGTTAATGTGTTAAAAACTTGACCTGAAGAAACATAACCCTTTGCAGTTGAAGACGCTCTGTTGTAAGAGAAGCTAGTTTTTCGAAAACGACTCAATATTTATGTACTGAACTAGGTGTTGTACAATTCTATAATTTTCAGGTACATTTGGCGACGTATGTGGATACTGTCTGACAAATGTGTTGCGAATAAAGTGAGTAGAAAAGAAGTAATGAAGTGAAACATCAAGCCTGATGCTGACACTTTACTGCACGAACAGCGAAAATGTAGAAGTGATAAAAGTCTTTTTCCTTTCATCATTCTGTCAGGGATGTCAGAGGGGAAAAAAAGTTTCGCCAAGTTTCGAAATTATGTGTGAAGTTTGTTGGAAGTCGCCACGTGCTGCCTTTCACAAATGCTCGGTGAATATAGTCTCGATAATTTGCGCTCCATGAAATTATGCTGCCTTAGACGAGTACGCAGTTTGTAACTTTTAACGCCCGACTTATTGCGTAAACCTATGCCTTTAAATGAAGGACGGAAGGAGGATTGCGTTTAATGTGCTATCGATGTCGAGGTCATTAGAGACGGAGCAGGAGTTGGCAATGCGTCAGGGAAGGGTAAAAGAAGTCCGCCGTTCCCTTTCAAAGGAATCATCCCAGCATTTGCTTGGAGCGATTCAGGAAAGTTACGGAAAACGTATCAGGATGGCCGGATGCGGATTTAAACGTCATCCTCCCGAATGCGAGTCTAGTGTACTAGTTGACAGCTCGTCGTGTAGAAGCTAGCGTTGCTGGTGATGGGATTCCGGGTTCGATTCACGGCTGGGTTGCGTTCTCCGCCCGGGAAGTAGGTGTCTGTGATGCCATCATTTCATCATCATTCGTGAAGGTGGCGAAACTGGACTGTGTAAAGGTTGGGGCTTTGTACAGGCGCTGATAACCGTGCAGTTAAGCGCCCCAAAAACCAAACATCATCATCATCATCATCATCATACCATGTACTAACCACTGCGGCAGCTCGTTCGGTATACATTTAAATGAGCAGATTAAGTCAGCATTTTTAGTATTTACATTGACTTCGTTCTTCATAAATGAAAGCAGGAACTACGACAAGACAAAAGAATTGGGATAACGAATGAGAAATACCTGATTGTGCTTCTGTTTGTAGATGACATGATTCACGTTCACGAAATGACCTCCAAAGATCTATATACCACCTGAACGAAATATGCAATGAATACAACTTTAAAATTTCTAGTAATAAAACGAAAATAAATGCACTCCGAGGAAAATACTCAGTCATTTTAAAACTAGTTTTGGATAATCCTACTTTAGAACTGGTCTCTTAATCTTTCACTTAGGCTACGCTGTAAGATCTGATTTTTACTCTGATACTTAAAATAAATTACACAAATTCTAAGCTGTCTGTAACACTATTATCTGAATATTGGGCAATAAAGTACAAAAAGATTGTTCCGAAATTCTATAACGTGGTCCCGGTTCCTGTATTATGCTATGAAAGCGAAAACATGGTTAAAAAAAAAAGCAAAAAAAAATCACACGGCAGAGATGAGGTTCCTAAGAAATTCGAAGAGCTGCACAACAAGAAATGATTAGGAATGAAGATACTAGAGAAAAATTAAGTATTTTCAACAGAAACTAAAAAATTCAAAAATATCGTGAAGACTGGTGAGAATGCTACGTCCCAGACTTCCCCAAAATATTCTGAACTACAAACGGAATGGAAGACGTGATATTGAAAGGCCTCGGACGTGGGAGCAATTTCGTTTGAGAGACTATCCCGCACGGCGACTACTGAAGTACTTATACATTATAGAATTCTTAAGTTATACAAGCAAAATAAGTAAGTTTTAATGTAGTTTACGTTCACTGATGCAAAAAAAAATTTTTCTTGCTTTTTAAAGTGGGCTATGTTCTTTCTCAGAGTTCAAACTGTCTCCATGCCAAATTTGAACAATATCTGTTAAGCGGTTTGGACTCGAAAACGAAACAGACTGTGTTACAAAGCAGAAAAGCAACTGAGAGAAAGAAGCGGCGTCGGTTTCTGCAGGAGGCGGACATCATTTTGTAGGACAATGTTCGGGCACGCTCGGTTCAAGTCGTGACTGATTTGATCGGTATATGGGGATGGGGAGCGCCGCATCACGCACCACACTCATCTACATCTACATTTATACTCCGCAAGCCACCCAACAATGTGTGGCGGAGGGCACTTTACGTGCCACTGTCATTACCTCCCTTTCCTGTTCCAGTCGCGTATGGTTCGCGGGAGGAAAGACTGTCTGAAAGCCCCTGTGCTCTCTCTAATCTCTCTAATTTTACATTCGTAATCTCCTCGGGAGGTATAAGTAGGGGGAAGCAATATATTCGATACCTCATCCAGAAACGCACCCTCTCGAAATCTGGCGAGCAAGCTACACCGCGATGAAGAGCGGCTCTCTTGCAGAGTCTGGCACTTGAGTTTGTCAAACATCTCCGTAACGCTATCACGGTTACCAAATAACCCTGTGACGAAACGCGCCGCTCTTCTTTGAATCTTCTCTATCTCCTCCGCAAACCCGATCTGGTACGGATCCCACACCGATGAGCAATACTCAAGTATAGGTCCAACGAGTGTTTTGTAAGCCACCTCCTTTGTTGATGAACTACAGTTTCTAAGGACTCTCGCAATGGATCTCAACCTGGTACGCGCCTTACCAACAGTTAATTTTATATGATCATTCCACTTCAAAAAGTTCCGCACGCATACTCCGAGATATTTTACAGAAGTAACTGAGACCAGTGTTTGATCCGCTATCATATAATCATACAATAAAGGATCCTTCTTTCTATGTATTCGCAATACATTACATTTGTATATGTTAAGGGTCAGTTGCCACTCCCTGCACCAAGGGCCTATCCGCTGCAGATCTTCCGGCATTTCGCTACAATTTTCTAATGCTGCAACTTCTGTGTATGCTACAGAATCATCCGCGAAAAACCGCATGGAACTTCCGACACTATCTACTACCTCATTTATATATATTGTGAAAAGTAATGGTCCCATAACACTCCCCTGTGGCACGCCAGAGATTATTTTAACGTCTGTAGACGTCTCTCCAGTGATAACAACATGCTGTGTTCTGTTTGTTAAAACTCTTCAATCCAGCCACAGAGCTGGTCTGATATTCCGTGGGCTCTTACTTTACTTATCAGGCGACAGTGCGGAACTGAATCTAACGCCTTCCGGAAGTCGAGAAAAATAGCATCTACCTGGGAGCCTGTATCTAATATTTTCTGGGTCTCATGAACAAATAAAGTAAGTTGGGTCTCACACGATGGATGTTTCCGGAATCCGTGCTGATTCCTACAGAGTAGATTCTGGGTTTCCAAAAACTACATGATACTCGAGCAAAAAACATGTTCTAAAATTCTACAACAGATCGACGTCAGAGATATAGGTCTATAGTTTTGCGCATCTGCTCTACGACCCTTCTTGAAGACTCGGACTACCTGTGCTCTTTTCCAATCATTTGGAGCCTTCCGTTCCCCTAGAGACTGGCGGTACACGGCTGTTAGAATGGAGGGCAAGTTCTTTCTCGTACTGTGTAGAATCGAATTGGTACCCCGTCAGGTCCAGTGGACTTTCCTCTGTTGAGTGATTCCAGTTGCTTTTCTACTCCTTGAACACTTATTTCGATGTCAGCCATTTTCTCGTTTGTGCTAGGATTTAGAGAAGGAACTGCAGTGCGGTCTTCCTCTATGAAACATCTTTGGAAAAAGGTGTTTAGTATTTCAGCTTTACGCCTGTCATCCTCTGTTTCAATGCCATCATCACCCCGGAGTGTCTGGACATGCTGTTTCCAACCACTTACTGATTTAACGTGAGACCAGAACTTTCTAGGATATTCTGTCAAGTCGGTACATAGAATTTTACTTTCGAATTCACTGAACGCTTCACGCATAGCCCTCCTTACGCTAACTTTGACATCGTTTAGCTTCTGTTTGTCTGAGAGGTTTTGGCTGCGTTTATACTTGGAGTGAAGCTGTCTTTGCTTTCGCAGTAGTTTCCTAACTTTGTTGTTGAACCACGGTGGGTTTATCCCGTCCCTCACAGTTTTACTCTACACGTACCTGTCTAAAACGCATTTTACGATTGCCTTGAACTTTTTCCATAAATACGCAACATTGTCAGTGTCAGAACAGAAATTTTCGTTTTGATCTGTTAGGTAGACTGAAATCTGCCTTCTATTACTCTTGCTAAACACGTAAACCTTCCTCCCTCTTTTTATATTCCTATTAACTTCCATATTCAGGGATGTTGCAACAGCCTTATGATCACTGATTCCCTGTTCCGCACATACAGAGTCGAAAAGTTCGG
This sequence comes from Schistocerca gregaria, assembly GCF_023897955.1. NCBI lineage: Eukaryota > Metazoa > Arthropoda > Insecta > Orthoptera > Acrididae > Schistocerca > Schistocerca gregaria. The sequence goes on along the minus strand of NW_026061721.1, from coordinate 3,400,040 downwards.
GTCTGTTTGTTATCAGTAGGTCCAAGATGTTATCTCCACGAGTCGGTTCTCTGTTTAATTGCTCGAGGTAATTTTCCGATAGCGCACTCAGTATAATGTCACTCGATGCTCTGTCCCTACGACCCATCCTAAACATCTGAGTGTCCCAGTCTATATCTGGTAAATTGAAATCTCTACCTAAGACTATAACTTGCTGAGAAAATTGATGTGAAATGTATTCCAAATTTTCTCTCAGTTGTTCTGCCACTAATGCTGCTGGATCGGGAAGTCGGTAAAAGGAGCCAATTATTAACCTAGCTCGGCTGTTGCGTGTAACCTCCACCCATAATAATTCACAGGAACTATCCACTTCTAATTCACTACAGGATAAACTTCTACTAACAGCGACTAACTCTCCACCACCGGTTGCATGCAATCTATCCTTTCTACCTGTCTGTACCTTTGTAAAAATTTCGGCAGAATTTCTCTCTGATTTCAGCCAGCTTTCTGTACCTATAACGATTTCAGCTTCGGTACTTTCTATCAGCGCTTGAAGTTCCGGTACTTTACCAACGCAGCTTCGACAGTTTACCATTACAATACCGATTGCTGCTTGGTCCCCTCATGTCCTGCTTTGCCCCGAACTCGTTGAGGCTGCCGCCCTTTTTGTACTTGCCCAATGCCATCTAACCTAAAAAACCGCCCAGCCCACGCCACACAACCCCTGCTACCCGTGTAGCCGCTTGTTGCGTGTAGTTGACTCCTGACCTATCCAGCGGAACCCGAAACCCCACCACCCTATGGCTCAAGTCGAGGAATCTGCAGCCCACACGGTCGCAGAACAATCTCAGCCTCTGATTCAGACCCTTTACTCAGCTCTTTACCAAAGGTCAGCAGTCAGTCCTATCGACGATGCTGCAGATGGTGAGCTCTGCTTTCATCCGGCTAGCGAGACTGGCAGTCTTCACCAAATCAGATAGCCAGGGAGGGTTTCCTCCGATCCATAGCGACACACATCATTGGTGCCGACATGAGCGACCACCTGCAAATGGGTGCAACCTGTACCCTTCATGGCATCCGGAAGGACCCTTTCCACATCTGGAATGACCCACCCCGGTATGCACACGGATTGCACATTGGTTTTCTTCGCCTCTCTTGCTGCCATATCCTTAAGGGGCCCCATTACGCGCCTGACGTTGGAGCTCCCAACTACCAGTAAGACCACCCTCTGCGACTGCTCGGATCTTGCAGACTGAGGGGCAACCCCTGGAACAGGACAAGCAGCCACGTCAGGCCGAAGATCAGTATCAGCCAGAGACAATCCCGGACTTGCGCCCTTCTGAGCTCAGCTTGATTCCAGACGTGAAGGTAGCGTTCTCGCTTTCCGCGTCTGGGTTCCGGGGTTCGATTCACGGCGGGGTCAGGGATTTTGTCTGCCTCGTGATGGCTGGGTGTTGTGTGATGTCCTTAGGTTAGTTAGATTTAAGTAGTTCTAAGTTCTAGGGGACTGATGACGATAGATGTTAAGACCCATAGTGCTCAGAGTCATTTGAACCATTTGTCGAACTTTGGGGTATTCGGTTCGGAGCTGTTATGGAGATACGTCAGACAATAGACCGCTCCATTCGAACTACCTATACAACTGCCGTAGTTAGGGGTATCTTGCTCTTTCGACATCACTGGCGATGGCTTATATACATGAGCTATTCAAAAAATATCCGACCTTTTTTAATTGTTGAAATCAACAATGGTATCAGGGCGCGCATGCGCTCATGTTTTCAGGCATATTTAGCACACATACCTGATTTTCTCCACTACTTTGGAACGCTTGCAAGTGGTACACGTTGGATTTAGTATTCTGAGCAAAATGACGTCTTTACATCACATTTGGCTCCAAGCTTGGCAATTCTCAAGTTGAAACCATCGTGTGTTTGTGGACAAAGTAATGGGTACTGCAGGGCTAAAGGAGTGGTACAACCATTTCAAAGGTAGCCGCTAATCAATGAAGACAGAAGCCAGTTACGGTACGCCCGCAATATCCGCAAATCAGGTCGTTACTGATCCCGCAATATTGCTGGTGAAGCAGAATGGACGAATCACTATCAGAGAAGTTGCAGTCTAATCTAAAAGCCGTAAAGTCAACTAAATAACTAGGTGTTACAATAACTAACGTCCGCCCGCGGTAGCTGAGTGGTCAGCACGACAGACTGTCAATCCTAAAAGACCGGGTTAGATTCCCGGCTGGGTCGGAGATTTTCTCCGCTCAGGGACTGGGTGTTGTGTTGTACTAATCATCATTTCATCCCCATCGACGCGCAAGTCGCCGAAGTGGCGTCAAATCGAAAGACTTGCACCAGGCGAACGGGCTACCCGATGGGAGGCCCTCGTCACACGCCATTATTATTATACAATAACGAACAACTTAAATTGGAAAGAACACATAGAAAATGTTGCGGTTAAGGCTAACCAAAGACTGCGTTTTATTGGCACGACACTTATAAAACGTAACAGACCTACAAAGGAGACTGCCTACACTACGCTTCTCCGTCCTCTTTTAGAATACTGCTGGAAGATGTGGGATCCTTACAAGATAGGACTTACGGAGTAGATCGAAAAAGTCCAAAGAAAGGCAGCACGTTTTCTATTATCGCGAAATATGAGAGAGTGTGTCACACAAATGATACTGGATTTGGGCTGGACATCATTAAAAGAAAAGCGTTTTTCGTTGCGACAGTATCTTCTCACGAAATTCCAATCACCAACTTTTTCCTCCGAATGCGAAAATATTTTGTTGACACCGACCTACGTAGGTAGAAACGACCACAACGATAAAATAAGGGAAGTCAGAGCTCGTATGGAAAGACACAGGTGATCATTCTTTCCGGGTGCTATGCGAGATTGGAATAATAGAGACTTGTGAAGGTGGTTCGATGAACAATGTGCCATGCACTTAAATGTGACTTGCAGAGTATCCATGTAGATGCAAGTATAGGTGGTCACATTTTTACTATCCCCTGTATGTGCATATCGCTTCACACGACCTTTGTTACCTCAATGTCGATATCGGCATCATTTTCGAAATATGTGAGCTTACTTATATTATCTGTAATGTTAATATACAACAGGAACGATAAGGCTCCCAACACACTTCCCTCTGGCACAAGTGGTTACTTTTACACGTATAGATGAACTCTCCATTTAGAATGAGATGATGTGTCCCCCCTACAAAAATATTTTATTGGCCGTACTTTATACGATGCAGGCAAACGGTCAACTACAATTGTTGTTTACTGTGCGGTAACCTCTAGCGTATCAGAAGCGGTGTAGGAAAATGTTTTCAAATGAGTATACGCACTCGTATTTCGGCAGGTGCACAGTTTTGCCATTTCAATTTTTGCACGTTTTTACAGATACCTTTTCGAAAATTTCGAGCAAAACAAATCGAAATCTTTATTACATCACGAAACAATGAAGAAGCAAATGCGGGTTTGTTCGCAAGCCCGAAGCATTATCTGGTACAAGAATCATTGATTTTAATAAAGTAGCTGTCGATAGGTTTTTTTCGTTGCTAACAAATGTAACTGACAATCACAAACTAATGACTTCTCAAATAACTAATTGTGATGAAACAGGCGTCTCGGTTAATGCTAAAAACCAATCGAACATCGCAGCTTGCAAAGGGAACCGTCCAGTGCGATCGTTAACCTCTGCAGAAAGGGGCGAAACTGCAACCATCCTCATTAGTACGTCAGCAAGCGGAGCTGACATTCCTCCTACGATTATTTTTCCACTAAAGAAGAAGCAGAAAGAATTTGAGTTAGGACTGACAGCAGGAGGTTGCGCTGAGGTCCACAGCACCGCATGGATGGCCACAGAGTCATTCTTTGTATGGTTTCCACAATTAGTGGTATTTTCTAAGACATCAAAGCACGTCCCAGTTCTCCTTATATCAGATGGCCACTCAGCTCATACCACGAACAATGACGTTATGGACTACGCGAGGGAGAGTGGCGTTTCTTCACCACCACATTGCTCTCACAGACTTCAGCCGCTTGGTGTTTGTTTTATAAATCCTCGTTATAGTGATCAGCTTCGAAAATGGCTGCGAAGCCACGCAGGGAAAGTCGTAACTATCTTTCAAATTTCAACGCTTTTTGGTTCAGCTTTCGTCTAAAGCGCAACAATGAAAACCGCTATTAAAGGTTTCGAAGCTACTGCAATATGGCCCACGGACCCATCCATATTCAAGACGCACACTTCCTATCGGCACACACAACTGACAGCGGACGTGATAGGCCGTCAGATGAAGGGGTTATTATATCTGAACAATTTGAATTGCCTCCAACTAGCACACCAGCTGAAAAAGACGACTCAAACGGGCTGGATAATCAAGGGGACGAGGTTTCAGCGAATTGTTACAATGAACTGCCGCCTAAGAATAACAAAGTTATTGGGGCTAATTGTTCTAATCTTGGGTGCTCTTGGATGACAACTGACAACACAACCTCCTCATTTCATATTTCACCTGAGATTCTGATTTTCTTGTCAAAAGTTAACGAAAGCAAGAAAAGAGCGAGACTGAAAAGGGGGAACTACGTTGTTTTAACTGATTCGCCGTACAAAAAAAGAGTTAAAAGTCATTAATGGGAGAAATAGAAAAAAGAACATTGACAAAGAAGAAAGAGCAAACAGAAAACTTTCTGCGAAAGAGAATAAAATTAAGAACTCAAAAACGAGAGAAAGAGCCTGAAGGTAAATGGAAGAAAGGAGTAAGAATACTATACTAAAGAGAGTGATTATGAGGTAAGTTCTGACTGTCAGTGTGTATATTGTGGTGGGTTATATTCAAAATCAGTTGGAGGTTGGGTCGCTTTTTCCACGTGCAAAAAACTGACACACGATTCTTGTGCAGGAATAGATAGCGAAGATGATGAGTGTCTCCCCGTGTGTGAATTTTGTAAACAGCCTCAAGAAAAGGATACGATACATGAAATCTGTAGTTTGACATTAATACTCACTTTAAACTAAAAAAAATACCGAGCAAGCCAATATTTTCTGCATTTCCGATAATTTTATACGTTTTTGTAATCACTTGTATTTACCACCCCATTCTGCCGCGTGCAAATGATATAAATTTCTGTTTTTGAGTGAGAAAATATTGTTGTTTTATTTTATGGCAATGTTCTTATATTTTTGTGATTAATACATCATAATGTGTTCATATAAAAATTTGTAACTCTCTTATTTATCAATTTTGTACATTTAATCAAAGTTTTCAACTGTGTGCCCCATTATACCTTGGATTCCCCAACGTGTCGGATAAGAAAGATAAAAATACAATCACTACTCGTTTCTTCAACGACAATTTAAGCTGTGTTCTGTGGTTCCTCCCAGAGTTCATCACGATATATTCCGAAAAAAATCATAGTTAACGAACATTATAAATTGCTCTAGAAACGAAGGCAATCGCAGTTAACATTTAATAAGGCCACTGGTATCCTTCGAAATGCAACTATCAACGTCATGCAGAACGTCGTGGGTCACAACGGATGGGTGGAATCGAAATATGACATTTACCCACGATCGCTTCTTTTTGTCAATTTGTGCCATTAATTTCTCTGCTCCCTAATCTGATTTCGTATCTCCCCATCAGCTATTCGATCAAAACTTTTTTAGCATTCTTCTACACCACCACATTTCGGAAGTTTCTAGTCGTCTCCTGTTTGGGGAACCAGGCATGTTAACTGCTGATTCGCAATATATTTATTCCGAAAGGCAAAAGGAACCCCGAAAACAATGAAAATAATTTTGTTTATTGGTGACTGTACCAGTTTGATTTACACTTAGTGCGAATATGAAAGTATTTTATTCCAAATCCTTATTTGAAGGTACTAAAATGTCGGTTTAAATGGCAGCTTGCTATGTAAGATATGCCCACGTGTTTCTCTGTGCCATCTCTTCTTTGAGATGATAAGCCTAGGGACATTTTACCCGTAGTTTTTGAGCTTTCACCTATTGAATACATTTTTTCTTGTCTCGTAGTCAGTTGTTTGCTACAGTAATAACGTTTCTGAACAAAACAAATGCCAAGATCTACCCACAAAGTTTTCGAGAGAAGTTCTAGAAGACTTGCAAGAAATAAAAAAGTAAATATCATGAAACAAATGTTATGTTTTTGTACAGCATGCAAACTATTGGAAAGTGAAAGAAACTATGAATTTAAATGAGTGCATGTACGACGTTAAGTGCAATGCAACTTTAAATTTTCCGTAACTTTTCTAACTAAATGTACCTTTCCTCTCAAACCATTTATCCCAGAACCATGGAATTCTAACGGTCAGTTTTCTTACTCGAGGGCATGAAGAGTCGAGGGATATGAAAGGGAAGCAGTGGTTGGGAAGGGAGTGAGACAGGGTTGTAGCCTATCTCCGATGTTATTCAATCTGTTTGCTGAGCAAGCAGTAAAGAAAACAAAAGAAAACTTCGGAGTAGGAATTAAAAACCATGGAGAAGTTGTATTATAATGAACACTATGGTCTTTTTATTTTTGAAATTTGCCTGCAAAACCTCTCTTTCAAAATTTTTCTAAAAATTTCAGTATTAATATATTATTCATGAAAAATTGTTAGCTTGTTGGAAAACAGTGGAAATGCATGTAAGTAATGTTTTGTGTTTTACCGTTAATATAACACAACTTAGAATAAGGATCATATAAATAGATCAGTTAACATGGTGGAGATGGAAGATACGTTCTCCCCGTGAATATTGTGTTTAAAAACAAATGAATATTTTCAAATCAACAGCTCATTTCATGAAGTCATAACTAGAAGTGAATAATCTCCACAAAAATTGGTAAGTTAATTACTTTGGTGCAAGAAAGTCTCCATCATTAAGGAGAACGATGTTTTCAATAACTTGCCGGCAGCCACAAAAAGCTTTACTACTGACAGATTTCAGTTTACGAGGAGCCTAAAGGATTTCTTGCTAACCATCTCTTCCGACACCATTAATGAATTGAATTATTTATTAGAACTAGCGCGCGCGCGCGATTGAGAGAGTGTGTGTGTGTGTGTGTGTGTGTGTGTGTGTGTGTGTGTTAGAGAGAGAGAGAGAGAGAGAGAGAGAGAGAGGGGGGGGGTCAAATAATACGTGTACAATCAGAAGTGTGACTAAATTTTCATTCCTCGTTCATGATCAGTCCATTTGCGGTCTGTGGATAGTAAATTAGCATATTATTTTCCCATTGAGTATCTCCCCATTATGGATCAATTTCAATAGAAAGTACATATAATCTAATCCTCTTGTCTGCCCCACTTCTGTTGAAGGTTACACATCACACAAATACCTTGTTGTTGTTGTTGTTCTCTTCAGTCCACAGACTGGTTTGATGCAGCTCTCCATGCTACTGTATCGTCTGGAAGCTTCATCTCCCAGTACCCACTGCAACCTACATCCTTGTGAATCTGCTTAGTGTATTCATCTCCTGGACTCCCTCCTCGATTTTTACCCTCCACGCTGCCCTCCAATATTAAATTCGTGATCCCTTAATGCCTCAGAACGTGTCCTACTATCCGACCCCATCTTCTAGTCAAGTTGTGTCACAAAGTTCTCTTCTCCCGTATCCTATTCAATACCTCCACATTAGTTATGTGATCTACCCATCTAATCTTCAGCATTCTTCTGTAGCACCACATTTCGAAAGCTTCTATTCTCTTCATGTTCAAACTATTTATTGTCCATTATTCACCTCCATACGTGGCTACACTGCATACAAATACTCGGAGAAAAGACTTCCTGATACCTAAAGCTATACTCGATGTTAGCAAATTTTTCTTCTTTAGAAACACTTTTCTAACCATTGACAGTCTACATTTTATATCCTCTCTACTTCGACCGTCATCAGTTATTTTGCTCCCTAAATAGCAAAACTCCTTTACTACTTTAAATGTCTCATTTCCTAATCTAATTCCCTCAGCATCACCCACCTTAATTCGACTACATTCCATTATCCTCGTTTTGCTTTTATTGATGCTGATCTTATATCATCCCTTCAGGACACTTCATTCTGTTCACCTACTCTTCTAGGTTCTTTGCTGTCTCTGAATTACAAAGTCATCGGCAAACCTCAAGGTTTTAGTATCTTACCCATGGATTTTAATTTCTACTCAGAATTTTTCTTTTGTTTCCTTTACTGCTTGCTCAATAAACAGATTGAATAACATTGGGGATAGTCTACAACCCTGTCTCATTCCCTTCCCAACCACTGCTTCAATTTCATATCCCTTGACTCTTGTAACTGCCACCTGCTTTCTGTACAAATTGTAAATTGAATTCGCTCCCTGTATTTTACCCCTGCCACCTTCAGAATTTGAAAGAGAGTATTCCAGTCAACATTGTCAAAAGATTTCTCTAAGTCTACAAATGTTAGAAACGTAGGTTTGCCTTTCCTTAATCTACTTAATAAGGTAAGTCGTAGGGTCAGTATTGCCTCACATGATCCAGTATTTCTACGGAATCCTAACTGGTCTTCCCTGAGGTCGGCTTCTACCATTTTTTCCATTCGTCTGTAAAGAATTTGCGTAAGTATTTTGCAGCTGTGACTTATTAAACTGATAGTTCGCTAATTTTCACATCTGTCAACACCTGCTTTCTTTGAAATTGGAATTATTTCATTCTTCTTGAAGTCTGACGGTATTTCGGCTGTCTCATGCATCTTGCTCATCAGACGGTAACGTTCTGTCAGAGTTGGGTCTCCCAAGGCTGTCAGTAGTTCTAATGGAATGTTGCCTACTCCCGGGATCTTGTTTCGATTAAGGTCTTTCAGTGCTCTGTCAAACTCTTCACGCAGTATGTCATATCCCATTTCATCTTCATCTACATCCTCTTCCATTTCCATTATATTGTCCTGAAGTACACTGCCCTTGTATAGATCCTCTATATACACCTTCCACCTTTCTGCATTCCCTTCTTTGCTGATAACAGGGTTTCCATCTGAGCTCTTGATATGCATACAAGTGAATCTCGTTTCTCTAAAGGTCTCTTTAATTTTCCTGTAGGCAGTATCTATCTTACCCCTAGTGATATGCGCCTCTACATCCTTACGTTTGTCCTCTAGATATCCCTGCTTAGCCATTTTGCACTTCCTGTCGATCTCATTTTGAGACATTAGTATTTCTTTTTGCCGGCTTAATTTACTGCATTTTTGTATTTTCTCCTTTCATAAATTAAATTCAATATATCTTCTGTTACCCTCTTTCTCTGCGCATGTCAAGTTCCGTAGGCCCAAATTGAGGAGCAAATCTTCAAGGTCATGGAACGTGTCAGTATCTACATCTACATCCGTACTCCGCCAGCCGCCTAACGGTGTGTGGCGGAGGGTACCCTGAGTACCTCTTTCCGTTCTGCCTTCTATTCCAGTCTCGTATTGTACGTGGAAAGAAGGATTCTCGGTATGCTTCTGTGTGGGCTCTAATCTCTCTGATTTTATCCTCGTGGTCTCTTCGCGAAATATAAGTAGGAGGGAGCAATACACTGTTTGACTCTTCGGTGAAGGTATGTTCTCGAAACTTCAACAAAAGCCCATGCAAAGCTACGGAGCGTCTCTCCTGCAGAGTCTTCCACTGTAGGTTATCTATCATCTCCGTAACGCTTTCGCGATTACTAAATGATCCTGCAACGAAGCGCGCTGCTCTCCGTTGGATCTTCTCTATCTCTTCTATCAAACCTATCTGGTGTGGATCCCACACTGCTGAGCAGTATTCAAGCAGTGGGCGAACAAGCGTACTGTAACCTACTTCCTTTGTTGTCGGATTGCATTTCCTTAGGATTCTTCCAATGAATCTCAGTCTGGCATCTGCTTTACCGATGATCAACTTTATATGAACATTCCATTTTAAATCACTCCTAATGCGTACTCCCAGATAATTTATGGAATTAACTGCTTCCAGTTGCTGACCTGCTATTTTGTAGCTAAATGATAAGGGACCTATCTTTCTATACATTCGCATCACATTACACTTGTCTACATTGAGATTCAATTGCCATTCCGTGCACCATGCGTCAGTTCGCTGCAGATCCTCCTGCATATCAGTACAATTTTCCATTGTTGCAACCTCTCGATACACCACAGCATCATCTGCAAAAAGCCTCAGAGACTTTCCGATGTCATCCACCAGGTCATTTATGAATATTGTGAATAGCAACGGTCCTATGACACTCCCCTGCGGCACACCTGAAATCACTCTTACTTCGGAAGACTTCTCTCCATTGAGAATGACATGCTGCGTTCTGTTATCTAGGAACTCCTCGATCCAAGCACACAACTGATCTGATAGTCCGTATGCTCTTACTTTGTTCATTAAACGACTGTGGGGAACTGTGTCAAACGCCTTGCGGAAGTCAAGAAACACGGCATCTACTTGTGAACCCGTGTCTAAGGCCCTCTGAGTCTCGTGGACGAATAGCGCGAGCTGGGTTTCACACGGCCGTCTTTTTCGAAACCCATGCTGATTCCTACAGAGTAGATTTCTAGTCTCCAGAAAAGGCATTATACTCGAACTTAATACGTGTTCCAAAATTCTACAACTGATCGACGTTAGAGATATAGGTCTATAGTTCTGCACATCCGTTCGACGTCCCTTCTTGAAAACGGGGATGACCTGTGCCCTTTTCCAATCCTTTGGAACGCTTCGCTCTTCTAGAGACCTACGGTACACCGCTGCAAGAAGGGGGCAAGTTCCTTCGCGTATTCTGTGTAAAATCAAACTGGTATCCCATCAGGACCAGAGGCCTATCCTCTTTTGAGCGATTTTAATTGTTTCTCTATCCCTCTGTCGTCTATTTCGATATCTACCATTTTGTCAACTGTGCGACTTCAAGAGAAGGAAGCACAGTGCAGTCTTCCTCTGTGAAACAGCTTTGGAAGAAGACATTTAGTATTTCGGCCTTTAGTCTGTCATCCTCTGTTTCAGTACCATTTTGGTCACAGAGTGTCTGGACATTTTGTTTTGATCCACCTACCGCTTTGACATAGGACCAAAATTTCTTAGGATTTTCTGCCAAGTCAGTACATAGAACTTTACTTTCGAATTCATTGAAAGCCTCTCGCATAGCCCTCCTTACACTACATTTCGCTTCGCGTAATTTTTGTTTGTCTGCAAGGCTTTGGCTATGTTTATGTTTGCTGTGAAGTTCCCTTTGCTTCCGCAGCAGTTTTCTAACTCGGTTGTTGTACCACGGTGGCTCTTTTCCATTTCTTACGATCTTCCTTGGCACATACTCATCTAACGCATATTGTTCGATGGTTTTGAACTTTGTCCACTGACCCTCAACACTATCTGTACTTGAGACAAAACTTTTGTGTTGAGCCATCAGGTACTCTGTAATCTGCTTTTTGTCACTTTTGCTAAACAGAAAAATCTTATTACCTTTTTAATATTTCTATTTACGGCTGAAATCGTCGATGCAGTAACCGCTTTATGATCGCTGATTCCCTGTTCTGCATTAACTGATTCAAATAGTTCGGGTCTGTTTGTCACCAGAAGGTCTAATATATTATCGCCACGAGTCGGTTCTCTGTTTAACTGCTCAAGGTAGTTTTCAGATAAAGCACTTAAAAATATTTCAATGGATTCTTTGTCCCTGCCACCCGTTATGAACGTTTGAGTCTCCCAGTCTATATCCAGCAAAATTAAAATCTCCTCCCAGAACTATAACATTTCCCTAAGGGGCTCCATCACTAGCCTAACGTTGGAGCTCCCAATAACTAATAAACCCCTCCCCCCGTGTGCCTGCTCGGACCTTGCTGAAGGAGCAGCCACATGTCCATTCACAGGCAGAGCAGGCGATGCCACACGGCCAGCCTCCACATTGACCCTCCGCCTCGTGCGCCGCGAACGCCACTGAACCCGCCACTCCCCTTGGGGAGAGGGTGGCCCAACCGCGCCCGGTACCCGCGAAGATCTCTCGACAGCAGGGACAGTGGGTGAAGCATCTAATACCTGGGGTGCACCATGCGACGCACCAGACTCCCCACTGCCGCTACACTCCGAGGCAGCAGCCTGAAGACGGCTGACCGCGGCCATCAACACGCTCAGCTGTTCGCGAAGAGTGGCCAGCGTCCGTACACAGCAGTCACACATCCTATCCATCCTAAGGAATCAATTTACCGAAGAGACTTAATCAACTTTTAAGTAGACTGCTAATTCACTAAAGGCGATTGATTACTGACTAAACTGTGATTGCTAACCACTTCTTGTGGAAAACAATGAAAATAGCACTACCTGTCTCTGGACTGTATTCAAAACAAACACTAGCACTACTGGCACTATGGCTGACTACAAGGACTCTCTCTGACTGTATTCAAAACAAACACGAAATCTATGTAACACTATTACTAGCACTCGACAATTAAAGCTTCCTAAAAGCAAAAACACACGGAAGAAGAAGTGACAAGTAAGAAAAATAGAGTTAATACTTAAATTAAGGTAGCTCGCTGCACAGCAGACGTGAAGCAGCCGGTGGTTAGGGCGACACATGAACTTACAACAAAAAAGTAATAACAGATAGAAATACATGTTCATGAACCTGAGAGAAAATCAGTCCATAAGTTTAAGCAAACGCTATCAGCAGTACAATGAGAATCAGCTTAATTTTTCAATTAACTCCTCGACAGAATAAAAGGAGTGACCCATGAGGAAACACTCCAGTTTCGATTTGAAAGCGCGTGGATTACTGCTAAGAGTTTTGAATTCGAGTGGCAGCTTATTGAAAATTGATGCAGCAGTATACTGCACACATTTTTGCACATGAGTTAAGGAAGTCCGATCCAAATGGAGGTTTGATTTCTGCCGAGTATTAACCGAGTGAAAGCTGCTTATTGTTGGAAATAAACTAATATTGGTAACAAGAAACGACAATAAGGAATATACATATTGAGAGGCCAATGTCAAAATACCCAGACTCCCTGAACAGAAGTCGACAAGAGGTTCGTGAACTCACACCACTTTTTGCCCGAACCTCCAGTTTCTGAGCCAAAAATATCCTTCTAGAATGGGAAGAGTTACCCAAAAACATAATACCATACGACATAAGTGAATGGAAATAAGCAAAGTAGACTAATTTACTTGTCGAAGTATCACTCACTTTCGGCACCGTTCCAATAGTGAAAATGGCAGTATTAAGTCTTTGAACAAGATCCTGAACGTGGGCTTTCCACGACATCTTAATATTTATTTGAACACCTAGGAATGTGAACCGTTCAGTTTCACCAATCATATGCCCATGCTGTGAAATTAAAACGTCAGGTTTTGTTGAATTGTGTGTTAGAAAATGTAAAAACTGAAGCTTACTGTGATTTAACGTTAGTTTATTTTCTACAAGCCATGGACTGAGGTCATGTACTGCACTACTTGAAACGGAGTCAATGTTGCACCCAACATCCTTTACTACCAAGCTAGTGTCATCAGCAAACAGAAATATTTTAGAGTTACCCGTAATACTAGAGGGCATATCATTTATATAAATAAGGAACTGGAGCGGCCCCAACACTGATCCCTGAGGAACCCCCTCCCCCTTGACAGTACACCACTCAGATCCCTCATCACACTGTATTACTTTCCCCCATTCCCGTAGATCGTTCCCTAATGATCTTCCTGAAACACTCTAAAACTTCTGATTCTGTCAGTTCTTTCAGGTCCCATCTCCTTAAATTCCCACCTTTTTCCAGTTTCTTCAGTTTAATCTACAGTTCATAATCAATATATTGTGATCAGAGTCCACATTTGCCCCTGGAAATGTCTTACAATTTAAAATCTGGTTCCTAAATCTCTGTCTTACCATTATATAACATATATGAAATATTGCAGTATCTCCAGGTCTCTTCCACGTATACAATCTTCTTTCATGATTTTTGAACCAAGTGTTAGCTATGATTAAGTTATGCTCTGGGCAAAAACCTACCAGGCGGCTTCCTCTTTCATTTTTTACCCCCATTCCATATTCACCTACTACGTTTCCTTTTCTTCCATTTCCTACTGTCGAATTCCAGTCACCCATTAATATTAAATTTTCATCTCCCATCACTATCCGAATGATTTCTTTTATCTCATCACATATTTCATCAATTTCTTCATCATCTGCGGACTACTTTTACGACTTTGGTAGGCGTGGGATTCGTGGCTATCTTGGCCACAACAATGCGTTCACTATGCTGTTTGTAGTAGCTTACCCGCATTCCTATTTTTATTAATTATTAGACCTACTTATGCATTAGCTTCATATTAGCCTTCCTAATACTAAAATCTATATCCGATGTTAACAATGACGCCGGTGGATGGACTATCAGGAAATTACTGACCGTCGAGAAAGTCACAAATATAACCGACAAGCTAATGGGCCCTTCACAGGAAAAGGTTTTTTGCCAGAAAACGGGGAAAATTGAAACCCAGCAAATGAGTAAAAAAATGTATATTCACTGACAAAAAAAATAGTGTACGCACACAACTTACACAACAATAGTCTGGGATTACTCTATTACGTAATACAGTTTTTGTGATTGTATCTTGCAGCTTTAGTTATTTTTAATTAAAAGAGGCTTTAAAAGGACAGAAAGAACGCGTTGGACTACGCTACAGATCGTTCTGTTAGCACAGTCTTTACTTTGTAATCACTTTCGTTGACTTCGGCAACTCTCAACAGAAATCTCCAACCTAACCGAGACAATGTGCTACGATACAGCCGAGATCATGACAAGAGAATGGGCTACATCACACTCGAAGTAAATGTATATAGGTAAGGATCCCCATGACCTGTATACGTCTGTTATAAAAAATCTCCAAGCCACTCTCCTCAAATAGACCGCAATCTTCTCTTGACCTTCAACTGTTACTATTTCAGAATTAAAAACCACATTCAAAGAAAATTTGGCTACAAGGCACAAAACTAGAAAAATAAAAATAATAAAAGTGAGAACGTGAAACATGTTAGCAATAACCATAAACAGGAGATTTACAGAAAATATAATTGAGAAAGGAAATCATTAATATTATCGACCGTTTAGGAACTCTAGGCTACGAAATGGATAAAACCACATATCGAATAAGTGGTGGAAGAGTTAGTGTGTTTTAAGATTAAATCCAAACAAGAATTAGAGAAAAATATATCGAAGCAAGGCCTCTATTACGAAAAATTGCTTAATCTCGAGACAAATTGTGTCCTTCTGTATTAGATGAAATGTTTTGGCCCCTAGTACGGATGAAACAGTATCTGCAGTATCAACAGGAACTTCGGACATGTGTTTCATATTTCATCCAAGCCTGCAGTCTATAAATATTTAAACAAAATACTAAAACAAAATACCACTACAGGCGAATTACTTACGAAGTAGTTCTTGGTAAAGAAACACAGGACACAATTACGTATGTAGGCTTAATACGAACTACAACTGTGTTTATAAATCGCTATAGTTGCCTTGGACTAACGACGAGCAAATATCAATATAACCTGTACGCTTTTCAAAGCTGTTATCCATGAAAAAGCCAAACTACGTATCGTGAACAAAATACAATTTAACACCGAAACAATGACATTAGCTGACAATGGGCACAGACTTTAGTCAATGGGCACTGTTGAAAATTTGTGCCAGACCAGGATTAGCACCCGAGTCCCCTGGTTACGAGGGAGAGGCAATGATCACTGTGTCCGAATTACACAGTGGTCAACAGAATAGCACGAACTGCCCGAGCATGCCGTTCTTTAGATCCAAATTCTCAATTTCTCCATAGACTGCTAATGCACTGCTCCCTGAACATAATCCTCCTCCCTTTAATTATACAGTACATGGCCAAAAAAACAGACACCGAATATATGCAAACTTGGCCTTACGAACATTGCAGACGTCGTCTATGTAACACACGTCAAACTTCAAAGAATTTACCAATTCGTTGCATTGTTTACTATAGACCACAAATCAAGTAACGTAAAAAAAGCACTGCGTCTATTGAGATCATGATTCAGAGTTAAGAAAAACTAATAAGTCGCCTACATACTACAGTTGCTGCCGAAAGAGGAGAACCATTATTTTCCCACAAAAGGAAATATAGTTAAAATTACGCTTCTATTTCGGTTAGTTTATGCGGTTACTAAAATTTGCAGTGAAAGTTACATAGTGGACTCTACCCTCCCCCCACCAGAAACGTAGTTATCGTGGCTGTTGTGAGACTTTTGTACACAGTTAGAGAAAGTGTGTTAAATGTGGCGCGGACGGAAACGCTAGGCTACGCTACAGGGCAATCTGCTCGCACAACGTTTAGTCGGCATTCATAATCGTTGGCGTAAACAACTCTCAATCAAATTACCACCTTCCAACCTAACTTAGATCTCGGGCTACACTACCAATCGGCCTGTCATCACAACCAAAAATTCATTGAGGGGGGTGGGGGGATTTCCTGTAGCTCTCTCTAATGTATCTCTAGGCAAAACTGCCAGTTTTGTCAGACTCAACAGCAAGATTTAGCAATGGTAAACACTTTTGAGACGGCTCGTAATTTTAGAATAGTCCTCTTCGTCTTACTTGGCATAAATTGTTCGCTGGCGTCCCAGCAGCTAGCTCCCTCAGTGTCTGCTTCTGCCATCGCACCACGCTAGTCTGCTGTTGTCCTAGCAGACCGAACGCACCGCACATCCGATACCTTCAGAACCACTCACTGGCCAGTTAGCAACTGAGCGGAACACTGTTTACATCGTGAAAGGAAAACTATGCAAAGATGTACACTTAAATGGCACGACTGAGTAGCACACACACAGTAATATCTGAGGAATGTCCTTCGACACGCGCAGTACGAAAGTCTTCTCGCGAACGTACAGCGTCTCTGAAAAAAAATCTCGTGACTATATTCCGGCGTTACGGCCAGGTTCTCATACAAATGAGCAAAAAAGGGTACATTTGAAATTCTTTTTGAGACAATGAAAATACATTCGAAAGATCTGTTTGGGAATTAAGAGTGATAATACTATGAGCTTAATTTTAGATTTTCAATAAAAAATGGCGCCCGTAATTATGATTTGATCAAGGGCCTGCGAGACTGGAGTACGCAGAGCGCGTGCAGTGTGGCACCTCATATGTTACCTGAATTCAAAAATGGGTAACATCAGTTGATACTACATTATTCCTCTGAAATTGAAAATGGATAACATCAGTCGATAAAACATAAAATTTATGGGAGCGTATACCTAACCGCAATGAAACAACCTTAAATTTAACGATACAGTGCTAATTCGAACTTTGAGTTCGATTTTTGAGGGTTTGTTTCACTCCTTATGCCTACACAAAAATTAGTTAATATTAACAAATGTCATATTATAGCTATAAGTTCCTAAGAAAAGTGTTTACTTTTAGGGGTCAGAGGTAGATGTTAAGAGAACGAACCACTTTTAATTTATGCTGCATGCCGTTCTGAGAAAATAGTTACCCGAAAAAAATGTGTTCAAAGTTTAGGGAAAACATTTAGTTATATTATTACTTCGATTTGCATGAACTGAGTGTTACATATATATTTTTAATGTCGCTGAAAACGAATCTGAAGTCAGATTTTCAATATTCAAAACAGCTAATCCAATACGGAGGGCAACCGATTATGTTTTGACCAATTTTTACCAAAAATGTATTTTCGTTATTTACGTTTAGTCTGCAAGTCAAGGAGTATTTATCAACCCTTCCTCTACCTCTGATTGTTCCTAGACAGCAACTTCCTGTTCTTCTTGGCAGGAAAAGCCGATCTGTCAAAGCTGGATATGCATCACTCGGCAGCCTGCACTTGATATTCGTCCGTATTTTCGGTGAGTATGTTTGCATGCATTCTGCAGTATGAATCATTTTGAGCACGTGCGACACGGGACGAGTTATCATATACATCTATATGGATACCCTGCAAAACACATTTAAGTGCCTGGCAAAGGGTTCGTTGAATCACCTTCACAACTGATAATTAATTGAAACCCTCAGCTCCCGACAGGTGTTGTTGATATACTTCGATGGGGACAGCTGAAAAGTGTGCCCCTACTGGGACTCGAACCCAGAATCTCCTGCTTACAAGGCAGACGCTCAATCCATCTGAGCCATCGAGGGCACACATGAACAGCACGACTGCAGGAATTTATCCCTCGCACGCTTCCCGTGAGACTCACATCCCCAACCGTCCACAATCCGCATACGTAATGTACTTAATAGGTATTTGTCCATCCACTCATTACTGGCTCACACTAAGGTGACGATTCCCGTAAGAGTTCCGGCAACCTGTGCGCATTCGCACAGACGAAGGTCAATGGCTGGGTAACGTTTAAACATAGATATAAAGATAGTAACTGCTCTCGAAAGAACAGGCGCCACTGACGACCTTGCAACTCTTCTAGAATACATGATAGACCGGCCGATGTGGCCGAGCGGTTGTAGGCGCTTCAGTCGGGAGCCACGCGACCGCTACGGTCGCAGGTTCAAATCCTGCCTCGAGCATGGGTGTGTGTGATGTCCTTAATTTAGTTAGGTTTAAGTCGTTCTAAGTTCTAGGAAACTGAT
This sequence comes from Schistocerca gregaria, assembly GCF_023897955.1. NCBI lineage: Eukaryota > Metazoa > Arthropoda > Insecta > Orthoptera > Acrididae > Schistocerca > Schistocerca gregaria. Next base: position 3,381,490 of record NW_026061721.1, on the reverse strand, counting down.
GACCTCAGATGTTAAGTCCCAAAGTGCTCAGAGCCATTTGAACCATCAGTCCCTATGTTTACACACTACTTACAGTAACTTATGCTAAGGACAACACACACACAACCATGCCCGAGGGAGGACTCGAACCTCCAACAGGGGGAGCCGCGCGAACCGTGACAAGGCGTTGGACACATGGCGGGTACCCCGCGCGGCTCATGGCAGCCGTGACACTGCTTCAAACAATGGACTGTAGAAACTTTTGTAAAGCACGGATTAAAAAAAAAAAAACTTTCTGTTCCAAGAGTCTAGACAAGTACACCTTTAAAAAATGCAACTACAAAGAAATTGAATTTTCGAACGTTTTGAATGAGAACCTGTCCTTATGGAACACCGTTGATCAAATGTCACAGGGATTATATACTCAGGTTTCACATGTGGATTAACACTTTCTAATCAATATCCGGAATGAGCAGGGCTTAAAACTTTGAAGAGTTAAATTTCAAGGGCCGTTCTCTTGTATGCAAATAGTTTCACAGTAGAAATTTCTCTAGTTTTATTTATTAATTAATTTATTTATTTTTTGCTGTAGGTAAAGAAGGATAGCATTGTGAGGAGGGGGAAGGGGGGGGGGGAGGAATCTTGCATCTCCCACCTTGGAATTCTCAGTACAGAATTTTTATTCATTACGAGATTCTTAGCCACTTGCAGAAGTGATTTCGAGTGATTCTGCAAAACTTTTCCTTTAGCCAATCGTAGCAACTATAGGATTCCGTTCCTGCTGCATGACATGTCTCGGAACTTAAACTGACCAACTCATTTGCATAAAGAGCTAGCTTATCATCCGCTTCTTTACTTGCGTAGACCGTTCATGGTCTGCAAAGAATTTTTTTCTTTAATCGTTTTTTTTATGTCTTGTATAAACTGCAACACTTTCTAAACTTTCTAAACTTAGCGCCGTTGAAGCATGGTCTTTTACTGAATGATCAAAAAGCAATGCTGACAGCTGGAGTCCAAGGTTTTTATTAATCAAGCCGTTTGTATTCTTGTGGTGATATCTCCGTACAGTCTTTCATTCCCTAACGCATATTTCTTTATATCTAATTGAGAAGTGAAATACCGGTTTTCATAGATGCAGATTTAAAATATTTTAATATAACGCAATAAATATTTCATTAAAATTTTCATCCCCTTATGCTCGAAGTTCCAAAACCAGAAAAACACGTAGTTTTTAAAAATTGTAACATATTAGCCGAATACGAATTGTCAGATATATTTAGCAATCCTTCCATAATGAACCATTTTCTGAAACATCTCACACCCTTTAGGGGTTGGGTTTTCAAAAACAATTAAACACGTATTCTTCTATTTAGAGCCGAGGAGCCAAATTCAAATCTTCATCCATTTAATTCTAAAAATGCTTTCATAGTGAAATATTTCATAAAACATTACATCCCCTATTTCACTCTATTAGTGAGTTAAATTTCCAAAAGCAACGAAACACATTTTTTTTACATCCAACCGAGATGTCAAATACCTATTTTCATAGATGTAGCTATAAAAATGCTTCAGTAGTTCTTTAATAATGATTTATTTTCAAAAAACCTTCACTAATTATTTTATCCCCCAATGGAAGAATTTCGGAAAATGCTAAAAACCTGTTTCTTTTTTGTATCTGACTGAGACACCAAATGTCAATTTTCGTAGTTTTGTAGTTATAGCTTCAATAGGGACATAGGGACATATTTAAAAAAAAAAGACTTTCAACCCATGTTTCACCCCCATAGGAGTGAAATTTCGAACAATCTCTTCTTAAATGATGCTTTCAGCGTAAGATTTACACCTTCATCAAATTTCAAGTCCGTATACTTTGCAGGTTGGGCTGGAAGGCTATGGGTCAGTGAAACCTGTGCCCCTATTGCACCTTCTTGGAGGTTGTAGTTCCAAAAACAGTGAAACACGTAGTTTTCAATAACACAATATTCATAGATTTCGCTTTAAAAACTCTTTCGCAACTGAAATACTTTCATAAAACATTACATCCTATATTCCACCCTCTTAATCGTTCAATGTATCAAAAACAGGTTTTCATATATTTCATGAAACATTTCATCCTCTGTGATATGGGGTATGGTAGTGACACACCAAAATCACAATAGTAATCCGTTGTAGTTGCTACATATTTTATTACAATCAAAATCATTATAAAATCACAAGGCCAGATCAGTTGGACAAATAATAAATAAATTTCGTTAAGTGGAACGAGACCCGTAAAACTTGAAATTTGAATATGACTAGGTATATATACTTAGGTAAAGCTTTACTTAAATAGCACAAATGTCCATAAAATTCATAGCAGAACTCTCACTACTTGCAATCAGGGGAGAAACAGATTAAGCGTAAAAATACAGATATTTAACGTTCGGCTTGCCAACTTTCCTAAACAAAACTGTATAAAAATGACTAAAACAATTAAGGGGGTCCTTTAATTTTGACTAAACGGACCTTCAAATTTACTTACTCAGTTGATTAATCAACAATATTCTTAGAATGATTACAACTAGAACATGACTATATGACAATACCCTTAAAATAAGGTTGCTTCAATATTTCGTGTGAATTGGCGATAGACGCGAGCAGACCAAGGATTCAAATCAATACAAGAGATCCACGAGGCAGAGAATGACATAGAAATATACTCAACATGGCAATGCAATTGAACTTTGGATGCTATAGTTCAGCACCGGAAAGATGGAATCACGCAAAAGTGACAACATAACCCAAGATGTAAAGGAGAGGACATGGCCTCAAATATCTCTCTGCCGCCGTGGTGCTCTGCTCCCAGTATGCTAGCGTCGACCGCTGCCAGTTATCTCTAACACAACACACATCAAGAGCAGACAATTTTCTGAGACATAAACTACACAACCCTATCTGGAGAACAGGTGAGCAATACAACTGGACTGAAACCAATGAGCCTCCGTGAGTTACTTGGCCAGTGCCAGCCCTTAAACTTTGATTAATAAGATCGCTAAAAATCATACCGAAGTTAAGATGACGAGACTTATCTCCAGGTTCGCCATATTAGTGGCAGAGACAATGAATTGGCGACGCTCTTATCCGTATGTTCGCGGCAGAGTCTGGGGAAGGCAAGGGCCACGTGGAGCCGGATCTGGGGGTCAATTTCCTTCTCTCTGAGACACCCGGCTTCTTCTGCGACTTAGCCGGCAAACAGGCCGAGGACCCCGGGTGGGGACCGATTCGGCAGCAGTTGGCGGATGGCGAGGTCTTCGGGGGCTGGGGTGGAGGGGGGGGGGGGTGTCTTGTGTAAAGGGGAAGACAACCGTGGTGAAGGGAAGGTCTGTATTCCACAGGAACGAGTTAGCATGGCACTCAGATATTTCCACGATTCGGCGGTAGGGGATCATTTGGGGTTCTACAAGACCTTGAACAGAGTTCGGGAACACATGTTTTGGCCCAACCTATATGGCGATGGCATGCGATTTGTTGGCAACTGTGTCCAGTGTAAGCGCGGTAAGCCCGATGTTGGGCCGCACAGAGAACTACTACAGTCGGTTAGCGAGCAGTGCCCTCTGGTCCGCGACCGCGAAACATCGATCGACGGAAACTGGCGCCAGAAACGCACCAGCTCACTCTATTTCATCCCCTTAGGGGTTGAACTTCCAAAAACACGAAAATACGTATTTTCTTATTTGTAACCTTGAAGTCAAATACCAATTTTCGTAGATATAGCCTTAAAAATACTTCCATAGTCCTTCCATAATTTTTTATCTCAAGATAAAATGTTCACCTACTATTTCACCTCATAGAGGTTAAATTCCCAATAATACTGGAACACATATTTCTTTATTTCTGACCTAGAAACCAGATACAAATTTTCGTCTGCCTAGCTTCAAAATTACCTTAATAGCTACATGTTTCAAAAATCCTTTCATTTCCTGTGTATCCCCCTTAGAGGTGGAATTTCGAAATATGCAGTATAAGCGGTATAAGATCAACAACCTTTCCAAATCTCAAGGTTTATTTTCCTTGGCGGTCTGGACTGTGTGAATTTCATAGTAATGGCCTCCACACACACACACACACACACACACACGCACACACACACACACACACACACACACCACTAACAATGCCACCACCACCTCCTGGGGAAATTTCTGCAGACGCCCTTGTTCCACTGCAGTCATATTTTGCCGACGACCTACATTTAGCAGCGTGGGAGGGATAGTGTCGTGCAACAGACAGTATACTCAGTAGACAACGAACTGTTCGTTGTGAAATCAGGGACATAGGAACCGAGACTGACACAGAAGGTGCTGAAGGTGAAGCACACTAGACTCGTGTCTACCACGGCTTCAAATAGTATCGATTTACTATGAACGGAAGTTCCGAAAAGTGAGCAAGTAATTTTACAGTAAATTCAGTACCGATGGTGAGGATATACAACGAAAAACATTTCTATAATATTTCAGAAATAATGAAACATTCCACTCAAGTCGCGCGGCAGAAAACGCAATGGATATGCTTGCACTTAAGACGGAAGGCCCCACGTGCTTACGCAGGCTTACGACAGATCGCAAAATTCGGCAGTAGGCGTAAGCCAACCTCTTGTGCTGCCATCTGTTATTGATGCCAGGCATCAAGGTCTCAGTAGTACGACCATCCACTGGAGAGTAGTTGCTTTATAAGTACTCCGTCTTCAGGCCACGAGTGACCTACTGGGACAGCACCATCCGACCGCCGTGTCATCATCCGTGGAGGATGTGAACAGGAGGGGCGGGGATCAGCACACTGTTCTCCCGGTCGTTATGATGGTTTTCTTTGACCGGAGCCGCTACTATTGGGTCGAGTAGCTCCTCGATTGGCATCATGAGGCGGCCTGGATGATCACCCATCCAAGTGCCTTCAACGCCCGACAACGCACTTAACTTCGGTGATCTCACGTGAACCGATGCAACCTCCGCGGCAAGTCCGTTGCTGCAGATATTTTAGAGTAGTTGTTACGTTTCATAATTATCTAGTTTACGGGGAAAATGTAAAAAAGGCGATTGTCACCGAAGCTACAACTAATCTGAATTTCTGGTTAGTTATCAAGTGGTCTTATGTGCAAGCCTGATTTTTTCATCCTTTGCGGTGGGAATGATTCAAACCCGTCATGTTCTTCTTATGAGGTGTTCTATTTATTTTGTACACAATGATCGTTTGTAGTTGTGTTGAGTTACCACCTTGATAAATTTTTGGATGGCGCACGTATCATAACTGAGATCTGCGCTTGCGCTTAATGGCTGAAGGTCAATTAGCGTAATGAGTAGTAGCGAATGTTATAGTAACATGTTTGTAAATTATTTCAGGTAAATTACCTTAGTAGTGTAATATTATCAGTATACCAGTACAGTATGTGGGCCAATTACGTTAGTCATGGAATACTATCCGTATAAGACTATGTCACCTTGATGTCCCGGAATTTGCTTCAATTTTGGAATCCACGAAAGAACTGGAAATTTTCCTTTACACAGCTTTCCATATAATTTCTATTACAGTGATTCAGTCTTGTCTGTCACTCGACTTTTCTGACTGTGAAATAAATTCTATCGCTCATGTGCTTATTACCTCTTCGTGTTTCCATTTGCCGATATTGCGCATAAACACATACATATCTCAACGTTGTTATGTACATTGATGGAACGACACACTTTTCTGTGGCGACACTGCAGTTTAGAGATAGAAAAACCGATCAGTTAAAACGGCATGGGTATTTTAGTTCTGAATAACCGATGTCTTTCGGTATTTGTTTGCTCTCGGTTATAACAAGTATCTTTTTATATTTTCCTGATAACCACGTAAAAACAGATATACCAATTAGCCACAGTTGTCGTAGTAAAATTTTTAGTTTTCAAATAAACCTTTTTTAAAAAAGACGAGTAATTTTTATTCGTAAGATTTCCATAGCTCTGAGATACTGCGTTATTACAGAAAAAATGGGAAAAGTGATGTATGCCACTTTAATAACACTGCTGATAGAAACGAGCAACAAGTGAATTGGTCCAACATTGCCGAGACAATACTGTGCCTGTTATACAAGCAGTGCTCGAGAATGGACGCAGTTTCTCGCTGTTGTCGAACGTCAGTTGTAACACAGAATGCCACCATCTGGAAGCCTGGGAGTATTTTACGATATGCGGTACGAGTGAAGCACAATGGTCGATTTGGTCGACTTGCGACATCATACAAGGAAAAAAGTTAAAATTTTACAAATCATTCATAGTTCGGGATAAAAATAGAAAGTGCCTGATCTGCTGCCTGTGTCTACGTTATCTGCTTTTAGCCGTTAACAGAGAAATTAAAACGAAAAAGAGAGTTCTCCTGCCGCAGTTTTCACTCTTTATCGCTGGATTATACGTAATGCCCGCATAGTGCTGTGATAACCGATTTAAATATAATTTTTGAGCAGAGTTCTAAAAACTAAAATCAGTAGGATAATACTGGCAGTTTTCTGTGGTATAGAAGTACTCGCTATATTTTGAGAGAAACAGCGAACAGCGGACAAAGTTTTATTGGACTATTTAATTTAAAGAAATTAGAATTATATTAGTACCGTCAGTTGCTCACGGGCGTTGATAAATATCAACGTGGACAAGTGAAAATGTGTGCCACGACCGGGACTCGAACCTGGGATCTCTTGCTAAAATGACAGACGCTCTATGCATCTAGGCCACCGAGGGCACAGTGTATGGTTCGACTGCAGGGACTATCTCGCGCACGCCTCCTGCGAGACTCACATTCTTACCTTGAATGTCCATACACTACAGTCGTAGAGTCCCACTCCAACACACTCATTCCTCGTGGAAGACATGTCCATATCCATATAAGTATATGGTTCTGGCAATACCAGTCATGACCTTCTTCTGTGAAGATGCACAAGTATTCCCCGAACTGTTACGGGACTTGGTAAGAATGTGTTCCACGAGTAATGAATGTGTTGGTGTGGTACACTACGAATGTAGTGCGTGGACATGGAAGGTGAGAATGTGAGTCTCGCGGGAAGCGTGCGCGAGATAGTACCTGCAGTCACACTATCGTCTGTGCCCTCGGTGGCTCAGATGGGCAGAGAGCCTGCCATGTAAGCAGGAGATCCCGGGTTCGAGTCCCAGACAGGCACACATTGTCACCTGTCCCCGTTGATATATATCGACACCCGTGAGCAGCTGACGGTATTAATATAATTCTAATTTCGTTCTGGACGGCTGCAGGTCATCATAAATGTATTTGACACTTTGATTCCATTTATCAAGAAACTGAGAAAGTAAAAATTTTTATCTTTGTTTGATTTCTACGTTTACAAGAGGAAATAATGTAAATAAAATACTGAAAATCGGTTATTACAAGAACTGGTATTGTGACGGGCTTTAACAATTAGGTTAAAGTGAGGCTGGGAAACTGATAAGAGCCGAAAACCAGTTGTTTGAGCGATAACCGACATTCCCACTGCTGTTGTGAGTGGTAAGATTGACGCGCAAGGACATCTAGAACAGTTTCTCAGAAAGGTTACTGCAACTCTGATGTTCTCAAAATGAACGGGCCAGCCATTGGCGTCCGCGAGGGGGAAGCGGAGGGGGAGGGGAGGAGGTGGGGAGGGGAGGATAGGCAAAAGGGCACTTTCACCCGTCGCCCCTAACCATCCTTGGAATCTGGAGTAAAGAGTTTTTATTCGTTACAGTATACTCATACTCTTCCAGATAAGAATTCTCCACAATACTGCTAAACCTTAGCTTTGACCAGTTGTAGCGCTTATAGAGTTAGGGTCTTGTAGCTTGATGCACCTCGTAACTGACCAGCTGATTTGTACACAGAGTGCCAGTTTCAGAATCATGCACTCCAGCCCCGACGCGCCTTCCCCCCTCCCCACCACTGGAAATATTTCTGCAGACTCCAGTCTGCCACTGTGCATATATTTTGATAACATCCTGGTTTTAATAGCATCGAAGGAACAGCATTGTGGAGTAAAGGGTAGACCTAGCACAGACCACACCATTCACAATGAAACGCATCACTTAGTAGATGGTGAAGTACTTTGAAGCTAGCCAGATAGAAACAGAACCTCCTGGCACTGTATCTAACCCAAATTCTAATCTTACACTAATCTCTTGTATGTACCTACCACGCCCTCAAAGAGCCAACGATTTACTATTATCAAAAGTTCCGAAAAATGAGGAAGAAATTGACCCACACTTTTTTCCGTTGTTCATTATTTCGATTACCCCATAAAGGGAATGGACTTGTAGCCACAGGTTACACAAGCGATAAATGGTTTAAAATACATAAAAAGAGATGACAATAGGAAACGATTTTTAAAAACACAATGATGCGGCTTTTACGATTTTTACAGGAAAAAAAAATGGATGACAAAATAAAGGTTTTTCAAAAATATGCTGGTGGACAATATTGGGGATTTTTTATCTTTATAGATGACTAGCGGAAAAGCTTGGTGTTGACCAGGCATTTATTTACAGCTGTGCGTCCACGTCCGTACTATGCAGCGTCTGGCCTTGTCCTGAGTTTTTATGACGTATCTCCTGAAACATGTGTCGTACAATGATATAATTTTGTAGGTGCATTCAGCGTCATATGCGGATACTGTCTGCAAAATTTATTGCGAATATAGTAGCAAAGAAGTAACAAATTTAAATGTCACGAATGCTGTGATCCCCACACACTTGGGTGCAACCAATGTACACAGGATGCTTGGCTCGATCATTATGGCTACCATCACCGCTGGTCGAAATTGGACCAGCTGTGTCGACGTAGTGAAAATATAAATGTGCATAACATGGTAAACGTCCATTCTTTCTAGCCATCAAACCTGATCTACGATCAAAAATATCATGTAAAAGTGGTAGGGGCAACGGCCTTGCCGCAGTGGATACACCGGTTCCCGTCAGATCACTGAAGTTTAGCACTTTCGGGCGTGGTCGGCACTTGGATGGGTGACCATCCGGCCCCCTATGCGCTGTTTCCATTTTTCGGGTTGCACTCAGCCTTGCCATGCCAATTGAGGAACTACTCGACCGAATAGTAGCGGCTCCAGTCAAAGGAAACTACCACAACGAGTGGGAGAGCCAGCTCCTCCTCCACCCTCAGTGAGAATGACGTGGCGGTCGGATGGTCCTGATTGGCCACTTGTGGCCTGAACACGGAGTGCTTTCTTAAAGGAGTGCTCCCTACATAAAACTGACAGTCTTGACTCAGGGACTGTCCACGGTAAATGCTGCATTGGACCTACGAATACTATTAAAATAACGGTTTGAGTTCTCTTTAGTTGTCCAATCATCTGAAGTGAGTCCTTATTGAAGTAAGCTGAAAAATAGATTTTATGTTAATGGCGGATAAATTTTATGTTAATGGCGGCAAATTAACTTTACCCTAATGACACACAAGGTCAATGCCGCTCTATCACGTAAAGTATTCTCAGATCGAAATGTTTTGCATTACCAAATCTCCAATGTAGATCCATCATACCGCAATTATAATTCTCAAAATAATTTGGAGCTACGTTCAATGCATATTTAAATGCATCTTTCAAAACAATACCAGAATTCTCATTAGATCATCATTATCAGTGCCTAGAGTATTCCTATTATTTCGTCTACCAAAAACCGCGTCTCACTATGTCTTTTTCAGTACGCTGTTTTGTTTTGCACTGCTGACAATAGAAACGATCTGGCAGATGTGACATTGTAGATGTCCAGTATGCGTGTCTTAATGCAAATAAACCGTCTGGAACATTTACCCTTGAACCTCCCTAGAATGGGATTTCATGGAACGTTATTACTTTCCTGTGTCCATTTCTATCACACCAGCTGATCGCCACGACTGGGGAGAGTGAGGAGGGGGTTGGGTGAAAGTTGGCAGCACTTTGAGTGGCAGAAACCTCACGTTTCCGTCATTTGTTTTCATAATGACGTAGTGCCAATTCGTCACATTGGACGCTTTTCTCTCGGAAACGTTTACATTCATCGTCTGGATATCAATGTCGCCTTCTGAGGTATGCAGTCGCACCACTCTGTACGAAATAGGTTCTAAGCTGATGCAGTCGACAAGTAACGTCGAAATATATCGTCACCTCGAAATATATCGACACCTCGAAATAAATCCACACCCAGAAATAAATAGCCAACCCGAAATAAATCGCAACCTCGAAATAAATCGACACCATGAAAAAAATCGAAACATCGAAATAAATCGACACCTCCAAAAGACAGCTACATCGAAATTATTCGATATCCCGAAATATATCGACATCTAGACGCATTTCAGCCTACCATATAGATCGATATCTCGAATCTCACGGACCTCTCGAGATAAATCGAGGTATAGAAATATATCGATATCTTGAAATATATTGGTACCTAGTAATATAAAGATATCTCTAAAAATACAATATCTAGAAATTTATGGATTACTTGAGATATAGAGGTTTCTTGAAATATATCGATATCTCGAAAGGAATCGATATCTGAAGTACACCTATACATGGAAATATATCGATAGCTCGAAATAAACAGACAACCCGATTTGTTTCGGTATATCAAACTAAATCGATATCTCGACATAAACGGATACTTCGAAATCAATTGATACCTCGAAATAAATGGATGCCTCAATATAGATAGATATCTCGAAATAAATCGACATCTCGATATAATGAGTGCTTCGACATATGTCGATATATCGAAATGAATCGATAATGGGAAAGAATGGACGTCTTGAAAAAAATCTGTACCCCTAAGAAAACGATTCTCGAAATAAATAGGTATATCGAAATATATCGCTATCTCGATAAATACCGATATCTAGTGGTCGGATATATGTTTCAAGTTGACTTGACATATCAGTATAGTTCGATATACATCAAAATACTTTGGATTTTCAATATACCGATAGATTTCTAGACCTCGGGGAAAAAATCGCCTATCCGACCTCAGTGCAAAAACGCAGACCTAGGGAAAAAACGCCGACCTCGGGGAAAAACGCAGACCTCGAGGGAAAAACGTCGACCTCGGGGTAAAACGCCGACCTCGTGGGAAAACGCCGACCTTCGGAAAACTGCCGACCTCAGGAAAAATCTAGTTCCATTAATTTACACAGACACTAATGTATGTCACCATTAGGTTCTCAAAATACAACCAAATTCCTGGTATTTATCACCTCACACAAAAAGTGGTCGTGACAGAAAAGTCTCGTTCTTTAGAAAGTTTAGAATGAGATGTTCTAAATATTGCAGTTTATCCATTTACAATAATCTACAAGCACTGCACAATGAGAAGAGACTGTCAACCACAGCACTTTGAAATAGTGGACAGCCAGGAAGACAGAGGTCGCATTGCTGTTTCTAATCCTCTGGTGCTTGAGATTTAGAATCCAGGATTGCCTCGAAAGAGAACAGCAATAATGGATGTCCTGCACCAGTGTAGAACTTACTCTGGAACTCCACAGAAAATCACAAGGCACAATTATATCACATCATTCTCAGCAAACTACAGAAGCCTCTAATGGACGTAATAACGTTGTCACCTCCTTCACCAGTGAAAGATCTTAGTAGCTATTGAGTCAAGAGTAGGTGGCCAATTAATAATTTGTTGTTCAAAGCTAACTTCAGTGTATATGGGAATACTCAGTGGACATCTTTAACCATCATATTTTACTGTCTAAGATATGTCAACTTCCCAGACTATAAGTATAAGCAGAGCTTGGTCTTTCCCAATCCGAGATTGTTTAGAATGGGTATCAAGGGAATCAGATCCACTGGGCATTTAGAGCAACCAGCTTTAAACAATATGAGCAGGCAGTAGACACAGACACAGAATTTGGAATTTCTCTGTGAAGTGGTTACCTTCATCGTCTGAAAACTTATGTTGTGTGCTGCGCTATGTGGAGGTACTAATAGCAACACAGTAAAACACAGAAGAAGCTTATAAGTTGATGTAATCAGCCAGTAAGAAGCAGTAAACTTTAAGTTTTAGTAATCGATTATTGACTTATTATCCGGCTTTGGTGCCTTGACATTACCGACGACCTTAAGATTTTGCATGAAGAGAGGCCTAAAAGCCACGTACACGAGAGAATGTGAAAAGTGTTCATATGTAGTAAAAACCTAAGAAATAAGCCCGTTTTCGTCATTTGCTATCAAATCGACGTATTGCCAGAGCGTTACATTGGCAGCTTTTCTCTCTGAAACGGTTACATTTATCGTCTGCAATTTTATGTCGCGTGCTAAGGAATGCAGAGACACTATAAACAACACAGTAGAACATAGAGGAAGCTTCTAGGTTGATGTAATTAGCCCGTAGGAAACAGTACAATTCAGGTTTTAGTTATCGATTAGTTGGGAGCTCCAATGTTAGGCGCGTAATGGGGCCCCTTAGGGATACGGCGGCTAAGGAGGGGAAGAAATCCAGTGTGCACTTCGTGTGCATTCCGGGAGGAGTCATTCCTGATGTGGAAAGGGTCCTTCCGGATGCCATGAAGAGCACAGGGTGCAGCCAGCTGCAGGTGGTGGCACATGTCGGCACTAATGACGTGTGTCGCTTTGGATCTGAGGAAATTCTCTCTGGATTCCAGCGGCTATCTGATTTGGTGAAGGCTGCCGGTCTTTCTTACGAGATGAAGGCAGAGCTGACCATCTGCAGCATCGTTGAGAAAACCGACTGCAGACCTTTGGTGCAGAGCCGGATGGAGGGTCTGAATCAGAGGCTCAGACGGTTTTGCAACCTTATTGGCTGCAGATTCATTGACTTGCGCCATAGGCTGGTGGGGTTTCGGGTTCCGCTGAATAGGTCAGGAGTTCACTACACTCAGCTGGCGGCTACACGGGTAGCGGAGGCTGTGTGGCGTGGACTGGGCGGTTTTTTAGGTTAGAAGGCCTCGGGAAAGTGCGGGATGGGCTGCAATGTCAAAGGGTGCTTGGCAATTACAGGACGTGCTTGGATCAAGGAACAGTCGGAATTATAGTTGTAAATTGTTGTAGTTGCGCTGGAAAAGTCCCTGAGCTTCAAGCGCTAATAGAAAGCACAGAAGCTGATATCGTTATAGGTACAGAAAGCTGGCTAAAGCCTGAAATAAGTTCTGCAGAAATTTTTACGAAGTCTCAGACGGTGTTCAGGAAAGATAGATTAGGCAGAATTGGTGGTGGAGTGTTTGTGTCTGTCAGTAGTGGTTTATCTTGTAGTGATGTCGAAGTAGATACTCCGTGTGAATTGGTGTGGGTGGAGGTTATACTTAAAAGCCGAATTAAGTTAATAATTAGCTCCTTCTACCGACCCCCAGACTCCGATGATACAGTTGCGGAACAGTTCAGAGAAAGTTTGAGTCTCGTAACAAATAAATACCCAACTCATACGGTTATAGTTGGTGGGGATTTCAACCTACCCTCGGTATGTTGGCAAAAATACTTGTTCAAAACCGGTGGTAGGCAGAAAACGTCTTCCGAGATTGTCCTAAATGCATTCTCCGAAAATTATTTCGAGCAGTTAGTCCACGAACCCACGCGAATTGTAAATGGTTGCGAAAACACACTTGACCTCTTGACCACAAACAATCCAGAGCTGATAGAGAGCATCATGACTGATACAGGGATTAGTGATCACAAGGTCATTGTAGCTAGGCTCAATACCATTTCTTCCAAATCCATCAGAAACAAACGCAAAATAATTTTATTTAAAAAAGCGGATAAAGTGCCACTAGAAGCCTTCCTAAAAGACAATTTCCATTCCTTCCGAACTGACTATGCGAATGTAGACGAGATGTGGCTCAAATTCAAAGACATAGTAGCAACAGCAATTGAGATATTCATACCTCATAAATTGGTAAGAGATGGAACGGATCCCCCGTGGTACACAAAAAAAGTCCGAACGCTGTTGCAGAGGCAACGGAAAAAACATGCGAAGTTCAGAAGAACGCGAAATCCCGAAGATGGGCTAAAATTTACAGACGCGCGAAATTTGGCACGTACTTCGATGCGAGATGCCTTTAATAGGTTCCACAACGAAACATCGTCTCGAAATTTGGTAGAAAATCCGAAGAAATTCTGGTCGTATGTAAAGTAGACAAGCGGCAAGACGCAGTCAATACCTTCGCTGCGCAGTGCCGATGGTACTGTTATCGACGACTGTGCTGCTAAAGCGGAGTTATTGAACGCAGTTTTCCGAAATTCCTTCACCAGGGAAGACGAATGGAATATTCCAGAATTTGAATCACGAACATCTGCTAGCATGAGTTTCTTAGAAGTAGATACCTTAGGGGTTGCGAAGCAACTCAAATCGCTTGATACGGGCAAGTCTTCAGGTCCAGATTGTATACCGATTAGGTTCCTTTCAGATTACGCTGATACTATAGCTCCCTACTTAGCACTCATATACAACCGCTCGCTCACCGATAGATCTATACCTACAGATTGGAAAATTGCGCAGGTCGCACCAGTGTTCAAGAAGGGTAGTAGGAGTAATCCATTTAACTACAGACCTATATCATTGACGTCGGTTTGCAGTAGGGTTTTGGAGCATATACTGTATTCAAACATTATGAATCACCTCGAAGGGAACGATCTATTGACACGTAATCAGCATGGCTTCAGAAAACATCGCTCTTGTGCAACGCAGCTAGCTCTTTATTCGCACGAAGTAATGGCCGCTATCGACAGGGGATCTCAAGTTGATTCCGTATTTCTAGATTTCCGGAAAGCTTTTGACACCGTTCCCCACAAGCGACTTCTAATCAAGCTGCGGAGCTATGGGGTATCGTGTCAGTTGTGCGACTGGATTCGTGATTTCCTGTCAGGAAGGTCGCAGTTCGTAGTAATAGATGGCAAATCATCGAGTAAAACTAAAGTGATATCAGGTGTTCCCCAGGGAAGCGTCCTGGGACCTCTACTGTTCCTGATCTATATAAATGACCTGGGTGACAATCTGAGCAGTTCTCTTAGACTGTTCGCAGATGATGCTGTAATTTAACGTCTAGTAAGGTCATCCGAAGACCAGTATCAGCTGCAAAGCGATTTAGAAAAGATTGCTGTATGGTTTGTCAGGTGGCAGCTGACGCTAAATAACGGAAAGTGTGAGATGATCCACATGAGATCCAAAAGAAATCCGTTGGAATTCGATTACTCGATAAATAGTACAATTCTCAAGGCTGTCAATTCAACTAAGTACCTGGGTGTTAAAATTACGAACAACTTCAGTTGGAAGGACCACATAGATAATATTGTCGGGAGGGCCAGCCAAAGGTTGCGTTTCATTGGCAGGACACTTAGAAGATGCAAGAAGTCCACTAAAGAGACAGTTTACACTACACTCGTTCGTCCTCTGTTAGAATATTGCTGCGCGGTGTGGGATCCTTACCAGGTGGGATTGACGGAGGACATCGAAAGGGTGCAAAAACGGGCAGCTCGTTTTGTATTATCGCGTTATAGGGGAGAGAGTGTGGCAGATATGATACACGAGTTGGGATGGAAGTCATTACAGCATAGACGTTTTTCGTCATGGCGAGACCTTTTTACGAAATTTCAGTCACCAACTTTCTCTTCCGAATGCGAAAATATTTTGTTGAGCCCAACCTACATAGGTAGGAATGATCATCAAAATAAAATAAGAGAAATCAGAGCTCGAACAGAAAGGTTTAGCTGTTCGTTTTTCCCGCTCGCTGTTCGGGAGTGGAACAGTAGGAGATAGTATGATTGTGGTTCGATGAACCCTCTGAAAAGAACTTAAATGTGAATTGCAGAGTAGTCATGTAGATGTAGATGTAGATGATTTATTAGACGGCTTTGGTGCCAGTGAAATAACCGACTACCTTAAGATTTGGCATTAAACAAGGTCTGGCAGCCACGTTACACGAGAGAATGTGAAAAGTGTTCATATGTACTAAAAACCAAGGAAATCCGCCCGTTTTCACATCTGCTTTCGAATCCACGTAATGCCAGATCGTCACATTGGCCGTTTCCTCTCTGAAACGGTTACATTTATTGTTTGCATAGCTATGTAGCGTGCTGCGGTTTGCGGAGACACTAAAAGCACCATAGTAAAACACAGAAGAAGCTTTTAATTTGGTGTAATAGCCAGTAAGAAGCAGTACAATTCAAGTTTTAGTTATCGATTATTGAATTTTTAGCCGGCTTTGGTGCCTTGGACATGAGCTAGGACCTTAAGATTTGGCATGAAGGGAGGTCTGGCAGCCACGTTGCACGGGAGAAAGTGAGAAGTTTTTATGTGCAGTAAAAACCTAAGAAATCCGCCCGTTTTCGTCATCTGCTTTCGAATCGACGTAATGCCAGATAGTCACATTGGCCGTTTTCCCTCTGAAACGGTTACAATTTATCGTGTGCAAACTTATGTCGCGTGCTGCGGTATGCGGAGACACTAAAAGCACCATAGTAGAACACAGAAGAAGCTTCTAAGTTGATGTAATAGCCAGTAAGCAACTGTACAATTGAAGTATTAGTTATCTATTAGTGAATTTTTAGAAGGCTTTAGTGCATTCGACATGAGCTAGGACCTTACGATTTAGTATGAAGGGAGGTCTATGAGCCATATCGCACGGGAGAATGTGAAAAGTGTTCACATCTAGTAAAAACCTGAGAAATCCGCCCGTTATCGTCATTTGCTATCGAATCGAATTAATGCCAGATCGTCACATTTTCCGCTCTTCTTTCTGAAACGGTTACATTTATCGTGTGCCATGCTATGTCGCTTGCTGCGGTAGTCGGAGACACTAAAAGCACCATAGTAGAACAGAGAAGAAGCTTCTAAGTTGATCTAATAGCCAGTAAGCAGCTGTACAATTCAAGTATTAGTTACCGAGTATTGACTTTTTAGATGGCTTTAATGCATTGGACATGAGCTAGGACCTTACGTTTTAGTAAGAACGGAGATCTAGCAGCCACGTTGCACGGGAGAACGTGGAACGTGTTCACATCTAGTAAAAACCTGAGAAATCCGCTCGTTTTCGTCATTTGCTATCCAATCGACTTAATTACAGATCGTCACATTGGCCGCTCTTCTCTCTGAAACGATTACATTTATCGTGTGCAAAGCTATGTCGCGTGCTGCAGTATGCGGAGACACTAAAAGCACCATAGTAGAACAGAGAAGAAGCTTCTAAGTTGATGTAATAGCAAGTAAGAAGCAGTACAATTCAAGTTTTAGTTGTCAGTTATAGACTTTTTAGATGGCTTCAGTGCATTGTACATGAGCTAGGACCTTAAGTTTTAGTATGAAAGGAGGTCTAGCGGCCACGTTGCACGGGAGACGTGAAAAGTGTTCATATCTAGTAAAAACCTGAGAAATCCTACCGTTATAGTCATTTGCTATCGAATCGACTTAATGCCAGATCGTCACATATTCCGCTCTTTTTTCTGAAACGGTTACATTTATCGTGTGCAAAGCTATGTCGCGTGCTGCGGTATGCGGAGACACTAAATACACCATAGTAGAACACAGAAGAAGCTTCTAAGTTCATGTAATACCCAGTAAGAAGCAGTACAATTCAAGTATTAGCTTTCGATTATTGACTTTTTAGCCGGCTTTGGTGCCTTGGACATGAGCTTGGACCTTAAGATTTTGCATGAAAGGAGGACTAGCAGAAGCGTTGCACGGGATAATGTGAAAAGTCTTCTTATGTAGTAAAAACCTGAGAAACACGCGATCTTGTGTTCATTTTTTATCAAATCGACTTTAAGCCAGATCGTTACATTGGCCGCTCTTCTCTCTGAAACGGTTACGTTTATCGTCTCCAAAGCAGTGTCACGTGCTGCGGTATGCGGAGACACTAAAAGCACTATACTAGAACACATAGGAAACTTCCAAGTTGATGTAGTAGCCAGTAACACGTAGTACAATTCAAGTTTTTGTTATCGATTATTCACTTTTTAGCCGGCTTTGGTGCCTTGGACACGAGCTAGGACCTTAAGATTTTGCATGAAAGGAGGACTAGCAGCCGCGTTGCACGGGAGAATGTGAAAAGTGTTCTTATGTAGTTAAATCCTGAGATATCCGTCCGTTTTCGTCATTTGTTATCAAATCGACTTAAAGCCAGATTGTTACATTGGCCGCTCTTCTCTCTGAAACGGTTACATTTATCGTCTGCAAACTTATGTTGCGTGCTAAGGAATGCGGAGACACTAAAAACAACACAGTAGAACACAGAAGACGCTTCTAGGTTGATGTAATTAGCCCTTAGGAAACAGTACAATTCAGGTTTTAGTTATCGATTATTGATTTATTAGCCGGCTTTGGTGCCAGTGAAATGACCGACTACCGTAAAATTTGGCATTAATCAAGGTCTGATGAGCCACGTTACACGAGAGAATGTGAAAAGTGTTCATATGTACTAAAAACCTAAGAAATCCGCCCGTTTTCGTCATTTTTTATCGTATCGACTTAAAGCCAGATCGTCACATTGGCCGGTCTTCTCTCTAAAACGGTTACATTCATCGTGTGCAAAGCTATGTCGCGTGCTGCGGAATGCGGAGACACTAAAGCCACGATAGTAGAACACAGAAGAAGTTTCTAAGTTGACGTAATAACCAGTAAGAAGCAGTCAAATTCAAGTTATAGTTATTGATTAATGACTTTTTAGCCGGCATTGGTGCCTTGTACATGCGCTAGAATCTTATGATTTTGCATGAAGGAAGGTCTATCAGCCACATCGCACAGGAGAATGTGGAAAGTGTTCACATCTAGCAAAAACCTGAGAAATTCGCCCGTTTTCGTCATTTGCAATCGAATCGACTTAATGCCAGATCGAATATTGGCAGCTCTTCTCTCTGAAACGGTTACATTTATCGTGTGCAAAGCTATGTCGCGTGCTGCGGTATACGGAGACACTAAAAGCACCAAAATAGAGCACAGAAGAAGTTTCTAAGTTTATGTAATAGCCAGTAAGAAGCAGTACAATTCAAGTTTCAGTTGTCGATTACTGTCATTTTAGCCTTCTTTGGTACCTTGGACACGAGCAAGGACCTTACGATTTTGCATAAATGGAGGACTAGCAGCTGCGTTGCAAGCGAGAATGTGAAAAGTGTTCATACGTAGTAAAAACCTGAGATATCCGTCCGTTTTCGTCATTTGTTATCATATCGACTTAAAGCCAGATCGTTACATTGGCCGCTCTTCTCTCTGAAACGGTTTCATTTATCGCTTGCAAAGCCATGTCGCGTGCTGCGTGCCGCGTGGCTATTGAGATTGTGAAAAGTGTTCATATGTACTAAAAACATGAGAAATCCGTCCGTTTTCGTCATTTGTTATCGAATCGACTTAAAGCCAGAACGTCACATTGGCCGCTCTTCTCTCTGAAACGGTTTTATTTATAGTCTGCAAAGCTATGTCGCGTGCTGAGGTATGCGGAGACACTAAAAGCACCATAGTAGAACACACGTGAAGTTTCTAAGCTGATGTAGAAGCCAGTAAGAAGAAGTATAATTCAAGTTTTAGTTATCGATTATTGACTTCTTAGCCGGCTTTGGCGCCTTGGGCATGAGCTAGGACCTTAAAATTTTGCATGAAAGGAGGACTAGCAGCCGCTTTGCACGGGTAATTTGAAAAGTGATCATAAGTAGTAAACACCTGCGAAATCTGTCCGTTTTCGTCATTTGTTATCAAATCGACTTGAAGCCAGATTGTTACATTGGCCGCTCTTCTCTCTGAAAGCATTAAATTAATTGTCTGCAAAGGTATGTCGCTTGCTGCAGTATACGGAGACACTAAAAGCACCATAGTAGAACACAGAAGTAGCTTCTAAGTTGATGTAATAGCCAGTAAGATGTAGTACAATTCACATTTTAGTTATCGATTATTGACTTTTTTGACGGCTTTGGCGCCTTGGATTTGAACTAGGACCTTAAGTTTTTGCATGATGAAGGACTAGCAGCCGCTTTGCACGGGTAATTTGAAAAGTGATCATAAGTAGTAAACACCTGCGAAATCTGTCCGTTTTCGTCATTTGTTATCGTATCGACTTAAAGCCAGATCGTCACATTGGCCGCTCTTCTCTCTGAAACGGTTATATTTATAATGTGCAAAGCTACGTCGCGTGTTGCGGTATGCGCGAGACACTAAAAGCATCATAGCAGAACACAGAAGAAGCTTCAAAGTTGATGTAATAGCAAGTTAGAAATAGTACAATTCAAGTTATAGTTATCGATTATTGACCTTATACCCTTCTTTGGTGATTTGGACATTAGCTAGGACCTTAAGATTTTGCATAAAGGGATGTCTAGCAGCCACTTTGCACGGGAGTATGTAAAAAGTGTTCATATATATAGTAAAAACCTGAGAAATCCGTCCGTTTTCGTCATTTGTTAACCATTCGACTTAAAGCCAGTTCGTCACATTGGCCGCTCTTCTCTCTGAAACGGTTTCATTTATCGTCTGCAAAGCTATGTCGTGTGCTGCGGTATGGGCTCGACACGTAAAGCACCATAGTAGAGCACAGAACAAGCTTCTAAGTTGACGTAATAGCTAGTAAGAAACAGTACAATTCAAGTTTTAGTTATTGATTATTTACCTTTTACCTTTCTTTGGTGCTTGCTTGATGGGAAGTCTGGCAGCCACGTTGCACGGGAGAATGTGAAAAGTGTTTATATGTAGTAAAAACCTGAGAAATCGGGCCGTTTTCGTTTTTTCTTATCGAATCGAATTAAAGCCAGATTGTCACACTGCCCGCTCTTCTCTCTGAAACGGTTACATTTATCGTCTACAAAGCTATGACGCGTGATGCGATATGCGAAGAAACAAATAACACCATAGCAGAACACAGAAGAAGCTTCTAAGCTGATGTAATAGCTAGTAAGAAGTATTACAATTCACGTATTAGTTATCGATTATTGTCCCTTTAGCCGTCTTTGGTGTCTTGTACATGAGCTAGGACATTAAGATTTTGCATGAAAGGAGGACCAGCAGCCGCGTTGCTCGGGAGAATGTGATAAGTGTTGATAAGTAGTAAAAACCTGAGAAATCCGTCCGTTTTCCTCATCTGTTATCAAATCGTCTTAAAGCCAGAACGTTACATTGGCCGCGATTCTCTTTGTAACGGTTACATTTATCGTCTGCACAGCTATGTCGGGTGCTGTGGTATGCTTAGACAATAAATGCACCATAGTAGAACACAGAAGAAGCTTCTAAGTTGATGTAATAGCCAGTAAGAAATAGTACAATAACGTTTTAGATATCGATTATTCACTTTTTAGCTGGGTTTGGGGCCTTGGACATGAGCTAGGACCTTCAGATTTTGCATCTAAGGAGGACTAGCAGCTGCGTTGCACGGGAGAATGTGAAAAGTGTGCATATGTAGTAAAAACCTAAGACATCCGTCCGTTTTCGTCATTTTTCTTATCAAATCGACTTAAAGCCAGATCGTCACATTGGCCGCTCTTCTCTCTGAAACGGTTACATTTATCGTCTGCAAAGCTATGTCGCGTGCTGCGGTATGCGGAGACACTAACAGCACCATAGTAGAAAACAGATGAAACTTTTAAGTTGATGTAATAGCCAGTAAAAAGTAGTACAATAACGTTTTAGATATCGATTATTGACTTTTTAGCTGGCTTTGGGGTCTTGGACATGAGCTAGGACCTTAAGACATTGCATCAAAGGAAGACTAGCAGCTGCGTTGCAAGGGAGAATGTGAAAGTGTTCATGTGTAGTAAAAACCTGAGAAATCCGTCCGTTTTCGTCATTTCTTATCAAATCGACTTAAAGCCAGATCGTCACATTGGTCGCTCTTCTCTCTGAAACGGTTACATTTGTTACATTTATCGTCTCCAAAGCTATGTCGCGTGCTGGGGTATGCGGAGACAATATAGGCACCATAGTAGAATACAGAAGAAGCTTCTAAGTTGATGTAATAGCCAGTAAGAAGTAGCACGATAACGTTTTAGATATCGATTATTGACTTTTTAGCTGGCTTTGGGGCCTTGGACATGAGCTAGGGCCTTAAGATCTTGCATCAAAGGAGGACTAGCAACTGCGTTGCACGGGAGAATGTGAAAAGTGTTCACATGTAGTACAAACCTGAGAAATCCGTCCGTTTTCGTCATTTCTTATCAAATCGACTTAAAGCCAGAAAGTTACATTGGTCGCTCTTCTCTCTGAAACGGTTACATGTATCGTCTGCAAAGCTATGTCGCGTGTTACGGTATGCGGAGACACTAACAGCACCATAGTAGAAAAGAGATGAAACTTCTAAGTTGATGTAATAGCCAGTAAGAAGTAGTACAATAACGTTTTAGATACCGATTATTGACTTTTTAGCTGGCTTTGGGGACTTGGACATGAGCTAGGACCTTAAGATTTTGCATCAAAGGAGAACTATCAGCTGCGTTGAACGGGAGAATGTGAAAAGTGTTCATATGTAGTAAAGACCTGAGAAATCCGTCCGTTTTCGTCATTTCTTACGAAATCGACTTAAAGCAACTTCGTCACATTGGTCGCTCTTCTCTCTGAAACTGTTACATTCATCATCTGCAAAGCTATGTCGCGTGCTGCGGTATGCGGATACTCTAACAGCACCATAGTAGAACACAGATGAAATTTCTAAGTTGATGTAATAGCCAGTAAGAAGTAGTACAATAACGTTTTAGATATCGATTATTGACTTTTTAGCTGGCTTTGGGGTCTTGGACATGAGCTAGGACCTTAAGACTTTGCATCAAAGGAGGACTAGCAGCTGCGTAGCACGGGAGAATGTGAAAAGTGTTCATATGTAGTAAAAACCTGAGAAATCCGTTCGTTTTCGTCATTTCTTATCAAATCGACTTAAAGCCAGATCGACACATTGGCCGATCTTCTATCTGAAACGGTAACATTTATCGCTAGCAAAGCTATGTCGCGTGCTGCGGTATGCCGAGACACTAACAGCACCATAGTAGAACACAGAAGAAGCTTCTAAGTTGATGTAATTGCCAGTAAGAAGTAGTACAATAACGTTTTAGATATCGATTATTGACTTTTTAGCTGGCTTTGGGGCCTTGGACATGGGGTAGGACCTTCAGATTATGCATCTAAGGAGGACTAGCAGCTGCGTTGCACGGGAGAATGTGAAAAGTGTTCATATATAGTAAAAACCTGAGATATCCGTCCGTTTTCGTCATTTGTTATCGAATCGACTTAAAGCCAGATCGTCACACTGGCCGCTCTTCTCTCTGAAACGGTTACATTTATCGTCTGCAAAGCTATGTCGAGTGCTGCGGTATGCAGAGATACTAAAAGCACCATAGTAGAACACAGAAGAAGCTTCTAAGTTGATGTAATAGCCAGTAAGATGTAGTACAATTCAAGTTTTAGTAATCGATTATTGACTATTTAGCCGTCTTTCGTGCCTTGGACATAAGCTGTGACATTAAGATTTGCGCATGAATGGAGGACTAGCAGCTGCGTTGCACAGGCGAGAATGTGAAAAGTGTTGATAAGTAGTAAAAACCTGAGAAATCCGTCCGTTTTCCTCATCTGTTATCAAATCGACTTAAAGCCAGAACGTTACATTGGCCGCTATTCTCTCTGTAACGGTTACATTTATCGTCTGAAAAGCTATGTCGCGTGCTGTGGTATGCGGAAACAATATAGGCACCATAGTAGAATACAGAAGAAGCTTCTAAGTTGATGTAATAGCCAGTAAGAAGTAGCACGATAACGTTTTAGATATCGATTATTGACTTTTTAGCTGGCTTTGGGGCCTCGGACATGAGCTAGGGCCTTAAGATCTTGCATCAAAGGAGGACTAGCAACTGCGTTGCACGGGAGAATGTGAAAAGTGTTCATGTGTAGTAAAAACCTGAGAAATCCGTCCGTTTTCGTCATTTCTTACCAAATCGACTTAAAGCAAGATCGTCTTCTCTCTGTAACTGTTACATTTATCATCTGCAAAGCTATGTCGCGTGCTGCGGTATGCAGAGACACTAACAGCACCATAGTAGAACACAGATGAAATTTCTAAGTTGATGTAATAGCCAGTAAGAAGTAGCACAATAACGTTTTAGATATCGATTATTGACTTTTTAGCTGGCTTTGGGGACTTGGACATGAGCTAGGACCTTAAGATTTTGCATCAAAGGAGGAATAGCAGCTGCGTTGCACGGGAGAATGTGAAAAGTGTTCATATGTAGTAAAAACATGAGAAATCCGTCCGTTTTCGTCATTTCTTATCAAATCGACTTAAAGCCAGATCGTCACATTGGTCGCTCTTCTCTCTGAAACGGTTACATTTATCGTCTGCAAAGCTATGTCGCGTGCTGCGGCATGCGGAGACACTAACAGCACCATAGTAGAACACTGGTGAAACTTCTAAGTTGATGTAATAGCCAGTAAGAAGTAGTACAATAACGTTTTAGATATCGATTATTGACTTTTTAGCTGGCATTGGGGTCTTGAACATGAGCTAGGACCTTAAGACCTTTCATCAAAGGAGGACTAGCAGCTGCGTTGCACGGGAGAATGTGAAAAAAGTTCATATGTAGTAAAAACCTGAGAAATCCGTTCGTTTTCGTCATTTCTTATCAAATCGACTTAAAGCCAGACCGTCACATTGGTCGCTCTTCTCTCTGAAACGGTAACATTTATCGTCTACAAAGCTATGTCGCGTGCTGCGGTATGCCGAGACACTAACAGCACCATAGTAGAACACAGAAGAAGCTCCTAAGTTGTAGTAATTGCCAGTAAGAAGTAGTGCAATAACGTTTTAGATATCGATTATTGACTTTTTAGCTGGCTTTGGGGCATTGGACATGAGCTAGGACCTTAAGACTTTGCATCAAAGGAGGACTAGCAGCTGCGTTGCACGGGAGAATGTGAAAAGTGTTCATATGTAGTAAAAACATGAGAAATCCGTCCGTTTTCGTCTCTTCTTATAAAATCGACTTAAAACCAGATCGTCACATTGGTCGCTCTTTTCTCTGAAACGGTTACATTTATCGTCTGCAAAGCTATGTCGCGTGCTGCGGTATGCGGAGACACTAACATCACCATAGTAGAACACTGATGAAACTTCTAACTTGATGTAATATCCAGTAAGAAGTAGTACAATAACGTTTTAGATATCGACTATAGACTTTTTACCTGGCTTTGGGGTTTTGGACATGAGCTAGGAACTTAAGACTTGGCATCAATTGAGGACTAGCAGCTGCGTTGAACGGGAGAATGTGAAAAGTGTTCATAAGTAGTAAAAACCTGAGAAATCCGTCCGTTTTCGTCTTTTCTTATAATATCGACTTAAAACCAGATCGTCACATTGGTTGCTCTTCTCTCTGAAACGGTTACATTTGTTACATTTATCGTCTGCAAAGCTATGTCGCGTGCTGCGGTATGCGGAGTGACTAACAGCACCATAGTAGAAAACAGATGAAACTTCTAAGTTGATGTAATAGCCAGTAAGAAGTAGTACAATAATGTTTTAGATTTCGATTATTGACTTTTTAGCTGGCTTTGGGGCCTTGGACTTGAGCTAGTACCTTAAGATTTTGCATCAATGGAGAACTAGCAGCTGCGTTGCACGGGAGAATGTGAAAAGTGTTCATATGTAGTAAAAACATGAGAAATCCGTCCGTTTTCGTCATTTCTTATCAAATCGACTTAAAACCAGATCGTCACATTGGTCGCTCTTCACTCTGAAACGGTTACATTTATCGTCTGGAAAGCTATGTCGCGTGCTACGGTATGCGGAGACACTAACAGCACCATAGTAAAACACAGATGAAACTTCTAAGTTGATGTAATAGCCAGTAAGAAGTAGTACAATAAAGTTTTAGATATCGATTATTGACTTTTTAGCTGGCTTTGGGGTCTTGGACATGAGCTAGGACCTTAAGACTTTGCATCAAAGGAGGACTAGCAGCTGCGTTGCACGGGAGAATGTGAAAAGTGTTCATATGTAGTAAAAACCTGAGAAATCCGTCCGTTTTTGTCATTTCTTATCAAATCGACTTAAAGCCAGAACGTCACATTGGCCGCTCTTCTCTCTGAAACGGTAACATTTATCGCCTACAAAGCTATGTCGCGTGCTGCGGTATGCCGAGACACTAACAGCACCATAGTAGAACACAGAAGAAGCTTCTAAGTTGTAGTAATTGCCAGTAAGAAGTAGTGCAATAACGTTTTAGATATCGATTATTGACTTTTTAGCTGGCTTTGGGGCCTTGGACATGAGCTAGGGCCTTAAGATTTTGCATCAAAGGAGGACTAGCAGCTGCGTTGCACGGGAGAATGTGAAAAGTGTTCATATGTAGTAAAAACCTGAGAAATCCGCCCGTTTTCGTAATTTCTTATCAAATCGACTTAAAGCCAGGACGTCACATTGGACGCTCTTCTCTCTGAAAAGGTTACATTTATCGTCTGCAAAGCTATGTCGCGTGCTGCGGTATGCGGAGACACTAACAGCACCATAGTAGCACACAGATGAAACTTCCAAGTTGATGTAATCGCCAGTAAGAAGTAGTGCAATAACGTTTTAGATATCGATTATTGACTTTTTAGCTGGCTTTGGGGAATTGGACATGAGGTAGGACCTTAAGATTTTGCATCAAAGGAGGACTAGCAGCTGCGTTGCCCGGGAGAATGTGAAAAGTGTTCATATGTAGTAAAATCCTGAGAAATCCGTCCGTTTTCATCATTTCTTATCAAATCGACTTAAAGCCAGGTCTTCATATTGGTCGCTCTTCTCTCTGAAACGGTCACATTTATCGTCTGCAAAGCTATGTCGCGGGCTGCGGTATGCAGAGACACTAACAGCACCATAGTAGAACACTGATGAAAGTTCTATCTTGATGTAATAGCCAGTATGTAGTAGTACAATAACGTTTTGGATATCGACTATTGACTTTTTAGCTGGCTTTTGGGTCTTGGACATGAGCTAGGAACTTAAGACTTTGCATCAAAGGAGGACCAGCAGCTGCGTTGCACGGGAGAATGTGAAAAGTGTTCATATGTAGTAAAAACCCGAGAAATCCGTTCGTTTTCGTCATTTCTTATCAAATCGACTTAAAGCCAGATCGTCATATTGTTCGCTATTCTCTCTGAAACGGTTACATTTATCGTCTGCAAAGCTATGTCGCGTGCTGCGGTATGCGGAGACACTAACAGCACTATAGTAGAACACAGATGAAACTTCCAAGTTGATGTAATAGCCAGTACGAAGTAGTATAATAACGTTTTAGATATTGATTATAGACTTTTTAGCTGGCTTTGGGGCCTTGGACATGCGATAGGACCTTAAGATTTTGCATCAAAGGAGAACTAGCAACTGCGTTGCACGGGAGAGAGTGAAAAGTGTTCATATGTATTAAGAACCTGAGAAATCCGTCCGTTTTCGTCATTTCTTATCAAATCGACTTAAAGCCACATCGTCACATTGGTCGCTCTTCTCTCTGAAACGGTTACATTTATCGTCTGCAAAGCTATGTCTTGTGCTGCGGTTTGCGGAGACACTAACAGCACCATAGCAGAACACTGATGAAACTTCTAAGTTGATGTAATAGCCAGTAAGAAGTAGTACAATAACGTTTTAGATATCGATTATTGACTTTTTAGCTGGCTTTGGGGTCTTGGACATGAGCTAGGACCTTACGACATTGCATCAAAGGAGGACTAGCAGCTGCGTTGCATGGGAGAATGTGAAAAGTGTTCATATGTAGTAAAAACCTGAGAAATCCGTCAGTTTTCGTCATTCCTTATCAAATCCACTTAAAGGCAGAACGTCACATTCGCCGCTCTTCTCTCTGAAACGGTTACATTTATCGTCTGCAAAGCTATGTCGCGTGCTCCGGTATGCGGAAACACTAACAGCGCCATAGTAGAACACAGATGAAACTTCTATGTTCATGTGATAGCCAGTAAAAAGTAGTAAAATAACGTTTTATATATCGATTATTGACTTTTTATTTGGCTTTGTGGCCTTGGACATGACCTAGGACCTTCAGATATTGCATCAAAAAAGGACTAGCAGCTGCGTTGCACGGGAGAATGTGAAGATTGTTCATATGTAGTAAAAACCTCAGAAATCCGTCCGTTTTCGTCATTTCTTATCAAATCGACTTAAAACCAGGACGTCACATTGGTCGCTCTTCTCTCTGAAACGGTTACATTTATCGTCTGCAAAGCTGTGTCGCGTGCTACGGTATGAAGAGACACTAACAGCACCATAGTAGAACACAGATGAAACTTCTAAGTTGATGTAATAGCCAGTAAGAAGTAGTACAATAAAGTTTTAGATATCGATTATTGACTTTTTAGCTGGCTTTGGGGCCTTGGACATGAGCTCCGACCTTAAGACTTTGCATCAAAGGAGGACTAGCAGCTGCGTTGCACGGGAGAATGTGAAAAGTGTTCATATGCAGTAAAAACCTGAGAAATCCGTCCGTTTTCGTAATTTCTTATCAAATCGACTTAAAGCCAGGACGTCACATTGGACGCTCTCCTCTCTGAAAAGGTTACATTTATCATCTGCAAAGCTATGTCGCGTGCTGTGGTATGCGGAGACACTAACAGCACCATAGTAGAACACAGATGAAACTTCCAAGTTGATGTAATTGTCAGTAAGAAGTGGTACAATAACGTTTTAGATATCGATTATTGACTTTTTAGCTGGCTTTGGGGAATTGGACATGAGCTAGGACCTTAAGATTTTGCATCAAAGGAGGACTAGCGGCTGCGTTGCCCGGGAGAATGTGAAAAGTGTTCATATGTAGTAAAATCCTGAGAAATCCGTCCGTTTTCGTCATTTCTTATCAAATCGACTTAAAGTGAGATCGTCACATTGGTCGCTCTTCTCTCTGAAACGGTTACATTTATCGTCTGCAAAGCTATGTCGCGTGCTGCGGTATGCGGAGACACTAACAGCACCATAGTAGAATACTGATGAAACTTCTAAGTTAATGTAACAGCCAGTAAGAAGTAGTGCAATAATATTTTAGATATCGATTATTGACTTTTTAGCTGGCTTTGGGGTCTTTGACATGAGCTGGGACCTTAAGACTTTGCATCAAAGGAAGACTAGCAGCTGCGTTGCACGGGAGAATGTGAAAAGTGTTCATATGTAGTAAAAACCTGAGAAATCCGTCCCCTTTCGTCATTTCTTATCAAATCGACTTAAAGCCAGATCGTCACATAGGTCGCTCTTCTCTCTGAAACGGTTACATTTGTCGTCTGCAAAGCTATGTCGCGTGCTGCGGTATGCGGAGACACTAACAGCACCATAGTAGAAAACAGATGAAACTTCTAAGTTGATGTAACAGCCAGTAAGAAGTAGTACAATAACGTTATAGATATCGATTATTGACTTTTTAGCTGGCTTTGGGGTATTGGACATGAGCTAGGACCTTAAGACTTTGCATCAAAGGAAGACTAGCAGCTGCGTTGCATGGGAGAATGTGAAAAGTGTTCATATGTAGTAAAAACCTGAGAAATCCGTCCCCTTTCGTCATTTCTTATCAAATCGACTTAAAGCCAGAACGTCACATTGGTCGCTCTTCTCTCTGAAACGGTTACATTTATCGTCTGCAAAGCTATGTCGCGTGCTGCGGTTTGCGGAGACACTAACAGCACCATAGTTGAAAACAGATGAAACTTCTAAGTTGATGTAACAGCCAGTAAGAAGTAGTACAATAACGTTATAGATATCGATTATTGACTTTTTAGCTGGCTTTGGGGTATTGGACATGAGTTAGGACTTTAAGACTTTGCATCAAATCAGGACTAGCAGCTGCGTTGCACGGGCGAATGTGAAAAGAGTTCATATGTATTAGAAACCTGAGAAATCTGTCCGGTTTCGCCAATTTTTATCGTATCGACTTAAAGCCAGATCGTCACATTGGCCTCTCTTCTCTCTGACACGGTTACATTTATCCTCTGCAAAACTATGTCGCGTTGTGCGGTATCCGGAGAGACTAAAAGCATCATAGTAAAACACAGATGAACCTTCTTAGTTGATGTTATAGCCAATAAGAAGTAGTAAAACTCAAGTATTAGTTATCGATTATTGACTTTTTTTGCCGGCTTTGGTGCCTTAGACATTAGATTGGACATTAGACTTTGCATGAAAGGAGGACTAGCGGCGGCGTTGCGCGGGATAATGTGAAAAGTGTTGATAGGTAGTAAAAACCTGAGAATCCGTCCGTTTTCGTCATTTGTTATCGAATCGACCTAAAGCCAGATCGTCACATTGGCCTCTCTTCTCTCTGACACGGTTACATTTATCCTCTGCAAAATTATGTCCCGTGATGCGGTATCCGGAGAGACTAAAAGCATCATAGTAAAACACAAATGAACCTTCTAAGTTGATGTAATAACCAAGAAGAAGTAGTAAAACTCAAGTTTTAGCTATCGATTATTGACTTTTTAGGCGGCTTTGGTGAGTTGGACATGAGATGGGACCTTACGATTTTGCATGAAAATGTGGACCAGCAGCCGCGTTGCGCGGGAGAATGTGAAAAGTGTTCAAATATAGTAAAAACCTGAGAAATCCGTTCGTTTTCGTCATTTGTTACAGAATCGACTTAAATCCAGATCGTCAGATTGGCAGCTCTTCTCTCTGAAACGGTTACATTTTTCGTCTGCAAAGCTATGTCATGTTCTGCGGAATCCGGAGACACTAAAAGCACCATAGTAGAACACAGATGAATCTTCTAAGTTGATGCTATAGACAATAAGACGTAGTAAAACTCAAGTTTTAGTTATCGATTATTGACTTTTTTTGCCGGCTTTGGTGCCTTGGACATTAGATTGGACCTTACGATTTTGCATGAAAGGAGGACTAGCAGCGGCGTTGCGCGGGATAATGTGAAAAGTGTTGATAGGTAGTAAAAACCTGAGAATCCGTCCGTTTTCGTCATTTGTTATCGAATCGACCTAAAGCCAGATCGTCACACTGGCCTCTCTTCTCTCTGACACGGTTAAATTTATCCTCTGCAAAATTATGTCGCGTGGTGCGGTATCAGGAGAGACTAAAAGCATCATAGTAAAACACAAATGAACCTTCTAAGTTGATGTAATAACCAAGAAGAAGTAGTAAAACTAAAGTTTTAGCTATCGATTATTGACTTTTTAGGTGGCTTTGGTGGGTTGGACATGACATGGGACCTTAAGATTTTGCATGAAAGGAGGACTAGCAGCCGCGCTACACGGGTGAATGTGAAAAGTGTTCATATGTAGTAAAACCTGAGAAATCCGTCCGTTTTCGTCATTTGTTATCGAATCGACTTAAAGCCAGATCGTCACATTATCCGATCTTCTCTCTGAAACGATTACATTTATCGTCTGCAAAGCTATGTCGCGTGCTACGTTATCCGGAGACACTAAAAGCATCATAGTAAAACACAGATGAACCTTCTAAGTTGATGTAATAGCCAGTAAGAAGTAGTACTATTCAAGTTTTTGTTATCGATTATTGACGTTTTACCATTCTTTGGTGCATGGACATGAGCTAGGACCTTAAGATTTTGCATGAAGGGACGTCTAGTGGCCGCGTTGCAGGGGAGAAAGTGACAAGTTTGCATATGTAGTAAAAATCTGAGAAATTCGTCCGTTTCCGTCATTTGTTTTCGAATCGACTTAAATCCAGATCGACACATTGCCGCTCTTCTCTCTGAAACGATTACATTTATCGTCTGCAAAGCTATGTCCGGTGCTGCGGTATACGGAGACACTAAAAGCACCATAATACAATACAGATGAACCTTCTAAGTTAATGTAATAGCCAGTAAGAAGTAGTACAATTCAAGTTTAAGTTATAGATTATTGAATTTTTAGCCAGCTTTGCTGCCTTTGACATGAAATAGGACCTTAAGATTTTGCATGAAAGGCAGGACTAGCAACCGCGTTGCACAGGGAATGTGAAAAGTTTTCATATGTAGTAAAAACCTGATAAATCGGTTCGTTTTCGTGATTTGTTATCGAATAGACTTAAATCCAGATCGCCACATTGGCCGCTCTTCTCTCTGAAACGGTTACGTTTTGTCATCTGCAAAGCTATGTCGCGTGCTGCAGTATCCGGAGACACTAAAAGCAGCATAGTAGAGCACAGATGAAGCCTCTAAGTTAATGTAATACCCAGTAGGAAGTAGTACAATTCAAGTATTAGTTATCGATTACTGACTTTTTACGCTTCTTTGGAGCCTTGGACTTGAGGTAGGACCTTAAGATTTTGCATGAAGGGAAGTCTATCAGCCCCGTAGCACGGGAGAAAGTGAAAAGTGTTCATACATAGTAAAAACCTGATAAATCTGTTCGTTTTCGTCATTTGTTATCGAATCGACTTAAATCCAGATCGCCACATTGGCCGCTCTTCTCTCGGAAACGGTTACATTTATAGTCTGCAAAGCTATGTCGCGTGCTGTGGTATCCGGAGACACTAGAAGCACCGTAGTAGAACACAGATGAACCTTCTAAGTTGATATAATAGCCAGTAAGAAGTAGTACAATTCAAGTTTTAGTTATCGATTATTGAGTTTTTAGCCAGCGTTGGTGTCTTGGTCATGAGCTAAGACTTTACGATTTTGCATGAAAGGAGGACTAGCAACCACGTTGCACGGACGAGTGTGAAAAGTGTTCATATGTAGTAAAAACCAGAGAAATCCGTCCGTTTTCGTCATTTGTTATCGAATCGACTTAAAGCCAGATCGATACATTGGGCGCTCTTCTCTCTGAAACGGTTACATTTATCGTCTGCAAAGCAATGTCTCGCGTTTCGGTATCCGGAGATACTAATAGCACCATAGTGGAACACAGATGAAACTTATAAGTTGATGTAATAGCCAGTAAGAAGTAGTACAATTCAGGTTTTAGTTTTCGATTATTGACTTTCTAGCAGGCTTTGGTGCCTTGGACATTTGGTAGGACCTTAGGATTTTGCATGAAAGGAGGACTAGCAGCCGCGGTCCTCGGGCGAATGTGAAAAGTGTTCATATGTAGTAAGAAACTGAGAATCCGTCCAATTTCGTCATTTGTTATCGAATCGACTTAACACCAGATCGTCTTATTGGCCGCTCTTCTCTCTGAAACGGCTACATTTATCGTCTGTAAAGCTATGTCGCGTGCTACGTTATCCGGAGACACTAAAAGCATCAGAGTAAAACACAGATGAACCTCGTAAGTTGATTTAATAGCCAGTAAGAAGTAGTACTATTCAAGTTTTTGTTATCGATTATTGACTTTTTACCATTCTTTGGTGCTTCGACATGAGCTAGGAAATTAAGATTTTGCATGAAGGGAAGTCTAGTGGCCGCGTTGCAGGGGAGAATGTGAAAAGTGTTCATATGTAGTAAAAATGTGAGAAATTCGTCCGATTTCGTCATTTGTTATGGAATCGACTTAAAGCCAGATCGTCACATTGGCCGCTCTTCTCTCTGAAACGATTACATTTATCGTCTGCAAAGCTGTGTCGCGTGCTGCGGTATACGGAGACACTAAAAGCACCATAGTAGAACACAGATAAAGATTCTAAGTTGATGTAATTGCCAGTAAGAAGTAGTACAATTCAAGATTTAGTTATCGATTATTGACTTTTTAGCCGGCTTTGGTGCCTTTCACATGAGGTAGGACTATACGATTTTGCATGAAAGGAGGACTAGCAGCCGCGTTGCACGAGCGAATGTGAAAAGTATTCATATGTAGTAAATACCTGAGAAATCCGTAAGTTTTCGTCATTTGTTATTAATTCGACTAAAATCCAGATCGACACATTGGCCGCTCTTCTCTCTGTAACGGTTACATTTATCGTCTGCAAAGCTATGTCGAGTGCTGCGGTATGCGGAGATACTGAAAGCACCATAGTAGAACACAGATGAATCTTCTAAATTGATGTAAAGCCAGTAAGAAGTATTACAATTCAAATTCTTTTATCGATTATTGACTTTTTAGCCGGCTTTGGTGCATTGGACATGAGCTAGGACCTTAAGATTTTGCATGAAAGGAGGACTAGCAGCCGTGCTGCACGGGCGAATATGAAAAGTGTCATATGTAGTAAAAACCTAAGAAATCCGTCCGTTTTCGTCATTTGTTATCGAATCGACTTAAATCCAGATCGTCACATTATCCGCTCTTCTCTCTGA
The DNA here is from genome assembly GCF_023897955.1 of Schistocerca gregaria. Classification (NCBI taxonomy): domain Eukaryota; kingdom Metazoa; phylum Arthropoda; class Insecta; order Orthoptera; family Acrididae; genus Schistocerca; species Schistocerca gregaria. Next base: position 3,347,409 of record NW_026061721.1, on the reverse strand, counting down.
AACGATTACATTTATCGTCTGCAAAGCTATGTCGCGTGCTACGTTATCCGGAGACACTAAAGCATCATAGTAAAACACAGATGAACCTTCTAAGTTGATGTAATAGCGAGTAAAAAGTAGTACTATTCAAGCTTTTGTTATCGATTATTGACGTTTTACGATTCTTTGGTGCTTGGACATGAGCTAGGACCTTAACATTTTGCATGAAGGGAAGTCTAGTGGCCGCGTTGCAGGGGAGAAAGTGAAAAGTGTTCATATGTAGTAAAAATCTTAGAAATTCGTCCGTTTTCGTTATTTGTTATCGAATCGACTTAAATCCAGATCGACACATTGCCGCTCTTCTCTCTGAAACTATTACATTTATCGTCTGCAAAGCTATGTCCGGTGCTGCGGTATGCGGAGACACTAAAAGCACCATAGTAGAACACAGATAAAGCTTCTAAGTTGATATAATAGCCAGTAAGAAGTAGTACAATTCAAGATTTAGTTATCGATTATTGACTTTTTAGCTGGCTTTGGTGCCTTTGACATGAGGTAAGACTATACGATTTTGCATGAAAGGAGAACTAGCAACCGTGTTGCACGGGCGAATGTGAAAAGTGTTCATATGTAGTAAAAACCTGAGAAATCCGTCCGTTTTCGTCATTTGTTATCGAATCGACTTAAAGCCAGATCGATACATTGGGCGCTCTTCTCACTGAAGCGGTTACATTTATCGTCTGCAAAGCAATGTCTCGTGTTTCGGTATCCGGAGATACTAATAGCACCATAGTAGAACACAGATGAAACTTATAAGTTGATGTAATAGCCAGTAAGAAGTAGCAGAATTCAGGTTTTAGTTATCGATTATTGACTCTTTAGCAGGCTTTGGTGCCTTGGACATTTGCTAGGACCTTAGGATTTTGCATGAAAGGAGGACTAGCAGCCGCGGTCCTCGGGCGAATGTGAAAAGTGTTCATATGTAGTAAGAAACTGAGAAATCCGTCCGTTTTCGTCATTTGTTATCGAATCGACTTAACACCAGATCGTCTTATTGGCCGCTCTTCTCTCTGATACGGCTACATTTAGAGTCTGCAAAGCTATGTCGCGTGCTGTGGTATGCGGCGACAGTAAAAGCACCATGGAAGAATACAGATGAAACTTCTACGTTTATGTAATAGCCAGTAAGAAGCAGTAGAATTAAAGTTTTAGCTATCGATTATTGACTTTTTACCCTTCTTTGGCGCTTGGACATGAGTTAGTGCCTTAAGATATTTCATGAAGGGAAGGCTAGTGGCCACGATGCACGGGAGAATGTGTAAAGTGTTCAGATGTAGTAAAAATCTGCGAAATTCGTCTGTTGTCGTCATTTGTTATCGAATCGACTTAAATTAAGATCGACACATTTGCCGCTCTTCTCTCTGGAACGATTACATTTATCGTCTGCAAAGCTATGTCGCGTGCTACGTTATCCGGAGACACTAAAAGCATCAGAGTAAAAAACAGATGAACCTTGTAAGTTGATGTAATAGCCAGTAAGAAGTAGTACTATTCAAGTTTTTGTAATCGATTATTGACTTTTTACCATTCATTGGTGCTTCGACATGACCTAGGAAATGAAGATTCTGCATGAAGGGAAGTCTAGTGGCCGCGTTGCAGGGGAGAATGTGAAAAGTGTTCATATGTAGTAAAAATCTGAGAAATTCGTCCGTTTTCGTCATTTGTTATCGAATCGACTTAAAGCCAGATCTTCACATTGGCCGCTCTTCTCTCTGAAACGGTTACATTTATCGTCTGTTAAGCTATGTCGCGTTTTGCGGTATGCGGAGACACTAAAAGCACCATAGTAGAACAAAGAAGAAGATTCTAAGTTAAAGTAATAGCCAGTAAGAAGCAGTACAATTCAAGTATTGGTTATCAATTATTGATTTTTAGCCGGCTTTGGTTCCTTAGACATTAGGTGGAACCATAAGATTTTGCAGGAAAGGAGGACTAGCAGCCGCGTTGCACGGGAAAATGTGAAAAGGGTTCATATGTAGTGAAAACCTGAGAAATCCGTATGTTTTCTTCAATTGTTATCGAATCGACTTAAAGCCAGATCGTCACAGTGGCCGCTCTTCCCTCTGAAACGGTTACATTTACAAACTGCAAACCTATGTCGCTGGGTGCGGTATGCGGAGACACTAAAAGCACCATAGTAGAACACAGTAGAAGCTTCTAAGTTGATGTAATATGTAGTAAGAAGTAGTACAATTCAAGTTTTAGTTTTCGATTATTGACTTTTTAGCCGGCTTTGGTGCCTTGGGAATGAGCTACGACCTTAAAATTTTGCATGAAAGAACGACTAGCAGCCGCATTGCACGGGACAATGTGAAAAGTGTTCTTATATAGTAAAAACCTCAGAAATCCGTCCGTGTTCGTCATTTGTTATCGAATCGACTTAAAGCCAGATAGTCACATTGGCCGTTCTTCCTTCTGAAACGGTTGCATTTACCGTCTGCAAAGCTTTGTCGCTGGGTGCGGTATGCGGAGACACTAAAAGCACCATAGTAGAACACAGATGAAGCTTCTAAGTTGATGTAATAGCCAGTAAGAAGTAGTACAATTCAAGTTTTAGGTATCGATTGTTGACTTTTTACCCTTCTTTGGTGCCTTGGACATGAGCTAGGTCCTTAAGATTTTGCTTGAAGGAGGACTAGCAGCCGCGTTGCACGGGAGAATGTGAAAAGTGTTCATATGTAGTAAACACCTGAGAAATCCGTCCGTGTTCCTCAATTGTTATCGAATCGACTTAAAGACACATCGTCACATTTAACGCTCTTCTCTCTGAAACGGTTACATTTATCGTCTGCAAAGCTATGTCACGTATTGCGGTATGCGGTGAGGCTAAAAGCAAACATAATAGAACACAGAGGAAGCTTCTAAGTTGAAGTAATAGCCAGTAAGAAGCAGTACAATTCAAGTATTGGTTATCAATTATTGATTTTTAGCCGGCTTTGGTTCCTTAGACATTAGGTGGAACCATAAGATTTTGCATGAAAGGAGGACTAGCAGCCGCGTTGCACGGGAAAATGTGAAAAGGGTTCATATGTAGTGAAAACCTGAGAAATCCGTATGTTTTCTTCAATTGTTATCGAATCGACTTAATGCCAGATCGTTACATTGGCCGCTCTTCCCTCAGAAACCGTTATATTTATCGTCTCCAAAGATAAGTCGCGAGCTACGTAATGCGGAGACACTAAAAGCAATATACTAGAACACAGATGAAGCTTCTAAGTTGATGTCATAGAAAGTAAGAAATAGTACAATTCAAGATTTAGTTATCGATTATTGACTTTTTAGCCGGCTTTGGTGCCTTTCACATGAGGTAGCACTATACGATTTTGCATGAAAGGAGGACTAGCAGCCGCGTTGCACGAGCGAATGTGAAAAGTGTTCATATGTAGAATAAAACCTGAGAAATCCGTCCGTTTTCGTCATTTGTTATCGAATCGACTTAAATCCAGATCGTCACATTGGCCGCTTTTCTCTCGGAAACGCTTACATTTATCGTCTGCAAAGATATGTCGCGTGCTGCGGTATGCGGAGATACTGAAAGCACCATAGTAGAACACAGAAGAAGCTTCTAAGTTGATGTAATAGCCAGTAAGAAGTAGTACAATTCAAGTTTTATTTATTGATTATTGACTTTTTAGCCAGCTTTGGTGCCTTGGACATTAGCTAGGACCTTAAGATTTTTCATGAAAAGAAGACTAGCAACCACGTTGCAAGGGACAATGTGAAAAGTGTTCATATGTAGTAAAAACCTGAGAAATCCGTCCGTTTTCGTCATTTGTTATCGAATCGACTTAAATCCAGATCGACACATTGGCCGCTCTTCTCTCTGAAACGGTTACATTTGTCTTCTGCAAAGCTATGTTGCGTCCTGGGGTATGCGGCGACACTACAAGCACCATAGTAGAACACAGATGAAGCTCTTAAGTTGATGTAATAGACAGTAAGAAGTCATACAATGCAAGTTTTAGTTATCGATTTTTGACTTTTAGCCGCCTTTGGGGCCTGGGTATGGGCTACGTCTATACGATTTTGCATGAAAGGAGGACTAGAAGCCGCGTTGCACGGGCGAATGTGAAAAGTGTTCATATGTAGTAAAAACCTGAGAAATCCGTCCGGTTTCGTTATTTGTTATCGAATCGACTTATAGCCAGATCGATACGTTGGCCGCTCTTCTCTCTGAAACGGCTACATTTATCGTCTGCAAAGATATGTCGCGTGCTGTGGTATGCGGCGACACTAAAAGCACCATAGAAGAATACAGATGAATCATCTAAGTTTATGGAATAACCAGTAAGAAGTAGTAGAATTCAAGTTTTAGCTATCGATTATTGACTTTTTACCCTTCTTTGGCGCTTCGACATGAGTTAGGGCCTTAAGATATTTCATGAAGGGAAGGCTAGTGGCCACGATGCACGGAGAATGTGAAAAGTGTTCATATGTAGTAAAAATCTGAGAAATTCGTCCGTTTTCGTCATTCGTTATCGAATCGACTTAAATCCAGATCGACACATTTGCCGCTCTTCTCTCTGGAACGATTACATTTATCGTCTGCAAAGCTATGTCGCGTACTGCGGTATGCGGAGACACTAAAACTATAATAGTAGTACACAGATGAAGCCTCAAAGTTGATGTAATAGCCAGTAAGAAGTAGTACAATTCAAGATTTCGTTATCGATTATACTTTTTAGCCGGCTTTGGTGCAATTGACATGAGCTAGGACCTTAAGATTTTGTATGAAAGGAGGACTAGCAGCCGCGTTGCACGAGCGAATGTGAAATGTGTTCATATGTAGTACAAACCTGAGAAATCCGTCCGGTTTCGTTATTTGTTATCGAATCGACTTAAAGCCAGATCGATACATTGGGCGCTCTTCTCTCTGAAACGGTTCCATTTATCGTCTGCAAAGCAATGTCTCGTGTTTCGGTATCCGGAGATACTAATAGCACCATAGTAGAACACAGATGAAACTTATAAGTTGATGTAATAGCCAGTAAGAAGTAGTACAATTCAAATTTTAGTTATTGATTATTGACTTTTTAGCCGGCTTTGGTGCCTTGGACATGAGCTAGGACCTTAAGATTTTGCATGAAAGTAAGATTAGCAGTCACGTTGCATGGGAGAATGTGAAAAGTGTTCATATGTAATAAAAACCTGAAAAAGTCGTATCGACTTAATTCCAGATCGACACATTGGCCGCTCTTTTCTCTGAAACGGTTACGTTTTGTCGTCTGCAAAGCTATGTCGCGTGCTGCGGTATGAGGAGACACTAAAAGCAGCATAGTAGAGCACAGATGAAGCCACTAAGTTGATGTAATAGCCAGTAAGAAGTAGTACAATTCAAGTATTAGTTATCGATTACTGCCTTTTTACCCTTCTTTGGAGCATTGCACTTGAGGTAGGACCTTAAGATTTTACATGAACGGAAGTCTATCAGCCCCGTAGCACGGGAGAAAGTGAAAAGTGTTCATATATGGTAAAAACCTGATAAATCCGTTCGTTTTCGTCATTTGTTATCGAATCGACTTAAATCCAGATCGCCACATTGGCCGCTCTTCTCTCGGAAACGGTTACATTTATAGTCTGCAAAGCTATGTCGCATGCTGTGGTATCCGGAGACACTAAAAGCACCATAGTAGAACACAGGTGAAGCTTCAAATTTGATGTAATACCCAGTACGAAGAAGTACATTTCAAGTTTTAGTTATCGATTATTGAGTTTTTATCCAGCGTTGGTGTCCTGGACATGAGCTAAGACTTTACGATTTTGCATGAAAGGAGGACTAGCAACCGCGTTGTACGGGCGAGTGTGATAAGTGTTCTTATGTAGTAAAAACCTGAGAAATCCTTCTGTTTTCGTCATTTGTTATTAATTCGACTTAAATCCCGATTGACACATTGGCCGCTCTTCTCTCTGTAACGGTTACATTTATCGTCTGCAAAGCCACGTCGAGTGCTGCGGTATGCGGAGATACTGAAAGCACCATAGTAGAACTCAGATGAATCTTTTAAGTTGATGTAATAGCCAGTAAGAAGTAGTACAATTCAAGATTTAGTTATCGATTATTGACTTTTTAGCCGGCTTTGGTGCCTTTCACATGAGGTAGGACTATACGATTTTGCATGAAAGGAGGACCAGCAGCCGCGCTGCACGGGCGAATGTGAAAAGTGTCATATGTAGAAAAAACCTGAGAAATCCGTCAGTTTTCGTCATTTGTTATCGAATCGACTTAAACCCAGATCGTCACATTGGCCGCTTTTCTCTCGGAAACGCTTACATTTATCGTCTGCAAAGCTATGTCGCGTGCTGCGGTATGCGGAGATACTGAAAGCACCATAGTAGAACACAGAAGAAGCTTCTAAGTTGATGTAATAGCCAGTAAGAAGTAGTACAATTCAAGTCTTAGTTATTGATTATTGACTTTTTAGCCGGCTTTGGTGCCTTGGACATGAGTTAGGACCTTAAGATTTTGCATGAAAGGAAGACTAGCAGCCACGTTGCAAGGGACAATGTGAAAAGTGTTCATATGTAGTAAAAACCTGAGAAATCCGTCCTTTATCGTCATTTGTTATCGTATCGACTTAAATCCAGATCGTCACATTGGCCGGTCTTCTCTCTGAAACGGTTACATTTATCGTCTGCAAAGATATGTCTCGTGTTGCTGTATGCGGAGACACTAAATGCACCATAGTAGAACACAGACGAAGCTTCTAAGTTAATGTAATAGCCAGTAAGAAGTAGTACAATTCAAGTTTTAGTTATTAATTATTGACTTTTTAGCCGGCTTTGGTGCCTTGGACATGAGGTAGGACCCTACGATTTTGCATGAAATTAGGACTAGCAACTGTGTTGCACGGGAGGATGTGAAAAGAGTTTATATGTAGTAAAAACCTGAGAAATCCGTCCGTTTTCGTCATTTGTTAACGAATCATCTTAAATCCAGATCGACACATGGGCCGCTCTTCTCTCTGGAACGGTTACATTTGTGTTCTGGAAAGCTATGTTGCGTCCTGGGGTATGCGGCGACACTAAAAGCACCATAGTAGAACACAGATGAAGCTTCTAAGTTGATGTAATAGCCAGTAAGAAGTTATACAATGCAAGTTTTAGTTATCGATTACTGACTTTTTTGCCGGCTTTGGTGCCTTGGATATGGGCTACGTCTATACCATTTTGCATGAAAGGAGGACTAGCAGCCGGGTTGCACGGGCGATTGTGAAAAGTGTTCATATGTAGTAAAAACCTGAGAAATCCGTCCGTTTTCGTCATTTGTTAAAGAATCGACTTAAATCCTGATCGACACATTGGCCGCTCTTCTCTCTGAAACGGTTACGTTTATCGTCTGCAAAGCTATGTCGCGTGCTTCGGTATGAGGAGACACTAAATGCACCATAGTAGAACACAGATGAACCCTCTAAGTTGATGTAATAAACAATAAGAAGTACTACAACTCAAGTTTTAGTTATCGAGTGTTGACTTTTTAGCCGGCTTTGGTGCCTTGGACATGAGCTACGACTCTACGATTTTGCATGAAACGAGGACTAGCAGCCGCGTTGCACGGGAGAATGTGAAAAGTGTTCCTACGTAGTAAAAACCTGATAAATCCGTCCGTTTTCGTCATTTGTTATCCAATCGACTTAAAGCCAGATCGTCACATTGGCCGCTCTTCCCTCTGAAAGGGTTACATTTATCGGCTGCTAAGCTATGTCGCTGGATGCGGTATGCGGAGTCACTAAAATCACCGTAGTAGAACAGAGAAGTAGCTTCTAAGTTGATGTAATACCCAGTAAGAAGTAGTACAATTCAAGTTTTAGGTATCGATTATTGACTTTTTAGCCGGCTTTGGTGCCTTGGACATGAGGTGGAACCTTAAGACTTTGCATGAAAGGAGGACTAGGAGCCGCGTTGCACGGGAGAATGTGAAAAGGGTTCATATGTAGTAAAAACCTGACAAATCCGTCCGTGTTCGTCAATTGTTAACGAATCGACTTAAAGCCAGATCGTCACAGTGGCCGCTCTTCCCTCTGAAACGGTTACATTTACCCACTGCAAACCTATGTCGCTGGGTGCGGTATGCGGAGACACTAAAAGCACCATAAGAGAACACAGTAGAAGCTTCTAAGTTGATGTAATATGTAGTAAGAAGTAGTACAATTCAAGTTTTAGTTTTCGATTATTGACTTTTTAGCCGGCTTTGGTGCCTTGGCCATGAGCTAGGACCTTAAGATTTTGCATGAAAGGACGACTAGCAGCCGCATTGCACCTGACAATGTGAAAAGTGTTCATTTGTAGTAAAAACCTCTGAAATCCGTCCGTGTTCGTCATTTGTTATCGAATCGACTTAAATCCAGATCGTCACATTGACCGCTCTTTTTTATGAAACGGTTGCATTTACCGTCTGCAAAGCTATGTCGCTGGGTGCGGTATGCGGAGACACTAAAAGCACCATAGTAGAACAAGGATGAAGCTTCTAAGTTGATGTAATAGCCAGTAAGAAGTAGTACAATTCAAGTTTTAGTTCTCGATTATTGACTTTTTAACCGGCTTTGGTTCCTTGGACATGAGCTAGGTCCTTAAGATTTTGCTTGAAGGAGGACTAGCAGCCGCGTTGCACGGGAGAATGTGAAAAGTGTTCATATGTAGTAAACACCTGATAAATCCGTCCATGTTCCTCATTTGTTATCGAATCGACTTAAAGACACATCGTCACATTTAACGCTCTTCTCTCTGAAACGGTTACATTTATCGTCTGCAAAGCTATGTCACGTATTGCTTTATGCGGTGAGGCTAAAAGCAAACATAATAGAACACAGAAGAAGTTTCTAAGTTGAAGTAATAGCCAGTAAGACGCAGTACAATTCAAGTATTGGTTATCAATTATTGATTTTTAGCCGGCTTTGGTTCCTTGGACATGAGGTGGAACGTTAAGATTTTGCATGAAAGGAGGACTAGCAGCCGCGTTGCACGGGAGAAAGTGAAAAGGGTTCATATGTAGTGAAAACCTCAGAAATCCGTATGTTTTCTTCAATTGTTATCGAATCGACTTAATGCCAGATCGTTACATTGGCCTCTCTTCCCTCTGAAACCGTTATATTTATCGTCTCCAAAGATAGGTCGCGAATACGTAATGCGGAGACACTAAAAGCAATATACTAGAACACAGATGAAGCTTCTAAGTTGATGTCATAGCCAGTAAGAAATTGTGCAATTCAAGTATTCGTTATCGATTATTCACTTTTCACCCGGCTTTGGTGCCTTGTACAGCAGCTAGGACATTAAGATTTTGCATGAAAGGAGGACTATTAGCCGCGTTGCACGGGAGAATGTGAAAAGTGTTCATATGTAGAAAAAACCTGAGAGATCCGTCCGCTTTCGTAATTTGTTATCGAATCGACTTAAAGCCAGGACGTACATTGGCCGCTCTTCTCTCTGAAACGGTTATATTTACCGTCTGCAAAGCTACGTCGCGTGCTGCGGTATGCGGAGACACTAAAAGCACCATAGTAGAACACTGAAAAAACTTCTAAGTTTTTGTAATAGCCAGTAAGAAGTAGTACAATGCACGTTTTAGCTATCGATTATTGACTTTTTAGCCGGCTTTGGTGCCTTGGGCATGAGCTAGGACCTTAAGATTTTGTGTGAAAGGAGGACTAGCAGCCGCGTTACACGGGTGAATGTGAAAAGTGTTCATATGTAGTGAAACCCTGAGAAATCCGACCGTGTTCGTCAATTCTTATCGAATCGACTTAAAGCCAGATTGTCACATTCGCCGCATCTTTCCTCTGAAACGGTTTTATTTATCGTCTGCAATGCTATGAACTGGGTGCAGTATGCATAGACACTTAAAGCACCATAGTACAACACAGAAGAAGCTTCTAAGTTAATGTAATAGCCAGTAAGAAGTAGTACAATTCAAGTTTTCGTTATCGATTATTCACTTTTTAGCCTGCTTTGGTGCCTTGTACATGAGCTAGGACCTTAAGCTTTTGCATGAAAGGAGGACTTTTAGCCGCGTTGTACGGGACAATGTAAAAAGTGTTCATATGTAGTAAAAACCTGAGAAATCCGTCCGTGTTCGTCAATTGTAATCGAATCGTCTTAAAGCCAGATCGTCACAGTGGCCGCTCTTCCCTCTGAAACGGTTACATTTACCCACTGCAAACCTATGTCGCTGGGTGCGGTATGCGGAGACACTAAAAGCACCATAGTAGAACACAGTAGAAGCTTCTAAGTTGATGTAATATGTAGTAAGAAGTAGTACAATTCAAGTTTTAGTTTTCGATTATTGACTTTTTAGCCGGCTTTGGTGCCTTGGGCATGAGCTAGGACCTTAAGATTTTGCATGTACGGACGACTAGCAGCCGCATTGCACGGGACAATGTGAAAAGTGTTCATATGTAGTAAAAACCTCAAAAATCCGTCCGTGTTCGTCATTTGTTATCGAATCGACTTAAAGCCAGATCGTCACATTGGCCGCTCCTCCGTCTGAAACGGTTACATTTACCGTCTGCAAAGCTATGTCGTTGGGTGCGGTATGCGGAGACACTAAAAGCACCATAGGAGAACACAGTTGAAGCTTCTAAGTTGATGTAATAGGTAGTAAGAAGTAGTACAATTGAAGTTTTAGTTTTCGATTATTGATTTTTTAGCCGGCTTTAGTCACTTGGACATGAGCTAGGACCTTAAGATTTTGCATGAAAGGAGGACTAGCAGCCGCGTTGCACGGGAAAATGTGAAAAGTGTTTATATGTAGTAAAATCCTGAGAAGTCCGTCCGTTTTCGTCATTGTTGTCAAATCGACATAAAGCCAGATCGTCACATTGGCCGATTTTCCCTCTGAAACGGTTAATTTTACCGTCTGCAAAGCTATGTCGCGTGCTGCGGTTTGCGGAGACACTAAAAGCACCATAGTACAACACTGAAAATACTTCTAAGTTTATGTAATACCCAGTAAGAAGTAGTACAATTCACGTTTTAGCTATCGATTATTGACTTTGTAGCCGGCTTTGGTTCCTTGGGCATGAGCTAGGACCTTAAGATTTTGCGTGAAAGGAGGACTAGCAGCCGCGTTACTGGGGTGAATGTGAAAAGTGTTCATATGTAGTGAAAACCTGAGAAATCCGTGTGTTTTCCTCAATTGTTGTCGAATCGACTTAAAGCATGATCGTCACATTGGCCGCTCTTCTCTCTGAAACGGTTGTACTTATCGTCTGCAAAGCTATGTCGCGTGCTGCGGTATGCGGAGACACTAAAATCACCATAGTAGAACACAGATGAGGCTTCTAAGTTGATGTAATAGCCAGTAAGAAGTAATACAATTCAAGTATCAGGTATCGATTATTGACTTTTTAGCTGGCTTTGGTACCTTGGACATGAGCTAGGACCTTAAGATTCTACATGAAAGGAGGACTGGCAGCCGAGTTGCCCGGGAGAATGTGAATTGTGTTCATATGTAGTAAAAACCTAAGATATTCGCCCGTTTTCGTCATTTGTTATCAAATGGACTTTAAGCCAGATCGCCACCTTGGACGCTCTTCTATCTGAAACGGTTACATTTATCGTCTGCAAAGCTATGTCGCGTGTTGCTGTATGCGGAGTCACTAAAATCACCATAGTAGAACACAGAAGTAGCTTCTAAGTTGATGTAATACCGAGTAAAAAGTAGTAAAATTCACGTTTTAGTTATCGATTATTGACTTTTTAGCCAATTTAGATGCTTTGGGCATGAGCTAGGACCTTACGATTTTGCATGAAAGGAGGACTAGCAGCCGCGTTGCACGGGAAAATGTGAAAAGTGTTCATATGTCGTAAAAACCTGAGAATTTCGGCCGTTTTCGTCATTTGTTATCGAATCGAGTTAAAGCCAGGACGTACATTCGCCGCTCTTCTCTCTGAAACGGTTACATTTGTCGTCTGCAAAGCTATGTCGCGTGCTGCGGTATGCGGAGACACTAAAAGCACCATAGTAGAACACAGAAGAAGCTTCTGAGTTGTTGTAATAGCCAGTAAGAAGTAGTACAATTCAAGTTTTAGGTATCGATTATTGACTTTTTAGCCGGCTTTGGTGCCCTGAACATGAGCTAAGACCTTAAGGGATTGCATGAAATGATGACTAGCAGCCGCGTTGCACGGGAAAATGTATTAATGTGTTATATCTAGTAAAAACCTGAGAAATCTGTCTGTTTTCGTCATTTGTTATCTAATCGACTTAAAGCCAGGACGTAACATTGTCCGCTCGTCTCTCTGAAACGGTTACATTTATCGTCTGCAAAGCTATGTCGCGTGCTGCGGTATGCGGAGACACTAAAAGCACCATAGTAGAACACTGATATAGCTTCTAACTTTATGTAATAGCCAGTAAGAATTAGTACAATTCACGTTTTAGTTATCGATTATTGACTTTTTAGAATTTTTTGTGGCTTGGGCATGAGCTTTGACGTTAAGATTTTGCATGAAAGGAGGACTAGCAGCCGCGTTGCACGGGAGAATGTGAAAAGGGTTCATATGTAGTAAAAACCTGAGAAATCCGGCCTTTATCGTCAATTGTTATCGAATCGAATTAAATCCACATCGTTACATTGGCCGCTCTTCCGTCTGAAACGGTTACATTTATCGTCTCCAAAGATATGTCGCGACTAAGGTATGCGGAGACACTCAAAGCACTATACTAGAACACAGACGAAGCTTCTAAGTTGTTGTTATAGCCAGTAAGAAGAAGTGCAATTCAAGTATTCGTTATCGATTATTCAATTTTCACCCGGCTTTGGTGCCTTGTACAGCAGCTGGGACATTAAGATTTTGCATGAAAGGAGGACTATTAGCCGCATTGCACGGGAGAATGTGAAAAGTGTTCATATGTAGTAAAAACCTGAGAAATCCGTCCGTTTTCGTAATTTGTTAATTTGTACATTGGCCGCTCTTCTCTCTGAAACGGTTATATTTACCGTCTGCAAAGCTATGTCGCGTGCTGTGGTATGCGAAAACACTAATATCGCCATAGTAGAATACAGAAGAAGCTTCTAAGTTGATGTAAGAGCCAGTAAGAAACAGAACAATCAAGTTTTAGTTATCGATTATTGACCTTTTACACTTCTTTGGTGCTTTGGACATGAGCTAGGACCTTAAGATTTTGCATGAAAGGAAGACTAGCAGCCGCGTTGCACGGGGGAAAGTGAAAAGTGTTCATATGTATCAAAAACCTGAGAAATCCGTCCGTTTTCGTCATTTGTAATCGAATCGACTTAAAGCAAGGTTGTTACATTGGCCGCTCTTCTCTCTGAAACGGTTACATTCATCTTCTGCAAAGGTATGTCGCGTGCTGCGGTATTCGGAGACACTAAAAGCACGGTAGTAGAACACAGAAGAAACTACTAAATTGATGTAATAGCCAGTAAGAAGTAGTACAATTCACGTTTCAGTTATCGATTATTGACTTTTTAGCTGGCTTTGGTGCCTTGGACATGAGCTGGGACCTTACGATTTTGCATGAAAGGAGGACTAGCAGCTGCGTTGAACGGGAGAATGTGAAAAGTGTCCATATGTAGTTATAAAGTGAGAAATTCGCCCGTTTTCGTCATTAGTTATCAAATCCACTTTAAGCCAGATCGTCATATTGGCCGCTCTTCTCTCTGAAACGGTTACATTCAGCTTCTGCAAAGCACTGTCGCTGGGTGCGGTATGCGGAGACACTAAAAGTACCATTGTAGAACACAAAAGAAGCTTCTAAGTTGATTTAATAGCCAGTAAGAAGTAGTACAATTCAAGTTTAAGTTATCGATTATTGACTTTTTAGCCGGCTTTGGTGCCTTGGACATTTGCTAGGACCTTACGATTTTGCATTATGGAAGGTGTAGCAGCCGCGTTGCACGGAAGAATTTGAAAAGTGTTCATATGTAGTAAAACCTGAAAAGCCCGTCCGTTTTCGTTTTTTTTTATGGAATCGACTTAAAGCCAGATCGTCACATTGGCCGCTCTTCTCTCTGAAACGGATACATTTATAGTCTGCAAAGAGATGTCGCATGCTGCAGTATGCGGAGACACTGAAAGCACCATAGTAGAACACAGAAGAAGCTTCTAAGTTGATGTAATAGCCAGTAAGATAAAGTACAATTCAAGTTTTAGGTATTGATTATTCACATTTTAGCCGGCTTTCCTGCCTTATACATGATCTAGGACCTTAAGATTTTCATTAAAGGAGGACTAGCAGCCGCGTTGCTCGGCAGAATGGGAAAAATGATCATATGTAGTAACAACCTGAGAAATCCGTCCGTTTTCGTTATTTGTTATCGAATCGACTTAAAGCCACATCGTCACATCGGCCGCTCTTCTCTCTGAAACGATACATTTGTCGTCTGCAAAACTAGGACGCGTGCTGCAGTAAGCGAAGACACTAAAAGCACCGTAGTAGAACACAGAAGAAGCTTCTAGGTTGATGTAATAGACAGTAAGAAGTAGTACAATACACGTTTTAACTATCGATTATTGCCTTTTGAGCCGGCTTTGGTGCCTTGGACATGAGCTAGGAAATTAAGATTTTGCATGAAATCAAGACTAGCAGCCGCGTTGCACGGGAGAATGTGAAAAGTGTTCATATGTAGTAAAAACCTGAGAAATCCGTCCGTTTTCGTCATTTGTTATCGAATCGACTTAAAGCAAGGTTGTTACTTTGGCCGCTCCTCTCTCTGAAACGGTTACATTTATCTTCTGCAAAGCTATGTGGAGTGCTGCGGTATGCTGAGACACTAAAAGCACCATAGTAGAACACAGACGAAGCTTCCAAGTTGATGTAATAGCCAGTAAGAAGCAGTACAAATCAAGTTTCAGTTATCGATTATTGAATTTTTAGCCTTCTTTGGTGCCTTGGACATGAGCTAGGACCTTATGATTTTGCATGAAAGGAGGACTAGCAGCCGCGTTGAACGGGAAAATGTGAAAAGTGTTCATATGTAGAAAAAACCTGAGAAATCCGTCCGTTTTCGTCATTTGTATTCGAATCGACTTAAAGCAAGGTTGTTACATTGGCCGCTCTTCTCTCTGAAACGGTTACATTCATCTTCTGCAAAGGTATGTCGCGTGCTGCGGTATGCGGAGACACGAAAAGCACCATAGTAGAACACAGAAGAAACATCTATGTTGATGTAATAGCCAGTAAGAAGTAGTACAATTCACGTTTTAGTTATCGATTATTGACTTTGTAGCTGGCTTTGGTGCCTTGGACATGAGCTAGGACCTTAAGATTTTGCATGAAATGAGGAGTAGCAGCTGCGTTGAACGGGAAAATGTGAAAAGTGTCCATATGTAGTTATAAAGTGAGAAATTCGCCCGTTTTCGTCATTTGTTATCAAATCCCCTTTAAGCCAGATCGTCATATAGGCCGCTCTTCTCTCTGAAACGGTTACATTCAGTGTCTGCAAAGCACTGTCGCTGGGTGCGGTAAGCGGAGACACTAAAAGCACCATTGTAGATCACAAAAGAAGCTTCTAAGTTGATTTAATAGCCAGTAAGAAGTAGTACAATTCAAGTTTTAATTATCGATTATTGATTTTTTAGCCGGCTTTGGTGCCTTGGACATTTGCTAGGACCTTACGATTTTGCATTATGGAAGGTGTAGCAGCCGCGTTGCACGGAAGAATTTGAAAAGTGTTCATATGTAGTAAAAACCTGAGAAGCCCGTCCGTTTTCGTTAATTGTTATTGAATCGACTTAAAGCCTGATCGTCACATTGGCCGCTCTTCTCTCTGAAACGGTTGTACTTATCGTCTGCAAAGCTATGTGGCGTGCTGCGGTATGCGGAACTCATTGGCCGCTAATCACTCTTAAACGGTGACGTATATCGTCTGCAAAGCTATGTCGCGTTCTGCGGTATGCGGAGACACTAAAAGCACCATAGTAGAACACAGACGAAGCTTCCAAGTTGATGTAATAGCCAGTAAGAAGCAGTACCAATCAAGTTTCTGTTATCAATTATTGCCTTTATAGCCGGCTTTGGTGACTTGGACATGAGATAGTACCTTAAGATTTTGCATAAAAGTAGGACCAGCAGCCGCGTTGTTCGGGACAATGTGAAACGTATTCATACGTAGTAAAAACCTGAGAAATCCGTCCGTTTTCGTCATTTGTTATCGAATCGACTTAAAGCCAGATCGTCACATTGGCCGCTCTTCTCTCTGAAACGGTTGTACTTATCGTCTGCAAAGCTATGTCGCGTGCTGCGGTATGTGGAGACACTAAAAGCACAATAGTAGAACACAGATGAAGCTTCTAAGTTGATGTAATAGCCAGTAAGAAGTATTACAATTCAAGTTTTTGGTATCGATTATTGACTTTTTACCCTTCTTTGGTGCCTTGGACATGAGCTAGGAACTTAAGATTTTGCATGAAAGGAGGTCTAGCAGCCGCGATGCGCGGGAGAATGTGAAAAGTGTTCATATGTAGTAAAAGCCTGAGAAATCCGACCGTTTTCGTCATTTGTTATCGAATCGACTTAAAGCCAGATCGTCACATTGGCCGCTCTTCTCTCTGAAACGGTTACATTTATCGTCTGCATGGCTGTGTCGCGTGCTGCGGTATGTGGAGACACTAAAAGCACCATAGTGGAACACAGATGAGCTTCTAAGTTGATGTAATAGCCAGTAAGAAATAGTACAATTCAAGTTTTAGTTATCGATTATTGACTTCTTAGCTGGTTCTGGTGCCTTGGACATGAGCTAGGACCATAACATTTTGCATGAAAGGATGACTAGCAACCGCGTTGCACGGGAGAATGTGAAAAGTGTTCATATGTGGTATAAAGCTGAGAAATCCGTCCGTAATTGTCATTTGATATCGAATCGACTTAAAGCCAGATCGTCACATTGGCCGCTCTTCTCTCTGAAACGGTTGTACTTATCGTCTGCAAAGCTATGTCGCGTGCTGCGGTATGCAGAGACACTAAAAGCACCATAGTAGAACACAGATGAAGCTCCTAAGTTGATGTAATAGCTTGTAAGTACTAGTACAATTCAAGTCTTAGGTATCGATTATTGACTTTTTACCCTTCTTTGGTACCTTGGACATGAGCTAGGAACTTAAGATTTTGCATGAAAGGATGACTAGCAGCCGCGTTGCACAGGAGAATGTGAAAAGTGTTCATATTTGGTATAAAACTGAGAAATAAGTCCGTATTCGTCATTTGTTATCGAATCGACTTAAAGCCAGATCGTCACATTGACCGCTCTTCTCTCTGAAACGGTTGTACTTATCGTCTGCAAAGCTATGTCGCGTTCTGCGGTATGCAGAGACACTAAAAGCACCATAGTAGAACACAGATGAAGCTTCTAAGTTGATGTAATAGCCAGTAAGATGTATTACAATTCAAGTTTTTGGTATCGATTATTGACTTTTTACCCTTCTTTGGTGCCTTGGACATGACCTAGGAACTTAAGATTTTGCATGAAAGGAGGACTAGCAGCCGCGATGCGCGGGAGAATGTGAAAAGTGTTCATATGTAGTAAAAGCCCGAGAAATCCGTCCGTTTTCGTCATTTGTTATCGAATCGACTTAAAGCCAGATCGTCACATTGGCCGCTTTTCTCTCTGAAACGGTTACATTTATCTTCTGCAAAGCTATGTCACGTGCTGCGGTATGTGGAGACACTAAAAGCACCACATTAGAACACAGATGAAGCTTCTAAGTTGATGTAATAGCCAGTAAGAAGTAGTACAATTCAAGTTTTAGTTATCGATTATTGACTTTTTAACTGCCTTTGGTGCCTTGGACATGAGCTAGGACCGTAACATTTTGCATGAAAGGAGGACTAGCTGCCGAGTAGCACGGGAGAATGTGAAAAGTGTACATCTGTAGTAAAAACCTGAGAAATCCGTCCGTTTTCGTCATTTGTTATCGAATCGACTTAAAGCCAGATCGTCACATAGGCCGCTCTTCCCTCTGAAACGGTTGTACTTATCGTCTGCAAAGCTATGTCGCGTGCTGCGGTATGCGGAGACACTAAAAGCACCATAGTAGAAAACAGATGAAGCTTCTAAGCTGATGTAAATGCCAGTAAGGAGTAGTACAATTCTAGTTTTAGGTATCGATTATTAACTTTTTACCCTTCTTTGGTGCTTTGAACAGGAGATAGGAACTTAAGATTTTGTATGAAAGGAGGACTAGCAGTAGCGTTGCACTGGAGACTGTGAAAAGTGTTCATATGTAGTAAAAACCTGAGAAATCCGTTCGTTTTCGTCATTTGTTATCGAATCGACTTAAAGCCAGATCGTCACATTGGCCGCTCTTCTGTCTGAAAGGGTTGTACTTATCGTGTACAAAGCTATGTCACGTGCTGCGGTATGCGGAGACACTAAAAGCACCATAGTAGAACACAGATGAAGCTCCTAAGTTGATGTAATAGCTTGTAAGTAGTAGTACAATTCAAGTTTTAGGTATCGATTATTGACTTTTTACCCTTCTTTGGTGCCTTGGACATGAGCTAGGAACTTAAGATTTTGCATGAAAGGAGGACTAGCAGCCGCGTTGCACGGGAGAATGTGAAAAGTGTTCGTATGTAGTAAAACCTGAGAAATCTGTCCGTATTCGTCACTTGTTATCGAATCGACTTAAAGCCAGATCGTCTCATAGGCCGCTCTTCTCTCTGAAACGGTTGTACTTATCGTCTGTAAAGCTATGTCGCGTGCTGCGGCATGCGGAGACACAAAAAGCACCACAGTAGAACACAGATGAAGCTTCTAAGTTGATGTAATAGCCAGTAAGAAGTAGTACAATTCAAGTTTATTGATCGATTATTGACTTTTTAACTGGCTTTGGTGCCTATGAGATGAGCTAGGAACTTAAGATTTTGCATGAAAGGAGGACTAGCAGCCGCGATGCGCGGGAGAATGTGAAAAGTGTTCATATGTAGTAAAAACCTGAGAAATCCGTCCATTTTCGTCATTTGTTATCGAATCGACTTAAAGAAAGATCGTCAAATTGGCCGCTCTTCTCTCTGAAACGGTTGTACTTATCGTCTGCAAAGGTATGTCGCTTGTTGCGGTATGCGGAGACACTAAAAGCACCATAGTAGAACACAGATGAAGCATTTAAGTTGATGTAATAGACAGTAAGAAGTAGTACAATTGAAGTTTTGGTATCGATTTTTGAATTTTTGCTGGCTTTGGTGCCTTGGACATGAGCTAGGACCTGAGGATTCTGCATGAAATGAGGACTAGCAGCCGAGTTGCATGGGAGAATGTGAAAAGTGTTCATACGTAGTAAAAACTTGAGAAATCCGTAGGTTTTCGTCATTTGTTACCGAATCGACTTAAAGCCAGATCGTCACATTGGCCGCTCTTCTCTCTGAAACGGTTGTACTTATCGTCCGCAAAGCTATGTCGCATGCTGCGGTATGTGGAGACACTAACAGCACCATAGTAGAACACAGATGAAGCTTCTAAGTTGATGTAATAGCTAGTATGAAGTAGTACTATTCAAGTTTTTACTATCGATTATTGACTTTTTACCCATCTTTGGTGCCTTGAACATGACCTATGAACTTATGATATTGCATGAAAGGAGGACTAGCAGGCGCGATGCACGGGATAATGTGAAAAGTGTTCATATGTAGTAATACCTGAGAAATCCTTCCGTATTCGTCATTTGTTATCAAATCGATTAAAGCCAGATCGTCACATTGGCCGCTCTTCTCTCTGAAACGGTAGTACTTATCGTGTACAAAGCTATGTCACGTGCTGCGGTATGCGGAGACACTAAAAGCACATGAGTAGAACACAGATGAAGCTAATAATTTGATGTAATAGCTTGTAAGTAGTAGTACAATTCAAGTTTTAGGTATCGATTATTGACTTTTTACCCTTCTTTGGTGCCATGGACATGAGCTAGGAACTTAAGATTTTGCATGAAAGGAGGACTAGCAGCCGCGTTGCACGGGAGAATGTGAAAAGTGTTCGTATGTAGTAAAACCTGAGAAATCCGTCCGTTTTCGTCATTTCTTATCGAATCGACTTAAAGCCAGATCGTCACATTGTACGCTCATCTCTCTAAAACGGATGTACTTATCTTCTGCAAAGCTATGTCGCGTGCTGCGGTATGCAGAGACACTAAAAGCACCATAGTAGAACACAGATGAAACTTCTAAGTTTATGTAATAGCCAGTAAGAAGTAGTACAATTCAAGTTTTTGTTATCGGTTATTGACTTTTTACCCATCTTTGGTGCCTTGGACATGACCTTGGAACTTAAGATATTGCACGAAAGGAGGACTAGCAGCCGCGCTGCACGGGATAATGTGAAAAGTGTTCATATGTAGTGATACCTGAGAAATCCTTCCGTATTCGTCATTTGTTATCGAATCGACTTAAAGCCAGATCGTCACATTGGCCGCTCTTCTCTCTGAAACGGTTACATTTATCGTCTGCAAAGCTATGTCACGTGCTGCGGTATGTGGAGACACTAAAAAAACCATAGTAGAACACAGATGAAGCTTCTAAGTTGATGTAATAGCCAGTAAGAAGTAGTACAATTCAAGTTTTAGTTATCGATTATTGACTTTTTAACTGCCTTTGGTGCCTTGGACATGAGCTAGGACCGTAACATTTTGCATGAAAGGAGGACTAGCAGCCGAGTAGCACGGGAGAATGTGAAAAGTGTACATCTGTAGTAAAAACCTGAGAAATCCGTCCGTTTTCGTCATTTGTTATCGAATCGACTTAAAGCCAGATCGTCACATAGGCCGCTCTTCCCTCTGAAACGGTTGTACTTATCGTCTGTAAAGCTATGTCGCGTGCTGCGGCATGCGGAGACACAAAAAGCACCACAGTAGAACACAGATGAAGCTTCTAAGTTGACGTAATAGCGAGTAAGAAGTAGTACAATTCAAGTTTTAGTTATCGATTATTGACTTTTTAACTGGCTTTGGTGCCTTGGACATGAGCTAGGAACTTAACATTTTGCATGAAAGGAGGATTAGCAGCCGAGTTGCACGGGAGAAAGTGAAAAGTGTTCATATGTAGTAAAAACCTGAGAAATCCGTTCGTTTTCGTCATTTGTTATCGAATCGACTTAAAGCCAGATCGTCACATTGGCCGCTCTTCTGTCTGAAAGGGTTGTACTTATCGTGTACAAAGCTATGTCACGTGCTACGGTATGCGGAGACACTAAAAGCACCATAGTAGAACACAGATGAAGCTCCTAAGTTGATGTAATAGCTTGTAAGTAGTAGTACAATTCAAGTTTTAGGTATCGATTATTGACTTTTTACCCTTCTTTGGTGCCTTGGACATGAGCTAGGAACTTAAGATTTTGCATGAAAGGAGGACTAGCAGCCGCGTTGCACGGGAGAATGTGAAAAGTGTTCGTATGTAGTAAAACCTGAGAAATCTGTCCGTATTCGTCATTTGTTATCGAATCGACTTAAAGCCAGATCGTCTCATAGGCCGCTCTTCTCTCTGAAACGGTTGTACTTATCGTCTGTAAAGCTATGTCGCGTGCTGCGGCATGCGGAGACACAAAAAGCACCACAGTAGAACACAGATGAAGCTTCTAAGTTGACGTAATAGCGAGTAAGAAGTAGTACAATTCAAGTTTTAGTTATCGATTATTGACTTTTTAACTGGCTTTGGTGCCTTGGACATGAGCTAGGAACTTAACATTTTGCATGAAAGGAGGATTAGCAGCCGAGTTGCACGGGAGAAAGTGAAAAGTGTTCATATGTAGATAAAACCTGAGAAATACGTCCGTTTTCGTCATTTGTTATCGAATCGACTTAAAGCCAGATCGTCACATAGGCCGCTCTTCCCTCTGAAACGGTTGTACTTATCGTCTGCAAAGCTATGTCACGTGCTGCGGTATGCGGAGACACTAAAAGCACCATAGTAGAACACAGATGAAGCTTCTAAGCTGATGTAAAAGCCAGTAAGGAGTAGTACAATTCTAGTTTTAGGTATCGATTATTAACTTTTTACCCTTCTTTGGTGCTTTGAACAGGAGCTAGGAACTTAAGATTTTGTATGAAAGGAGGACTAGCAGTAGCGTTGCACTGGAGACTCTGAAAAGTGTACATATGTAGTAAAAACCTGAGAAATCCGTCCGTTTTCGTCATTTGTTATCGAATCGACTTAAAGCCAGATCGTCACATTGGCCGCTCTTCTGTCTGAAAGGGTTGTACTTATCGTCTGCAAAGCTATGTCGCGTGCTGCGGTATGCGGAGACACAAAAAGCACCATAGTAGAACATAGATGAAGCTTCTAAGTTGATGTAATAGCCAGTAAGAAGTAGTACAATTCAAGTTTTAGTTCTCGATTATTGACTTTTTAACTGGCTTTGGTGCATTGGATATGAGCTAGGACCTTAACATTTTGCATGAAAGGAGGACTAGCAGCCGAGTTGCACGGGAGAAAGTGAATAGTGTTCATACGTAGTAAAAACC
The DNA here is from genome assembly GCF_023897955.1 of Schistocerca gregaria. Lineage (NCBI taxonomy): Eukaryota > Metazoa > Arthropoda > Insecta > Orthoptera > Acrididae > Schistocerca > Schistocerca gregaria. The sequence continues at coordinate 3,324,960 of NW_026061721.1, read as the reverse complement.
TGAGAAATCCGTCCGTTTTCGTCATTTGTTATCGAATCGACTTACAGCCAGATCGTCACATTGGCCGCAGTTCCGTCTTAAACGGTTACATTTATCGTCTGCAAAGCTATGTCGCGTGCTGCGGTATGCGGAGACACTAAAAGCACCATTGTAGAACACAGATGAAGGTTTTAAGTTTATGTAATAGCCAGTATGAAGTAGTACAATTCAAGTTTTAGGTATCGATTATTGACTTTTTACCCTTCTTTGGTGCCTAGGACATGAGCTAGGAACTTAAGATTTTGCATGAAAGGAGGACTAGCAGCCGCGTTGCATGTGAGAATGTGAAAAGTGTTCGTATGTAGTAAAAACCTGAGAAATCCTTCCGTTTTCGTCATTTGTTATCGAATCGACTTAAAGCCAGATCGTCACATTGGCCGCAGTTCTGTCTGAAACGGTTACATTTATCGTCTGCAAAGCTATGTCGCGTGCTGCGATATCCAGAGACACTAAAAGTACCATAGTAGAACACAGATGAAGCTTCTAAGTTGATGTAATAGCTAGTATGAAGTAGTACAATTCAAGTTTTGTTATCGTTTATTGACTTTATACCCTTCTTTGGTACCTTGGGCATGAGCTAGGACCTTAAGATTCTGCATGAAAGGAGGACTAGCAGCCGCGTTGCACGGGAGAAAGTGAAAAGTGTTGGTATGTAGTAATAACCTGAGAAATCCGTCCGTTTTCGTCATTTGTTATCGAATCGACTTAAAGCCAGATCGTCACATTGGCCGCTCTTCTCTCTGAAACGGTTGTACTTATCGTCTGCAAAGCTATGTCGCGTGCTGCGGTATGCGGAGACACAAAAAGCACCACAGTAGAACACAGATGAAGCTTCTAAGTTGATGTAATAGCCAGTAAGAAGTAGTACAATTCAAGTCTTAGTTATCGATTATTGACTTTTTAACTGGCTTTGGTGCCTTGGACATGAGCTAGGAACTTAACATTTTGCATGAAAGGAGGACTAGCAGCCGAGTTGCACGGGAGAATGTGAAAAGTGTTCACATGTAGTAAAAACCTGAGAAATCCGTCCGTTTGCGTCATTTGTTATCGAATCGACTTAAAGCCAGATCGTCACATTGGCCGCTCATCTCTCTGAGACGGTTGTACTTATCGTCTGCAAAGCTATGTCGCGTGCTGCGGTATGCGGAGACACTAAAAGCACCATAGTAGAACACAGATGAAGCTTCTAAGTTTATGTAATAGCCAGTAAGAAGTAGTACAATTCAAGTTTTTGTTATAGATTATTGACTTTTTACCCATCTTTGGTGCCTTGGACATGACCTAGGAACTTAAGATATTGCATGAAAGGAGGACTAGCAGCCGCGATGCACGGGATAATGTGAAAAGTGTTCATATGTAGTGATACCTGGGATATCCTTCAGTATTCGTCACTTGTTATCGAATCGACTTAAAGCCAGATCGTCACATTGGCCGCTCTTCTCTCTGAAACTGATGTACTTATCGTCTGCAAAGCTATGTCGCGTTCTGCGGTATGCGGAGACACTAAAAGCACCATAGTAGAACACAGATGATGCTTCTAAGTTGTTGTAATAGCCAGTAAGAAGTAGTACAATTCAAGTTTTAGGTATCGATTATTGACTTTTTAGCTGGCTTTGGTGCATTGGACATGAGCTAGGACCTTAAGATTCTGCAAGAAGGGTGGACTTGCAGCCGAGTTGCACGGGAGAATGTGAAAAGTGTTCATATGTAGTAAAAACCTGAGAAATCCTAACGTTTTCGTCATTTGTTATCGAATCGACTTAAAGCCAGATCGACACATTGGCCGCTTTTCGCTCTGAAACGGTTACATTTATCGTCTGCAAAGCTATGTCACGTGCTGCGGTATGTGGAGACACTAAAAGCACCATAGTAGAACACAGATGAAGCTTCTGAGTTGATGTAATAGCCAGTAAGAAGTAGTACAATTCAAGTTTTAGTTACCGATTATTGACTTTTTAACTGCCTTTGGTGATTTGGACATGAGCTAGGACCGTAACATTTTGCATGAAAGGGTGGCTAGCAGCCGAGTAGCACGGGAGAATGTGAAAAGTGTTCATCTGTAGTAAAAACCTGAGAAATCCGTCGGTTTTCGTCATTTGTTATCGAATCGACATAAAGCCAAATCGTCACATAGGCCGCTCTTCTCTCTGAAACGGTTGTACTTATCGTCTGCAAAGCTATGTCGCGTGCTGCGGTATGCGGAGACAAAAAACGCACCATAGTAGAACACAGATGAAGCTTCTAAGCTGATGTAAAAGCCAGTAAGGAGTAGTACAATTCTATTTTTAGGTATCGATTATTAACTTTTTACCCTTCTTTGGTGCTTTGAACAGGAGCTAGGAACTTAAGATTTTGTATGAAAGGAGGACTAGCAGTAGCGTTGCACTGAAGAATGTGAAAAGTGTTCATATGTAGTAAAAACATGAGAAATCCGTTCGTTTTCGTCATTTGTTATCGAATAGACTTAAAGCCAGATCGTCACATTGACCGCAGTTCTGTCTGAAACGGTTACATTTATCGTCTGCAAAGCTATGTCGCGTGCTGCGGTATGTAGAGACACTAAAAGCACCATAGTAGAACGCAGATGATGCTTCTAAGTTGATGTAATAGCTAGTATGAAGTAGTACAATTCAAGTTTTTGTTATCGATTATTGACTTTTTACCCTTCTTTGGTACCTTGGACATGAGCTAGGACCTTAAGATTCTACATGAAAGGAGGACTAGCAGCCGAGTTGCACGGAAGAAAGTGAAAAGAGTTCATATGTATTAAAAACCTGAGAAATTCGTCCGTTATCGTCATTTGTTATCGAATCGACTTAAAGCCAGATCGTCACATTAACCGCGCTTCTCTCTGAAACGGTTGTACTTATCGTCTGCAAAGCTATGTCGCGTGCTGCGGTATGCGTAGACACTAAAAGCACCATAGTAGAACACAGATGAAGCTTCTAAGTTGACGTAATAGCCAGTAAGAAGTAGTACAATTCAAGTTTCAGTTATCGATTATTGACTTTTTGGCTGGCTCTGGTGCCTTGGACATGAGCTAGGACCTTAACATTTTGCATGAAAAGAGGACTAGCAGCCGCGTTGCCAGGGAGAATGTGAAAAGTGTTCATATGTAGTAAAAACCTGAGAAATCCGTCCGTTATCGTCATTTGTTATCGAATCGACTTAAAGCCGGATCGTCACATTGGCCGCTCTTCTGTCTGAAACGGTTACATTTATCGTCTGCAAAGCTATGTCGCGTGCTGCGGTATGTGGAGACACTAAAAGCACAATAGTAGAACACAGATGAAGCTTCTAAGTTGATGTAATAGCCAGTAAGAATTAGTACAATTCAAGTTTTAGGTATCGATTATTGACTTTGTACCCTTCTTTGGTGCCTAGACATGAGCTAGGAACTTAAGATTTTGCATGAAAGGAGGACTAGCAGCCGCGTTGCACGGGAGAATGTGAAAAGTGTTCATATGTAGTACAAACCTGAGAAATCCGTCCGTTTTCGTCATTTGTTATCGAATAGACTTAAAGCAAGATCGTCACATTGGCCGCTCTTCTGTCTGAAACGGTTACATTTTTCGCCTGCAAAGCTATGTCGCGTGCTGCGGTATGCGGAGACACTAAATGCACCATAGTAGAACACAGATGAAGCTTCCAAGTTGATGTAATAGCTAGTATGAAGTAGTACAATTCAAGTTTTTGTTATCGATTATTGACTTTTTATCCTTCTTTGGTACCTTGGACATGAGCTAGGACCTTAAGATTCTGCATGAAAGGAGGACTAGCAGCCGAGTTGCACGGGAGAAAGTGAAAAGTGTTCATTTGTAATAAAAAACTGAGAAATCCGTCCGTTTTCGTCATTTCTTATCAAATCGACTTAAAGCCAGATCGTCACATTGGCCGCTCTTCTCTCTGAAACGGTTGTACTTATCGTGTGCAAAGCTATGTCGCGTGCTGCGTAAACACTAAAAGCACCATAGTAGAACACAGATGAAGCTTCTGAGTTGATGTAATAGCCAGTAAGAAGTAGTACAATTCAAGTTTTAGTTACCGATTATTGACTTTTTAACTGCCTTTGGTGATTTGGACATGAGCTAGGACCGTAACATTTTGCATGAAAGGGTGGCTAGCAGCCGAGTAGCACGGGAGAATGTGAAAAGTGTTCATCTGTAGTAAAAACCTGAGAAATCCGTCGGTTTTCGTCATTTGTTATCGAATCGACATAAAGCCATATCGTCACATAGGCCGCTCTTCTCTCTGAAACGGTTGTACTTATCGTCTGCAAAGCTATGTCGCGTGCTGCGGTATGCGGAGACAAAAAACGCACCATAGTAGAACACAGATGAAGCTTCTAAGCTGATGTAAAAGCCAGTAAGGAGTAGTACAATTCTATTTTTAGGTATCGATTATTAACTTTTTACCCTTCTTTGGTGCTTTGAACAGGAGCTAGGAACTTAAGATTTTGTATGAAAGGAGGACTAGCAGTAGCGTTGCACTGAAGAATGTGAAAAGTGTTCATATGTAGTAAAAACATGAGAAATCCGTTCGTTTTCGTCATTTGTTATCGAATAGACTTAAAGCCAGATCGTCACATTGACCGCAGTTCTGTCTGAAACGGTTACATTTATCGTCTGCAAAGCTATGTCGCGTGCTGCGGTATGTAGAGACACTAAAAGCACCATAGTAGAACGCAGATGATGCTTCTAAGTTGATGTAATAGCTAGTATGAAGTAGTACAATTCAAGTTTTTGTTATCGATTATTGACTTTTTACCCTTCTTTGGTACCTTGGACATGAGCTAGGACCTTAAGATTCTACATGAAAGGAGGACTAGCAGCCGAGTTGCACGGAAGAAAGTGAAAAGAGTTCATATGTATTAAAAACCTGAGAAATCCGTCCGTTATCGTCATTTGTTATCGAATCGACTTAAAGCCAGATCGTCACATTAACCGCGCTTCTCTCTGAAACGGTTGTACTTATCGTCTGCAAAGCTATGTCGCGTGCTGCGGTATGCGTAGACACTAAAAGCACCATAGTAGAACACAGATGAAGCTTCTAAGTTGACGTAATAGCCAGTAAGAAGTAGTACAATTCAAGTTTCAGTTATCGATTATTGACTTTTTGGCTGGCTCTGGTGCCTTGGACATGAGCTAGGACCTTAACATTTTGCATGAAAAGAGGACTAGCAGCCGCGTTGCCAGGGAGAATGTGAAAAGTGTTCATATGTAGTAAAAACCTGAGAAATCCGTCCGTTATCGTCATTTGTTATCGAATCGACTTAAAGCCGGATCGTCACATTGGCCGCTCTTCTGTCTGAAACGGTTACATTTATCGTCTGCAAAGCTATGTCGCGTGCTGCGGTATGTGGAGACACTAAAAGCACAATAGTAGAACACAGATGAAGCTTCTAAGTTGATGTAATAGCCAGTAAGAATTAGTACAATTCAAGTTTTAGGTATCGATTATTGACTTTGTACCCTTCTTTGGTGCCTAGACATGAGCTAGGAACTTAAGATTTTGCATGAAAGGAGGACTAGCAGCCGCGTTGCACGGGAGAATGTGAAAAGTGTTCATATGTAGTACAAACCTGAGAAATCCGTCCGTTTTCGTCATTTGTTATCGAATAGACTTAAAGCAAGATCGTCACATTGGCCGCTCTTCTGTCTGAAACGGTTACATTTTTCGCCTGCAAAGCTATGTCGCGTGCTGCGGTATGCGGAGACACTAAAAGCACCATAGTAGAACACAGATGAAGCTTCTAAGTTGATGTAATAGCTAGTATGAAGTAGTACAATTCAAGTTTTTGTTATCGATTATTGACTTTTTATCCTTCTTTGGTACCTTGGACATGAGCTAGGACCTTAAGATTCTGCATGAAAGGAGGACTAGCAGCCGAGTTGCACGGGAGAAAGTGAAAAGTGTTCATTTGTAATAAAAAACTGAGAAATCCGTCCGTTTTCGTCATTTCTTATCAAATCGACTTAAAGCCAGATCGTCACATTGGCCGCTCTTCTCTCTGAAACGGTTGTACTTATCGTGTGCAAAGCTATGTCGCGTGCTGCGTAAACACTAAAAGCACCATAGTAGAATACAGATGAAGCATCAAAGTTGATGTAATAGCCAGTAAGAAGTAGTAGATTTCAAGTTTTAGGTATCGATTATTGACGTTTTAGCTGGCATTGGTGCCTTGGACATGAGCTAGGACCTTAAGATTCTGCATGAACGGAGGACTAGCAGCCGAGTTGCACGGGAGAATGTGAAAAGTGTTCATATGTAGTAAAAACCTGACAAAATCCGAACGTTTTCGTCATTTGTTATCGAATCGACCTAATGCCAGGTCGTCACATTGGCCGCAGTTCTGTCTGGAACGGTTACATTTATCGTCTGCAGAGCTATGTCGCGTGCTGCGGTATGCGGAGACACTAAAAGCACCATAGTAGAACACAGATAAAGCTTCTAAGTTGGTGTAATAGCCAGTAAGAAGTAGTACAATTCAAGTTTTAGTTATCGATTAATGACTTTTTAACTGCCTCTGGTGCCGTGGACATGAGCTAGGACCGTAACATTTTGCATGAAAGAAGGACTAGCAGCCGAGTAGCATGGGAGAATGTGAAAACTGTTCATTTGTAGTAAAAACCTGAGAAATGCGTCCGTTTTCGTCATTTGTTATCGAATCGACTTAAATCCAGATCGTCACATTGGCCACTTTTCTCTCTGAAACGGTTACATTTATCGTCTGCAAAGCTATGTCGCGTGCTGCGGTATGCCGAGACACTAAAAGCACCATAGTAGAACACAGATGAAGCTCCTAAGTTGATGTAAAAGCCAGTACGAAGTAGCACAATTCAAGTTTTAGGTATCGATTATTAACTTTTTACCCTTCTTTGGTGCTTTGAACAGGAGCTAGGAACTTAAGATTTTGTATGAAAGGAGGACTAGCAGTAGCGTTGCACTGGATAATGTGAAATGTGTTCATATGTAGTAAAAACCTGAGAAATCCGTCCGTTTTCGTCATTTGTTATCGAATCGACTTAAAGCCATATCGTCACATTGGCCGCTCTTCTGTCTGAAACGGTTACATTCTTCGTCCTCAAAGCTATGTCGCATGCTGCGGTATGCGGAGACACGAAAAGCACCATAGTGGATCACAGATGAATCATCTAAGTTGATGTAACAGCCAGTAAGAAGTAGTACAATTCAAGTTTTAGGTATCAGTTATTGACTTTTTAGCTGGCTTTGGTGCCTTGGACATGAGCTAGGACCTTAAGATTCTGCATGAAACGAGGACTAGCAGCAGAATTGCACGGCAGAATGTGAAAAGTGTTCATATGTAGTAAAAACCTGAGAAATCCGTCCGTTTTCGTCATTTGTTATCAAATCGACTTAAAGCCAGATCGTCACATTGGCCGCTCTTCTCTCTGAAACGGTTGAACTGACCGTCTGCAAAGCTATGTCGCGTGCTGCGGTATGCGGAGACACTAAAAGCACCATAGTAGAACACAGATGAAGCTTCTAAATTGATGTAATAGCCAGTAATAAGTAGTACAATTCAAGTTTTAGTTATCGATTATTGACTTTTTAACTGGCTTTGGTGCCTTGGACATGAGCTAGGACCTCATCATTTTGCACGAAAGGCGGACTAGCAGCCGAGTTGATAGGGAGAATGTGAAAAGTGTTCATATGTAGTAAAAGCCTGAGAAATCCGTTACTTTTCGTCATTTCTTATCGAATCGACTTAAAGCCAGATCGTCACATTTGCCGCCCTTTTGTCTGAAACGGTTACATTTATCGTCTGCAAAGCTATGTCGCGTGCTGCGGTATGTGGAGACACTAACAGCACAATAGTAGAACACAGATGAAGCTTCTAAGTTGATGTAATAGCCAGAGAGAAGTATTACAATTCAAGTTTTAGGTTTCGATTATTGACTTTTTACCCTTCTTTGGTGCTTTGGACATGACCTAGGAACTTAAGATTTTGCATGAAAGGAGGACTAGCAGCCGCGATGCGATGGAGACTGTGAAAAGTGTTCATATGTAGTAAAAACCTGAGAAATACGTCCGTTTTCGTCATTTGTTATCGAATCGACTTAAAGTCAGATAGTCACATTGGCCGCTCATCTGTCTGAAACGGTTACATTTATCGTCTGCAAAGCTATGTCGCATTCTGCGGTATGCGGAGACACTAAAAGCACCATAGTGGATCACAGATGAAGCATCTACGTTGATGTAATAGCCAGTAAGAAGTAGTACAATTCAAGTTTTAGGTATCGATTATTGACTTTTCACCCTTCTTTGGTGCCTTGGACGTGAGCTAGGTACTTAAGATTTTGCATGAAAGGAGGACTAGTAGCCGCGATGCGCGGGAGAATGTGAAAAGTGTTCATACGTAGTAAAAACCTGAGAAATCCGTCCGTTTTCGTCATTTGTTATCGAATCGACTTAAAGCCAGATCGTCACATTGGCCGCTCTTCTCTCTGAAACGGTTACATTTATCGTCTGCAAAGCTATGTCGCATGCTGCAGTATGCGGAGACACTAAAAGCACCATAGTGGATCACAGATGAAGCATCTACGTTGATGTAATAGCCAGTAAGAAGTAGTACAATTCAAGTTTTAGGTATCGATTATTGACTTTTTAGCTGGCTTTGGTGCCTTGGACATGAGCTAGGACCTTAACATTCTGCATGAAAGGAGGACTAGCAGCCGAGTTGCACGGGAGAATGTGAAAAGTGTTCACACGTAGTAAAAACCTGAGGAACCCGTCCTTTTTCGTCATTTGTTATCGAATCGACTTAAAGCCAGATCGTCACATTGGCCGATCTTCTCTCTGAAACGGTTGTACTTATCGTCTGCAAAGCTATGTCGCGTGCTGCGGTATACGGAGACACTAAAAGCACCATAGTAGAACACAGATGAAGCTTCCTAATTGATGTAATAGCCAGTAAGAAGTAGTACAATTCAAGTTTTAGTTAACGATTATTGACTTTTTAGCTGGCTTTGGTGCTTTGGACATGAGGTAGAACCTTAATATTCTGCATGAAAGGAGGACTAGCAGCCGAGTTGCACGGGAGAATGTGAAAAGTGTACATATGTAGTAAAAACGTGAGAAATCAGTTACTTTTCGTCATTTGTTATCGAATCGACTTAAAGCCAGATCGTCACATTGGCCGCCCTTCTGTCTGAAACGGTTACATTTATCGTCTGCAAAGCTATGTCGCATGGTGCGGTATGCGGAGACACTAAAAGCACCATAGTGGATCACAGATGAAGCATCTAAGTTGATGTAATAGCCAGTAAGAAGTAGTACAATTCAAGTTTTAGGTATCGATTATTGACTTATTTGCTGGCTTTGGTGACTTGGACATGAGCTAGGACCTTAAGATTCTGCATGAAAGGAGGACTAGCAGCCGAGTTGTAGGGGACAACGTGAAAAGTGTTCATATGTAGTAAAAACCTGAGAAATCCGTCCGTTTTCGTCATTTGTTATCGAATCGACTTGAAGCAAGATCGTCAAATTGGCCGCTCTTCTCTCTGAAACGGTTGTACTTATCGTCTGCAAAGGTATGTCGCTTGTTGCGGTATGCGGAGACACTAAAAGCACCATAGTAGAACACAGATGAAGCATCTAAGTTGATGTAATAGACAGTAAGAAGTAGTACAATTCAAGTTTTGGTATCGATTTTTGAATTTTAGCTGGCTTTGGTGCCTTGGACATGAGCTAGGACCTTAAGATTCTGCATTTAAGGAGGACCAGCAGCCGCGTTGCACGGGAGAATGTGAAAAGTGTTTATACGTAGTAGAAACCTGAGAAATCCGTCCGTTTTCGTAATTTATTATCGAATCGACTTAAAGCCAGATCGTCACATTGGCCGCCCTTCTGTCTGAAACGGTTACATTTATCGTCTGCAAAGCTATGTCGCGTGCTGCGGTATTTGGAGACACTAAAAGCACCATAGTAGAACACAGATGAAGCTTCTAAGATGATGTAATAGCCAGTAAGAAGTAGTACAATTCAAATTTAGGTATCGATTATTGACTTTTTAGCTGGCTTTGGTGATTTGGACATGAGCTAGGACCTTAAGATTCTGCATGAAAGGAGGACAAGCAGCCGAGTTGCATGGGAGAATGTGAAAATTGTTCATATGTAGTAAATACCTGAGAAATTCGTCCGTTTTCGTCATTTGTTATCGAATCGACTTAAAGCCAGATCGTCACATTGGCCGCTCTTCTCTCTGAAACGGTTGTACTTATCGTTTGCAAAGCTATGTCGCGTGCTGCGGTATGCGGAAACACAAAAGGCACCATAGTGGACACACAGATGAAGCTTCTAAGTTGATGTAATAGCCAGTAAGAAGTAGTACAATTCAAGTTTTAGGTATGGATTATTGACTTTTTAGCTATCTTTGGTGCCTTGGACATGAGCTAGGATCTTAAGATTTTGCATGAAAGGAGGACTAGCAGCCGCGTTGCATGGGAGAATGTGAAAAGTGTTCATATGTGGTAAAAACCTGAGAAATCCTTCCGTTTTCCTAATTTGTTATGGAATCGACTTAAAGCCAGATCGTCACATTGGCCGCGCTTCTCTCTGAAACGGTTGTACTTATCGTCTGCAAAGCTATGTCGCGTGCTGCGGTATGCGGAGACACTAAAAGCACCATAGTGGATCACAGATGAAGCATCTACGTTGATGTAATAGCCAGTAAGAAGTAGTACAATTCAAGTTTTAGGTATCGATTATTGACTTTTTACCCTTCTTTGGTGCCTTGGACATGAGTTAGGTACTTAAGATTTTGCATGAAAGGAGGACTAGCAGCCGCGATGCGCGGGAGAATGTGAAAAGTGTTCATACGTAGTAAAAACCTGAGAAATCCGTCCGTTTTCGCTATTTGTTATCGAATCGACTTAAAGCCAGATCGTCACATTGCCCGCTCTTCTGTCTGAAACGGTTACATTTATCGTCTGCAAAGCTATGTCGCATGCTGCGGTATGCGGAGACACTAAAAGCACCATAGTGGATCACAGATGAAGCATCTACGTTGATGTAATAGCCAGTAAGAAGTAGTACAATTCAAGTTTTAAGTATCGATTATTGACTTTTTAGCTGGCTTTGGTGCCTTGGACATGAGCTAGAACCTTAAGATTCTGCATGAAAGCAGGACTAGCAGCCGAGTTGCACGGGAGAATGTGAAAAGTGTTCACACGTAGTAAAAACCTGAGGAACCCGTCCATTTTCGTCATTTGTTATCGAATCGACTTAAAGCCAGATCGTCACATTGGCCGATCTTCTCTCTGAAACGGTTGTACTTATCGTCTGCAAAGCTATGTCGCGTGCTGCGGTATACGGAGACACTAAAAGCACCATAGTAGAACACAGATGAAGCTTCCTAGTTGATGTAATAGCCAGTAAGAAGTAGTACAATTCAAGTTTTAGTTATCGATTATTGACTTTTTAGCTGGCTTTGGTGCCTTGGACATGAGGTAAGACCTTAAGATTCTGCATGAAAGGACGACTAGCAGCCGAGTTGCACGGGAGAATGTGAAAAGTGTTCATATGTAGTAAAAACGTGAGAAATCCGTTACTTTTCGTCATTTGTTATTGAATCGACTTAAAGCCAGATCGTCACATTGGCGGCCCTTCTGTCTTAAACGGTTACATTTATCGTCTGCAAAGCTATGTCGCTTGGTGCGGTATGCGGAGACACTAAAAGCACCATAGTAGAACACAGATGAAGCTTCTAAGTTGATGTAATAGCCAGTAAGAAGTAGTACAATTCAAGGTTTAGGTATCGATTATTGACTTTTTAGCTGGCTTTGGTGACTTGGACATGAGCTAGGACCTTACGATTCTGCATGAAAGGAGGACTAGCTGCCGAGTTGCAAGGGAGAATGTGAAAAGTGTTCATATGTAGTAAAAACCTGAGAAATCCGTCCGTTTTCGTAATTTGTTATGGAATCGACTTAAAGCCAGATCGTCACATTGGCCGCGCTTCTCTCTGAAACGGTTGTACTTATCGTCTGCAAAGCTATGTCGCGTGCTGCGGTATGCGTAGACACTAAAAGCACCATAGTAGAACACAGATGAAGCTTCTAAGTTGATGTAATAGCCAGTAAGAAGTAGTACAATTCAAGATTTAGGTATCGATTATTGACTTTTTAGCTGACTTTGGTGCCTTGGACATGAGCTACGACCTTAAGATTCTGCATGAAAGGAGGACTAGCAGCCGCGTTGCACGGGAGTATGTAAAGAGTGTTCATATGTAGTAAAAACCTGAGAAATCCGTCCGTTTTCGTCATTTGGTATCGAATCGACTTGTAGCAAGATCGTCACATTGGCCGCTCTTCTATCTGAAACGGTTGTACTTATCGTCTGCAAAGCTATGTCGCGTGCTGCGGTATGCGGAGACACTAAAAGCACCATAGTAGAACACAAATGAAGCTTCTAAGTTGATGTAATAGCCAGTAAGAAGTTGTACAATTCAAGTTTTAGGAATCGATTATTGACTTTTTAGCTAGCTTTGGTGCCTTGGACATGAGCTAGGACCTTAAGATTCTGCATGAAAGGAGGACTAGCAGCCGCGTTGCACGGGAGTATGTGAAAAGTGTTCATATGTAGTAAAAACCTGAGATATCCGTCGATTTTCGTCATTTGTTATCGAATCGACTTATAGCCTGATCGTCACATTGGCCGCTCTTCTCTCTGAAACGGTTGTACTTATCGTCTGCAAAGCTATGTCGCGTGCTGCGGTATGCGAAGACACTAAAATCACCATAGTGGAACACAGATGAAGCTTCTCAGTTGATGTAATAGCCAGTAAGAAGTAGTACAATTCAAGTTTTAGCTATCGATTATTGACTTTTTAGCTGGCTTTGGTGCCTTGGACATGAGCTATGTCCTTAAGATTCTGCACGAAAGGAGGACTAGCAGCCGAGTTGAATGGGAGAATGTGAAAAGTGTTCATATGTAGTAAAAACCTTAGAAATCCGTCCGTTTTCGTCATTTGTTACCGAATCAACTTGAAGCCAGATCGTCACATTGGCCGCTCTTCTCTCTGAAACGGTTGTACTTATCGTCTGTAAAGCTATGTCGCGTGCTACAGTATGCGGAGACACTAAAAGCACCATAGTAGAACACAGATGAAGCTTCTAAGTTGATGTGATAGCCAGTGAGAAGTAGTACAATTCAAGTTTTAGGTATCGATTATTGACTTCCTAGCTGGCTTTTGTGCCTTGGACATGAGCTAGGACCTTAAGATTCTGCATGAAATTAGGACTAGCAGCCGCGTTGCACGGGAGTTTGTGAAAAGTGTTCATATGTAGTAAAAACCTGAGAAATCCGTCCATTTTCGTCATTTGTTATAGAATAGACTTAAAGCCAGATCGTCACATTGGCCGCTCTTCTCTCTGAAACGGTTGTACTTATCGTTTGCAAAGCTATGTCGCATGCTGCGGTATGCGGATATACTAAAATCACCATAGTGGAACACAGATGAAGCTTCTAAGTTGACGTAATAGCCAGTAAGAAGTAGTACAATTCAAGGTTTAGGTATCGAATATTGACTTTTTAGCTGGCTTTGGTGCCTTGGACATGAGATAGGTCCTTAAGATTCTGCATGAAAGGAGGACTAGCAGCCGAGTTGCATGGGAGAATGTGAAAGGTGTTCATCTGTAGTAAATCCCTGAGAAATTCGTTCGTTTTCGTCATTTGTTACCGAATCGACTTAAAGCCAGATCGTCATATTGGCCGCTCTTCTCTATGAAACGGTTGTACTTATCGTTTGCAAAGCTATGTCGCGTGCTGCGGTATTCCGAGACACAAAAAGCACCATAGTGGACACACAGATGAAGCTTCTAAGTTGATGTAATAGCCAGTAAGGAGTAGTACAATTCAAGTTTTAGGTATCGAATATTGACTTTTTAGCAGGCTTTGGTGCCTTGGACATGGGCTAGGACCTTAAGATTCTGCATGAATGGAGGACTAGCAGCCGAGTTGCACGGGAGGATGCGAAAAGTGTTCATATGTAGTAAAAACCAGAGAAATCCGTCCGTTTTCGTAATTTATTATCGAATCGACTTAAAGCAGTGCGTCACATTGGCCGCTCTTCTCTCTCAAACGGTTGTACTTATCGTCTGCAAAGCTATGTCGCGTGCTGCGGTATGCGGAGACACTAAAAGCACCATAGTAGAACACAGATTAAGCTTCTAAGTTGATGTAATAGCCAGTAAGAAGCAGTACAATTCAAGTTTTAGGTATCGATTATTGACTTTTTAGCTGGCTTTTGTGCCTTGGACATGAGCTAGGACCTTATGATTCTGCATGAAAGGAGGACTAGCAGCCGAGTAGCATGGGAGAATGTGAAAAGTGTTCATATGTTGTAAAAACCTGAGAAATCTGTCCGTTTCCGTCATTTGTTATCGAATCGACTTAAAGCCAGATCGTCACATTGGCCGCTCTTCTCTCTGAAACGGTTGTACTTATCGCCTGAAAGCTATGTCGCGTGCTGCGGTATGCGGAGACACTAAAAATACCATAGTAGAACACAGATGAAGCTTCTAAGTTGATGTAATAGCCAGTAAGGAGTAGTACTATTCAAGTTTTAGGAATCGAATATTGCCTTTTTAGCTGGCTTTGATGCCTTGGACATGAGCTACTACCTTAAGATTCTGCATGAAAGGAGGACTAGCAGCCGAGTTGAATGGGAGAATGTGAAAAGTGTTCATATGTAGTAAAAGCCTGAGAAATCCGCCCGTTTTCGCCATTGTTATCGAATGGAATTAAAGCCAGATCGTCACATTGGCCGCTCTTCTTTCAGAAACGGTTGTACTTATCGTCTGCAAAGCTATGTCGCGTGCTGCGGTATGCGGAGACACTAAAAGCACCATAGTAGAACACAGATGAAGCTTCAAAGTTGATGTAATAGCCAGTAAGAAGTAGTACAATTCAAGACTTAGGTGTCGATTATTGGCTTTTTTGCTGGCTTTGGTGCCTTGGACATGAGCTAGGACCTTACGATTGTGCATGAAAGGAGGACTAGCAGCCGAGTTGCACGGGAGTATGTGAAAAGTGTTCATATGTAGTAAAAACCTGAGAAATCCGTCCATTTTCGTCATTTGTTATCGAATCGACTTAAAGCCAGATCGTCACATTGCCCGCTCTTCTCTCTGAAACGGTTGTACTTATCGTCTGCAAAGCTATGTCGCGTGCTGCGGTATGCGGAGACACTAAAAGCACCATAGTAGAACACAGATGAAGCTTCTAAGTTGATGTAATAGCCAGTAAGAAGTTATACAATGCAAGTTTTAGTTATCGATTACTGACTTTTTTGCCGGCTTTGGTGCCTTGGATATGGGCTACGTCTATACCATTTTGCATGAAAGGAGGACTAGCAGCCGGGTTGCACGGGCGATTGTGAAAAGTGTTCATATGTAGTAAAAACCTGAGAAATCCGTCCGTTTTCGTCATTTGTTAAAGAATCGACTTAAATCCTGATCGACACATTGGCCGCTCTTCTCTCTGAAACGGTTACGTTTATCGTCTGCAAAGCTATGTCGCGTGCTTCGGTATGAGGAGACACTAAATGCACCATAGTAGAACACAGATGAACCCTCTAAGTTGATGTAATAAACAATAAGAAGTACTACAACTCAAGTTTTAGTTATCGAGTGTTGACTTTTTAGCCGGCTTTGGTGCCTTGGACATGAGCTACGACTCTACGATTTTGCATGAAACGAGGACTAGCAGCCGCGTTGCACGGGAGAATGTGAAAAGTGTTCCTACGTAGTAAAAACCTGATAAATCCGTCCGTTTTCGTCATTTGTTATCCAATCGACTTAAAGCCAGATCGTCACATTGGCCGCTCTTCCCTCTGAAAGGGTTACATTTATCGGCTGCTAAGCTATGTCGCTGGATGCGGTATGCGGAGTCACTAAAATCACCGTAGTAGAACAGAGAAGTAGCTTCTAAGTTGATGTAATACCCAGTAAGAAGTAGTACAATTCAAGTTTTAGGTATCGATTATTGACTTTTTAGCCGGCTTTGGTGCCTTGGACATGAGGTGGAACCTTAAGACTTTGCATGAAAGGAGGACTAGGAGCCGCGTTGCACGGGAGAATGTGAAAAGGGTTCATATGTAGTAAAAACCTGACAAATCCGTCCGTGTTCGTCAATTGTTAACGAATCGACTTAAAGCCAGATCGTCACAGTGGCCGCTCTTCCCTCTGAAACGGTTACATTTACCCACTGCAAACCTATGTCGCTGGGTGCGGTATGCGGAGACACTAAAAGCACCATAAGAGAACACAGTAGAAGCTTCTAAGTTGATGTAATATGTAGTAAGAAGTAGTACAATTCAAGTTTTAGTTTTCGATTATTGACTTTTTAGCCGGCTTTGGTGCCTTGGCCATGAGCTAGGACCTTAAGATTTTGCATGAAAGGACGACTAGCAGCCGCATTGCACCTGACAATGTGAAAAGTGTTCATTTGTAGTAAAAACCTCTGAAATCCGTCCGTGTTCGTCATTTGTTATCGAATCGACTTAAATCCAGATCGTCACATTGACCGCTCTTTTTTATGAAACGGTTGCATTTACCGTCTGCAAAGCTATGTCGCTGGGTGCGGTATGCGGAGACACTAAAAGCACCATAGTAGAACAAGGATGAAGCTTCTAAGTTGATGTAATAGCCAGTAAGAAGTAGTACAATTCAAGTTTTAGTTCTCGATTATTGACTTTTTAACCGGCTTTGGTTCCTTGGACATGAGCTAGGTCCTTAAGATTTTGCTTGAAGGAGGACTAGCAGCCGCGTTGCACGGGAGAATGTGAAAAGTGTTCATATGTAGTAAACACCTGATAAATCCGTCCATGTTCCTCATTTGTTATCGAATCGACTTAAAGACACATCGTCACATTTAACGCTCTTCTCTCTGAAACGGTTACATTTATCGTCTGCAAAGCTATGTCACGTATTGCTTTATGCGGTGAGGCTAAAAGCAAACATAATAGAACACAGAAGAAGTTTCTAAGTTGAAGTAATAGCCAGTAAGACGCAGTACAATTCAAGTATTGGTTATCAATTATTGATTTTTAGCCGGCTTTGGTTCCTTGGACATGAGGTGGAACGTTAAGATTTTGCATGAAAGGAGGACTAGCAGCCGCGTTGCACGGGAGAAAGTGAAAAGGGTTCATATGTAGTGAAAACCTCAGAAATCCGTATGTTTTCTTCAATTGTTATCGAATCGACTTAATGCCAGATCGTTACATTGGCCTCTCTTCCCTCTGAAACCGTTATATTTATCGTCTCCAAAGATAGGTCGCGAATACGTAATGCGGAGACACTAAAAGCAATATACTAGAACACAGATGAAGCTTCTAAGTTGATGTCATAGCCAGTAAGAAATTGTGCAATTCAAGTATTCGTTATCGATTATTCACTTTTCACCCGGCTTTGGTGCCTTGTACAGCAGCTAGGACATTAAGATTTTGCATGAAAGGAGGACTATTAGCCGCGTTGCACGGGAGAATGTGAAAAGTGTTCATATGTAGAAAAAACCTGAGAGATCCGTCCGCTTTCGTAATTTGTTATCGAATCGACTTAAAGCCAGGACGTACATTGGCCGCTCTTCTCTCTGAAACGGTTATATTTACCGTCTGCAAAGCTACGTCGCGTGCTGCGGTATGCGGAGACACTAAAAGCACCATAGTAGAACACTGAAAAAACTTCTAAGTTTTTGTAATAGCCAGTAAGAAGTAGTACAATGCACGTTTTAGCTATCGATTATTGACTTTTTAGCCGGCTTTGGTGCCTTGGGCATGAGCTAGGACCTTAAGATTTTGTGTGAAAGGAGGACTAGCAGCCGCGTTACACGGGTGAATGTGAAAAGTGTTCATATGTAGTGAAACCCTGAGAAATCCGACCGTGTTCGTCAATTCTTATCGAATCGACTTAAAGCCAGATTGTCACATTCGCCGCATCTTTCCTCTGAAACGGTTTTATTTATCGTCTGCAATGCTATGTCGCTGGGTGCAGTATGCATAGACACTTAAAGCACCATAGTACAACACAGAAGAAGCTTCTAAGTTAATGTAATAGCCAGTAAGAAGTAGTACAATTCAAGTTTTCGTTATCGATTATTCACTTTTTAGCCTGCTTTGGTGCCTTGTACATGAGCTAGGACCTTAAGCTTTTGCATGAAAGCAGGACTTTTAGCCGCGTTGTACGGGACAATGTAAAAAGTGTTCATATGTAGTAAAAACCTGAGAAATCCGTCCGTGTTCGTCAATTGTAATCGAATCGTCTTAAAGCCAGATCGTCACAGTGGCCGCTCTTCCCTCTGAAACGGTTACATTTACCCACTGCAAACCTATGTCGCTGGGTGCGGTATGCGGAGACACTAAAAGCACCATAGTAGAACACAGTAGAAGCTTCTAAGTTGATGTAATATGTAGTAAGAAGTAGTACAATTCAAGTTTTAGTTTTCGATTATTGACTTTTTAGCCGGCTTTGGTGCCTTGGGCATGAGCTAGGACCTTAAGATTTTGCATGTACGGACGACTAGCAGCCGCATTGCACGGGACAATGTGAAAAGTGTTCATATGTAGTAAAAACCTCAAAAATCCGTCCGTGTTCGTCATTTGTTATCGAATCGACTTAAAGCCAGATCGTCACATTGGCCGCTCCTCCGTCTGAAACGGTTACATTTACCGTCTGCAAAGCTATGTCGTTGGGTGCGGTATGCGGAGACACTAAAAGCACCATAGGAGAACACAGTTGAAGCTTCTAAGTTGATGTAATAGGTAGTAAGAAGTAGTACAATTGAAGTTTTAGTTTTCGATTATTGATTTTTTAGCCGGCTTCAGTCACTTGGACATGAGCTAGGACCTTAAGATTTTGCATGAAAGGAGGACTAGCAGCCGCGTTGCACGGGAAAATGTGAAAAGTGTTTATATGTAGTAAAATCCTGAGAAGTCCGTCCGTTTTCGTCATTGTTGTCAAATCGACATAAAGCCAGATCGTCACATTGGCCGATTTTCCCTCTGAAACGGTTAATTTTACCGTCTGCAAAGCTATGTCGCGTGCTGCGGTTTGCGGAGACACTAAAAGCACCATAGTACAACACTGAAAATACTTCTAAGTTTATGTAATACCCAGTAAGAAGTAGTACAATTCACGTTTTAGCTATCGATTATTGACTTTGTAGCCGGCTTTGGTTCCTTGGGCATGAGCTAGGACCTTAAGATTTTGCGTGAAAGGAGGACTAGCAGCCGCGTTACTGGGGTGAATGTGAAAAGTGTTCATATGTAGTGAAAACCTGAGAAATCCGTGTGTTTTCCTCAATTGTTGTCGAATCGACTTAAAGCATGATCGTCACATTGGCCGCTCTTCTCTCTGAAACGGTTGTACTTATCGTCTGCAAAGCTATGTCGCGTGCTGCGGTATGCGGAGACACTAAAATCACCATAGTAGAACACAGATGAGGCTTCTAAGCTGATGTAATAGCCAGTAAGAAGTAATACAATTCAAGTATCAGGTATCGATTATTGACTTTTTAGCTGGCTTTGGTACCTTGGACATGAGCTAGGACCTTAAGATTCTACATGAAAGGAGGACTGGCAGCCGAGTTGCCCGGGAGAATGTGAATTGTGTTCATATGTAGTAAAAACCTAAGATATTCGCCCGTTTTCGTCATTTGTTATCAAATGGACTTTAAGCCAGATCGCCACCTTGGACGCTCTTCTATCTGAAACGGTTACATTTATCGTCTGCAAAGCTATGTCGCGTGTTGCTGTATGCGGAGTCACTAAAATCACCATAGTAGAACACAGAAGTAGCTTCTAAGTTGATGTAATACCGAGTAAAAAGTAGTAAAATTCACGTTTTAGTTATCGATTATTGACTTTTTAGCCAATTTAGATGCTTTGGGCATGAGCTAGGACCTTACGATTTTGCATGAAAGGAGGACTAGCAGCCGCGTTGCACGGGAAAATGTGAAAAGTGTTCATATGTCGTAAAAACCTGAGAATTTCGGCCGTTTTCGTCATTTGTTATCGAATCGAGTTAAAGCCAGGACGTACATTCGCCGCTCTTCTCTCTGAAACGGTTACATTTGTCGTCTGCAAAGCTATGTCGCGTGCTGCGGTATGCGGAGACACTAAAAGCACCATAGTAGAACACAGAAGAAGCTTCTGAGTTGTTGTAATAGCCAGTAAGAAGTAGTACAATTCAAGTTTTAGGTATCGATTATTGACTTTTTAGCCGGCTTTGGTGCCCTGAACATGAGCTAAGACCTTAAGGGATTGCATGAAATGATGACTAGCAGCCGCGTTGCACGGGAAAATGTATTAATGTGTTATATCTAGTAAAAACCTGAGAAATCTGTCTGTTTTCGTCATTTGTTATCTAATCGACTTAAAGCCAGGACGTAACATTGTCCGCTCGTCTCTCTGAAACGGTTACATTTATCGTCTGCAAAGCTATGTCGCGTGCTGCGGTATGCGGAGACACTAAAAGCACCATAGTAGAACACTGATATAGCTTCTAACTTTATGTAATAGCCAGTAAGAATTAGTACAATTCACGTTTTAGTTATCGATTATTGACTTTTTAGAATTTTTTGTGGCTTGGGCATGAGCTTTGACGTTAAGATTTTGCATGAAAGGAGGACTAGCAGCCGCGTTGCACGGGAGAATGTGAAAAGGGTTCATATGTAGTAAAAACCTGAGAAATCCGGCCTTTATCGTCAATTGTTATCGAATCGAATTAAATCCACATCGTTACATTGGCCGCTCTTCCGTCTGAAACGGTTACATTTATCGTCTCCAAAGATATGTCGCGACTAAGGTATGCGGAGACACTCAAAGCACTATACTAGAACACAGACGAAGCTTCTAAGTTGTTGTTATAGCCAGTAAGAAGAAGTGCAATTCAAGTATTCGTTATCGATTATTCAATTTTCACCCGGCTTTGGTGCCTTGTACAGCAGCTGGGACATTAAGATTTTGCATGAAAGGAGGACTATTAGCCGCATTGCACGGGAGAATGTGAAAAGTGTTCATATGTAGTAAAAACCTGAGAAATCCGTCCGTTTTCGTAATTTGTTAATTTGTACATTGGCCGCTCTTCTCTCTGAAACGGTTATATTTACCGTCTGCAAAGCTATGTCGCGTGCTGTGGTATGCGAAAACACTAATATCGCCATAGTAGAATACAGAAGAAGCTTCTAAGTTGATGTAAGAGCCAGTAAGAAACAGAACAATCAAGTTTTAGTTATCGATTATTGACCTTTTACACTTCTTTGGTGCTTTGGACATGAGCTAGGACCTTAAGATTTTGCATGAAAGGAAGACTAGCAGCCGCGTTGCACGTGGGAAAGTGAAAAGTGTTCATATGTATCAAAAACCTGAGAAATCCGTCCGTTTTCGTCATTTGTAATCGAATCGACTTAAAGCAAGGTTGTTACATTGGCCGCTCTTCTCTCTGAAACGGTTACATTCATCTTCTGCAAAGGTATGTCGCGTGCTGCGGTATTCGGAGACACTAAAAGCACGGTAGTAGAACACAGAAGAAACTACTAAATTGATGTAATAGCCAGTAAGAAGTAGTACAATTCACGTTTCAGTTATCGATTATTGACTTTTTAGCTGGCTTTGGTGCCTTGGACATGAGCTGGGACCTTACGATTTTGCATGAAAGGAGGACTAGCAGCTGCGTTGAACGGGAGAATGTGAAAAGTGTCCATATGTAGTTATAAAGTGAGAAATTCGCCCGTTTTCGTCATTAGTTATCAAATCCACTTTAAGCCAGATCGTCATATTGGCCGCTCTTCTCTCTGAAACGGTTACATTCAGCTTCTGCAAAGCACTGTCGCTGGGTGCGGTATGCGGAGACACTAAAAGTACCATTGTAGAACACAAAAGAAGCTTCTAAGTTGATTTAATAGCCAGTAAGAAGTAGTACAATTCAAGTTTAAGTTATCGATTATTGACTTTTTAGCCGGCTTTGGTGCCTTGGACATTTGCTAGGACCTTACGATTTTGCATTATGGAAGGTGTAGCAGCCGCGTTGCACGGAAGAATTTGAAAAGTGTTCATATGTAGTAAAACCTGAAAAGCCCGTCCGTTTTCGTTTTTTTTTATGGAATCGACTTAAAGCCAGATCGTCACATTGGCCGCTCTTCTCTCTGAAACGGATACATTTATAGTCTGCAAAGAGATGTCGCATGCTGCAGTATGCGGAGACACTGAAAGCACCATAGTAGAACACAGAAGAAGCTTCTAAGTTGATGTAATAGCCAGTAAGATAAAGTACAATTCAAGTTTTAGGTATTGATTATTCACATTTTAGCCGGCTTTCCTGCCTTATACATGATCTAGGACCTTAAGATTTTCATTAAAGGAGGACTAGCAGCCGCGTTGCTCGGCAGAATGGGAAAAATGATCATATGTAGTAACAACCTGAGAAATCCGTCCGTTTTCGTTATTTGTTATCGAATCGACTTAAAGCCACATCGTCACATCGGCCGCTCTTCTCTCTGAAACGATACATTTGTCGTCTGCAAAACTAGGACGCGTGCTGCAGTAAGCGAAGACACTAAAAGCACCGTAGTAGAACACAGAAGAAGCTTCTAGGTTGATGTAATAGACAGTAAGAAGTAGTACAATACACGTTTTAACTATCGATTATTGCCTTTTGAGCCGGCTTTGGTGCCTTGGACATGAGCTAGGAAATTAAGATTTTGCATGAAATCAAGACTAGCAGCCGCGTTGCACGGGAGAATGTGAAAAGTGTTCATATGTAGTAAAAACCTGAGAAATCCGTCCGTTTTCGTCATTTGTTATCGAATCGACTTAAAGCAAGGTTGTTACTTTGGCCGCTCCTCTCTCTGAAACGGTTACATTTATCTTCTGCAAAGCTATGTGGAGTGCTGCGGTATGCTGAGACACTAAAAGCACCATAGTAGAACACAGACGAAGCTTCCAAGTTGATGTAATAGCCAGTAAGAAGCAGTACAAATCAAGTTTCAGTTATCGATTATTGAATTTTTAGCCTTCTTTGGTGCCTTGGACATGAGCTAGGACCTTATGATTTTGCATGAAAGGAGGACTAGCAGCCGCGTTGAACGGGAAAATGTGAAAAGTGTTCATATGTAGAAAAAACCTGAGAAATCCGTCCGTTTTCGTCATTTGTATTCGAATCGACTTAAAGCAAGGTTGTTACATTGGCCGCTCTTCTCTCTGAAACGGTTACATTCATCTTCTGCAAAGGTATGTCGCGTGCTGCGGTATGCGGAGACACGAAAAGCACCATAGTAGAACACAGAAGAAACATCTATGTTGATGTAATAGCCAGTAAGAAGTAGTACAATTCACGTTTTAGTTATCGATTATTGACTTTGTAGCTGGCTTTGGTGCCTTGGACATGAGCTAGGACCTTAAGATTTTGCATGAAATGAGGAGTAGCAGCTGCGTTGAACGGGAAAATGTGAAAAGTGTCCATATGTAGTTATAAAGTGAGAAATTCGCCCGTTTTCGTCATTTGTTATCAAATCCCCTTTAAGCCAGATCGTCATATAGGCCGCTCTTCTCTCTGAAACGGTTACATTCAGTGTCTGCAAAGCACTGTCGCTGGGTGCGGTAAGCGGAGACACTAAAAGCACCATTGTAGATCACAAAAGAAGCTTCTAAGTTGATTTAATAGCCAGTAAGAAGTAGTACAATTCAAGTTTTAATTATCGATTATTGATTTTTTAGCCGGCTTTGGTGCCTTGGACATTTGCTAGGACCTTACGATTTTGCATTATGGAAGGTGTAGCAGCCGCGTTGCACGGAAGAATTTGAAAAGTGTTCATATGTAGTAAAAACCTGAGAAGCCCGTCCGTTTTCGTTAATTGTTATTGAATCGACTTAAAGCCTGATCGTCACATTGGCCGCTCTTCTCTCTGAAACGGTTGTACTTATCGTCTGCAAAGCTATGTGGCGTGCTGCGGTATGCGGAACTCATTGGCCGCTAATCACTCTTAAACGGTGACGTATATCGTCTGCAAAGCTATGTCGCGTTCTGCGGTATGCGGAGACACTAAAAGCACCATAGTAGAACACAGACGAAGCTTCCAAGTTGATGTAATAGCCAGTAAGAAGCAGTACCAATCAAGTTTCTGTTATCAATTATTGCCTTTATAGCCGGCTTTGGTGACTTGGACATGAGATAGTACCTTAAGATTTTGCATAAAAGTAGGACCAGCAGCCGCGTTGTTCGGGACAATGTGAAACGTATTCATACGTAGTAAAAACCTGAGAAATCCGTCCGTTTTCGTCATTTGTTATCGAATCGACTTAAAGCCAGATCGTCACATTGGCCGCTCTTCTCTCTGAAACGGTTGTACTTATCGTCTGCAAAGCTATGTCGCGTGCTGCGGTATGTGGAGACACTAAAAGCACAATAGTAGAACACAGATGAAGCTTCTAAGTTGATGTAATAGCCAGTAAGAAGTATTACAATTCAAGTTTTTGGTATCGATTATTGACTTTTTACCCTTCTTTGGTGCCTTGGACATGAGCTAGGAACTTAAGATTTTGCATGAAAGGAGGTCTAGCAGCCGCGATGCGCGGGAGAATGTGAAAAGTGTTCATATGTAGTAAAAGCCTGAGAAATCCGACCGTTTTCGTCATTTGTTATCGAATCGACTTAAAGCCAGATCGTCACATTGGCCGCTCTTCTCTCTGAAACGGTTACATTTATCGTCTGCATGGCTGTGTCGCGTGCTGCGGTATGTGGAGACACTAAAAGCACCATAGTGGAACACAGATGAGCTTCTAAGTTGATGTAATAGCCAGTAAGAAATAGTACAATTCAAGTTTTAGTTATCGATTATTGACTTCTTAGCTGGTTCTGGTGCCTTGGACATGAGCTAGGACCATAACATTTTGCATGAAAGGATGACTAGCAACCGCGTTGCACGGGAGAATGTGAAAAGTGTTCATATGTGGTATAAAGCTGAGAAATCCGTCCGTAATTGTCATTTGATATCGAATCGACTTAAAGCCAGATCGTCACATTGGCCGCTCTTCTCTCTGAAACGGTTGTACTTATCGTCTGCAAAGCTATGTCGCGTGCTGCGGTATGCAGAGACACTAAAAGCACCATAGTAGAACACAGATGAAGCTCCTAAGTTGATGTAATAGCTTGTAAGTACTAGTACAATTCAAGTCTTAGGTATCGATTATTGACTTTTTACCCTTCTTTGGTACCTTGGACATGAGCTAGGAACTTAAGATTTTGCATGAAAGGATGACTAGCAGCCGCGTTGCACAGGAGAATGTGAAAAGTGTTCATATTTGGTATAAAACTGAGAAATAAGTCCGTATTCGTCATTTGTTATCGAATCGACTTAAAGCCAGATCGTCACATTGACCGCTCTTCTCTCTGAAACGGTTGTACTTATCGTCTGCAAAGCTATGTCGCGTTCTGCGGTATGCAGAGACACTAAAAGCACCATAGTAGAACACAGATGAAGCTTCTAAGTTGATGTAATAGCCAGTAAGATGTATTACAATTCAAGTTTTTGGTATCGATTATTGACTTTTTACCCTTCTTTGGTGCCTTGGACATGACCTAGGAACTTAAGATTTTGCATGAAAGGAGGACTAGCAGCCGCGATGCGCGGGAGAATGTGAAAAGTGTTCATATGTAGTAAAAGCCCGAGAAATCCGTCCGTTTTCGTCATTTGTTATCGAATCGACTTAAAGCCAGATCGTCACATTGGCCGCTTTTCTCTCTGAAACGGTTACATTTATCTTCTGCAAAGCTATGTCACGTGCTGCGGTATGTGGAGACACTAAAAGCACCACATTAGAACACAGATGAAGCTTCTAAGTTGATGTAATAGCCAGTAAGAAGTAGTACAATTCAAGTTTTAGTTATCGATTATTGACTTTTTAACTGCCTTTGGTGCCTTGGACATGAGCTAGGACCGTAACATTTTGCATGAAAGGAGGACTAGCTGCCGAGTAGCACGGGAGAATGTGAAAAGTGTACATCTGTAGTAAAAACCTGAGAAATCCGTCCGTTTTCGTCATTTGTTATCGAATCGACTTAAAGCCAGATCGTCACATAGGCCGCTCTTCCCTCTGAAACGGTTGTACTTATCGTCTGCAAAGCTATGTCGCGTGCTGCGGTATGCGGAGACACTAAAAGCACCATAGTAGAAAACAGATGAAGCTTCTAAGCTGATGTAAATGCCAGTAAGGAGTAGTACAATTCTAGTTTTAGGTATCGATTATTAACTTTTTACCCTTCTTTGGTGCTTTGAACAGGAGATAGGAACTTAAGATTTTGTATGAAAGGAGGACTAGCAGTAGCGTTGCACTGGAGACTGTGAAAAGTGTTCATATGTAGTAAAAACCTGAGAAATCCGTTCGTTTTCGTCATTTGTTATCGAATCGACTTAAAGCCAGATCGTCACATTGGCCGCTCTTCTGTCTGAAAGGGTTGTACTTATCGTGTACAAAGCTATGTCACGTGCTGCGGTATGCGGAGACACTAAAAGCACCATAGTAGAACACAGATGAAGCTCCTAAGTTGATGTAATAGCTTGTAAGTAGTAGTACAATTCAAGTTTTAGGTATCGATTATTGACTTTTTACCCTTCTTTGGTGCCTTGGACATGAGCTAGGAACTTAAGATTTTGCATGAAAGGAGGACTAGCAGCCGCGTTGCACGGGAGAATGTGAAAAGTGTTCGTATGTAGTAAAACCTGAGAAATCTGTCCGTATTCGTCACTTGTTATCGAATCGACTTAAAGCCAGATCGTCTCATAGGCCGCTCTTCTCTCTGAAACGGTTGTACTTATCGTCTGTAAAGCTATGTCGCGTGCTGCGGCATGCGGAGACACAAAAAGCACCACAGTAGAACACAGATGAAGCTTCTAAGTTGATGTAATAGCCAGTAAGAAGTAGTACAATTCAAGTTTATTGATCGATTATTGACTTTTTAACTGGCTTTGGTGCCTATGAGATGAGCTAGGAACTTAAGATTTTGCATGAAAGGAGGACTAGCAGCCGCGATGCGCGGGAGAATGTGAAAAGTGTTCATATGTAGTAAAAACCTGAGAAATCCGTCCATTTTCGTCATTTGTTATCGAATCGACTTAAAGAAAGATCGTCAAATTGGCCGCTCTTCTCTCTGAAACGGTTGTACTTATCGTCTGCAAAGGTATGTCGCTTGTTGCGGTATGCGGAGACACTAAAAGCACCATAGTAGAACACAGATGAAGCATTTAAGTTGATGTAATAGACAGTAAGAAGTAGTACAATTGAAGTTTTGGTATCGATTTTTGAATTTTTGCTGGCTTTGGTGCCTTGGACATGAGCTAGGACCTGAGGATTCTGCATGAAATGAGGACTAGCAGCCGAGTTGCATGGGAGAATGTGAAAAGTGTTCATACGTAGTAAAAACTTGAGAAATCCGTAGGTTTTCGTCATTTGTTACCGAATCGACTTAAAGCCAGATCGTCACATTGGCCGCTCTTCTCTCTGAAACGGTTGTACTTATCGTCCGCAAAGCTATGTCGCATGCTGCGGTATGTGGAGACACTAACAGCACCATAGTAGAACACAGATGAAGCTTCTAAGTTGATGTAATAGCTAGTATGAAGTAGTACTATTCAAGTTTTTACTATCGATTATTGACTTTTTACCCATCTTTGGTGCCTTGAACATGACCTATGAACTTATGATATTGCATGAAAGGAGGACTAGCAGGCGCGATGCACGGGATAATGTGAAAAGTGTTCATATGTAGTAATACCTGAGAAATCCTTCCGTATTCGTCATTTGTTATCAAATCGATTAAAGCCAGATCGTCACATTGGCCGCTCTTCTCTCTGAAACGGTAGTACTTATCGTGTACAAAGCTATGTCACGTGCTGCGGTATGCGGAGACACTAAAAGCACATGAGTAGAACACAGATGAAGCTAATAATTTGATGTAATAGCTTGTAAGTAGTAGTACAATTCAAGTTTTAGGTATCGATTATTGACTTTTTACCCTTCTTTGGTGCCATGGACATGAGCTAGGAACTTAAGATTTTGCATGAAAGGAGGACTAGCAGCCGCGTTGCACGGGAGAATGTGAAAAGTGTTCGTATGTAGTAAAACCTGAGAAATCCGTCCGTTTTCGTCATTTCTTATCGAATCGACTTAAAGCCAGATCGTCACATTGTACGCTCATCTCTCTAAAACGGATGTACTTATCTTCTGCAAAGCTATGTCGCGTGCTGCGGTATGCAGAGACACTAAAAGCACCATAGTAGAACACAGATGAAACTACTAAGTTTATGTAATAGCCAGTAAGAAGTAGTACAATTCAAGTTTTTGTTATCGGTTATTGACTTTTTACCCATCTTTGGTGCCTTGGACATGACCTTGGAACTTAAGATATTGCACGAAAGGAGGACTAGCAGCCGCGCTGCACGGGATAATGTGAAAAGTGTTCATATGTAGTGATACCTGAGAAATCCTTCCGTATTCGTCATTTGTTATCGAATCGACTTAAAGCCAGATCGTCACATTGGCCGCTCTTCTCTCTGAAACGGTTACATTTATCGTCTGCAAAGCTATGTCACGTGCTGCGGTATGTGGAGACACTAAAAAAACCATAGTAGAACACAGATGAAGCTTCTAAGTTGATGTAATAGCCAGTAAGAAGTAGTACAATTCAAGTTTTAGTTATCGATTATTGACTTTTTAACTGCCTTTGGTGCCTTGGACATGAGCTAGGACCGTAACATTTTGCATGAAAGGAGGACTAGCAGCCGAGTAGCACGGGAGAATGTGAAAAGTGTACATCTGTAGTAAAAACCTGAGAAATCCGTCCGTTTTCGTCATTTGTTATCGAATCGACTTAAAGCCAGATCGTCACATAGGCCGCTCTTCCCTCTG
Organism: Schistocerca gregaria; assembly: GCF_023897955.1. NCBI lineage: Eukaryota > Metazoa > Arthropoda > Insecta > Orthoptera > Acrididae > Schistocerca > Schistocerca gregaria. The sequence continues at coordinate 3,296,000 of NW_026061721.1, read as the reverse complement.
AAACGGTTGTACTTATCGTCTGTAAAGCTATGTCGCGTGCTGCGGCATGCGGAGACACAAAAAGCACCACAGTAGAGCACAGATGAAGCTTCTAAGTTGACGTAATAGCGAGTAAGAAGTAGTACAATTCAAGTTTTAGTTATCGATTATTGACTTTTTAACTGGCTTTGGTGCCTTGGACATGAGCTAGGAACTTAACATTTTGCATGAAAGGAGGATTAGCAGCCGAGTTGCACGGGAGAAAGTGAAAAGTGTTCATATGTAGTAAAAACCTGAGAAATCCGTTCGTTTTCGTCATTTGTTATCGAATCGACTTAAAGCCAGATCGTCACATTGGCCGCTCTTCTGTCTGAAAGGGTTGTACTTATCGTGTACAAAGCTATGTCACGTGCTACGGTATGCGGAGACACTAAAAGCACCATAGTAGAACACAGATGAAGCTCCTAAGTTGATGTAATAGCTTGTAAGTAGTAGTACAATTCAAGTTTTAGGTATCGATTATTGACTTTTTACCCTTCTTTGGTGCCTTGGACATGAGCTAGGAACTTAAGATTTTGCATGAAAGGAGGACTAGCAGCCGCGTTGCACGGGAGAATGTGAAAAGTGTTCGTATGTAGTAAAACCTGAGAAATCTGTCCGTATTCGTCATTTGTTATCGAATCGACTTAAAGCCAGATCGTCTCATAGGCCGCTCTTCTCTCTGAAACGGTTGTACTTATCGTCTGTAAAGCTATGTCGCGTGCTGCGGCATGCGGAGACACAAAAAGCACCACAGTAGAACACAGATGAAGCTTCTAAGTTGACGTAATAGCGAGTAAGAAGTAGTACAATTCAAGTTTTAGTTATCGATTATTGACTTTTTAACTGGCTTTGGTGCCTTCGACATGAGCTAGGAACTTAACATTTTGCATGAAAGGAGGATTAGCAGCCGAGTTGCACGGGAGAAAGTGAAAAGTGTTCATATGTAGATAAAACCTGAGAAATACGTCCGTTTTCGTCATTTGTTATCGAATCGACTTAAAGCCAGATCGTCACATAGGCCGCTCTTCCCTCTGAAACGGTTGTACTTATCGTCTGCAAAGCTATGTCACGTGCTGCGGTATGCGGAGACACTAAAAGCACCATAGTAGAACACAGATGAAGCTTCTAAGCTGATGTAAAAGCCAGTAAGGAGTAGTACAATTCTAGTTTTAGGTATCGATTATTAACTTTTTACCCTTCTTTGGTGCTTTGAACAGGAGCTAGGAACTTAAGATTTTGTATGAAAGGAGGACTAGCAGTAGCGTTGCACTGGAGACTCTGAAAAGTGTACATATGTAGTAAAAACCTGAGAAATCCGTCCGTTTTCGTCATTTGTTATCGAATCGACTTAAAGCCAGATCGTCACATTGGCCGCTCTTCTGTCTGAAAGGGTTGTACTTATCGTCTGCAAAGCTATGTCGCGTGCTGCGGTATGCGGAGACACAAAAAGCACCATAGTAGAACACAGATGAAGCTTCTAAGTTGATGTAATAGCCAGTAAGAAGTAGTACAATTCAAGTTTTAGTTCTCGATTATTGACTTTTTAACTGGCTTTGGTGCATTGGATATGAGCTAGGACCTTAACATTTTGCATGAAAGGAGGACTAGCAGCCGAGTTGCACGGGAGAAAGTGAATAGTGTTCATACGTAGTAAAAACCTGAGAAATCCGTCCGTTTTCGTCATTTGTTATCGAATCGACTTACAGCCAGATCGTCACATTGGCCGCAGTTCCGTCTTAAACGGTTACATTTATCGTCTGCAAAGCTATGTCGCGTGCTGCGGTATGCGGAGACACTAAAAGCACCATTGTAGAACACAGATGAAGGTTTTAAGTTTATGTAATAGCCAGTATGAAGTAGTACAATTCAAGTTTTAGGTATCGATTATTGACTTTTTACCCTTCTTTGGTGCCAAGGACATGAGCTAGGAACTTAAGATTTTGCATGAAAGGAGGACTAGCAGCCGCGTTGCATGTGAGAATGTGAAAAGTGTTCGTATGTAGTAAAAACCTGAGAAATCCTTCCGTTTTCGTCATTTGTTATCGAATCGACTTAAAGCCAGATCGTCACATTGGCCGCAGTTCTGTCTGAAACGGTTACATTTATCGTCTGCAAAGCTATGTCGCGTGCTGCGATATCCAGAGACACTAAAAGTACCATAGTAGAACACAGATGAAGCTTCTAAGTTGATGTAATAGCTAGTATGAAGTAGTACAATTCAAGTTTTGTTATCGTTTATTGACTTTATACCCTTCTTTGGTACCTTGGGCATGAGCTAGGACCTTAAGATTCTGCATGAAAGGAGGACTAGCAGCCGCGTTGCACGGGAGAAAGTGAAAAGTGTTGGTATGTAGTAATAACCTGAGAAATCCGTCCGTTTTCGTCATTTGTTATCGAATCGACTTAAAGCCAGATCGTCACATTGGCCGCTCTTCTCTCTGAAACGGTTGTACTTATCGTCTGCAAAGCTATGTCGCGTGCTGCGGTATGCGGAGACACAAAAAGCACCACAGTAGAACACAGATGAAGCTTCTAAGTTGATGTAATAGCCAGTAAGAAGTAGTACAATTCAAGTCTTAGTTATCGATTATTGACTTTTTAACTGGCTTTGGTGCCTTGGACATGAGCTAGGAACTTAACATTTTGCATGAAAGGAGGACTAGCAGCCGAGTTGCACGGGAGAATGTGAAAAGTGTTCACATGTAGTAAAAACCTGAGAAATCCGTCCGTTTGCGTCATTTGTTATCGAATCGACTTAAAGCCAGATCGTCACATTGGCCGCTCATCTCTCTGAGACGGTTGTACTTATCGTCTGCAAAGCTATGTCGCGTGCTGCGGTATGCGGAGACACTAAAAGCACCATAGTAGAACACAGATGAAGCTTCTAAGTTTATGTAATAGCCAGTAAGAAGTAGTACAATTCAAGTTTTTGTTATAGATTATTGACTTTTTACCCATCTTTGGTGCCTTGGACATGACCTAGGAACTTAAGATATTGCATGAAAGGAGGACTAGCAGCCGCGATGCACGGGATAATGTGAAAAGTGTTCATATGTAGTGATACCTGGGAAATCCTTCAGTATTCGTCACTTGTTATCGAATCGACTTAAAGCCAGATCGTCACATTGGCCGCTCTTCTCTCTGAAACTGATGTACTTATCGTCTGCAAAGCTATGTCGCGTTCTGCGGTATGCGGAGACACTAAAAGCACCATAGTAGAACACAGATGATGCTTCTAAGTTGTTGTAATAGCCAGTAAGAAGTAGTACAATTCAAGTTTTAGGTATCGATTATTGACTTTTTAGCTGGCTTTGGTGCATTGGACATGAGCTAGGACCTTAAGATTCTGCAAGAAGGGTGGACTTGCAGCCGAGTTGCACGGGAGAATGTGAAAAGTGTTCATATGTAGTAAAAACCTGAGAAATCCTAACGTTTTCGTCATTTGTTATCGAATCGACTTAAAGCCAGATCGACACATTGGCCGCTTTTCGCTCTGAAACGGTTACATTTATCGTCTGCAAAGCTATGTCACGTGCTGCGGTATGTGGAGACACTAAAAGCACCATAGTAGAACACAGATGAAGCTTCTGAGTTGATGTAATAGCCAGTAAGAAGTAGTACAATTCAAGTTTTAGTTACCGATTATTGACTTTTTAACTGCCTTTGGTGATTTGGACATGAGCTAGGACCGTAACATTTTGCATGAAAGGGTGGCTAGCAGCCGAGTAGCACGGGAGAATGTGAAAAGTGTTCATCTGTAGTAAAAACCTGAGAAATCTGTCGGTTTTCGTCATTTGTTATCGAATCGACATAAAGCCAAATCGTCACATAGGCCGCTCTTCTCTCTGAAACGGTTGTACTTATCGTCTGCAAAGCTATGTCGCGTGCTGCGGTATGCGGAGACAAAAAACGCACCATAGTAGAACACAGATGAAGCTTCTAAGCTGATGTAAAAGCCAGTAAGGAGTAGTACAATTCTATTTTTAGGTATCGATTATTAACTTTTTACCCTCCTTTGGTGCTTTGAACAGGAGCTAGGAACTTAAGATTTTGTATGAAAGGAGGACTAGCAGTAGCGTTGCACTGAAGAATGTGAAAAGTGTTCATATGTAGTAAAAACATGAGAAATCCGTTCGTTTTCGTCATTTGTTATCGAATAGACTTAAAGCCAGATCGTCACATTGACCGCAGTTCTGTCTGAAACGGTTACATTTATCGTCTGCAAAGCTATGTCGCGTGCTGCGGTATGTAGAGACACTAAAAGCACCATAGTAGAACGCAGATGATGCTTCTAAGTTGATGTAATAGCTAGTATGAAGTAGTACAATTCAAGTTTTTGTTATCGATTATTGACTTTTTACCCTTCTTTGGTACCTTGGACATGAGCTAGGACCTTAAGATTCTACATGAAAGGAGGACTAGCAGCCGAGTTGCACGGAAGAAAGTGAAAAGAGTTCATATGTATTAAAAACCTGAGAAATTCGTCCGTTATCGTCATTTGTTATCGAATCGACTTAAAGCCAGATCGTCACATTAACCGCGCTTCTCTCTGAAACGGTTGTACTTATCGTCTGCAAAGCTATGTCGCGTGCTGCGGTATGCGTAGACACTAAAAGCACCATAGTAGAACACAGATGAAGCTTCTAAGTTGACGTAATAGCCAGTAAGAAGTAGTACAATTCAAGTTTCAGTTATCGATTATTGACTTTTTGGCTGGCTCTGGTGCCTTGGACATGAGCTAGGACCTTAACATTTTGCATGAAAAGAGGACTAGCAGCCGCGTTGCCAGGGAGAATGTGAAAAGTGTTCATATGTAGTAAAAACCTGAGAAATCCGTCCGTTATCGTCATTTGTTATCGAATCGACTTAAAGCCGGATCGTCACATTGGCCGCTCTTCTGTCTGAAACGGTTACATTTATCGTCTGCAAAGCTATGTCGCGTGCTGCGGTATGTGGAGACACTAAAAGCACAATAGTAGAACACAGATGAAGCTTCTAAGTTGATGTAATAGCCAGTAAGAATTAGTACAATTCAAGTTTTAGGTATCGATTATTGACTTTGTACCCTTCTTTGGTGCCTAGACATGAGCTAGGAACTTAAGATTTTGCATGAAAGGAGGACTAGCAGCCGCGTTGCACGGGAGAATGTGAAAAGTGTTCATATGTAGTACAAACCTGAGAAATCCGTCCGTTTTCGTCATTTGTTATCGAATAGACTTAAAGCAAGATCGTCACATTGGCCGCTCTTCTGTCTGAAACGGTTACATTTTTCGCCTGCAAAGCTATGTCGCGTGCTGCGGTATGCGGAGACACTAAAAGCACCATAGTAGAACACAGATGAAGCTTCTAAGTTGATGTAATAGCTAGTATGAAGTAGTACAATTCAAGTTTTTGTTATCGATTATTGACTTTTTATCCTTCTTTGGTACCTTGGACATGAGCTAGGACCTTAAGATTCTGCATGAAAGGAGGACTAGCAGCCGAGTTGCACGGGAGAAAGTGAAAAGTGTTCATTTGTAATAAAAAACTGAGAAATCCGTCCGTTTTCGTCATTTCTTATCAAATCGACTTAAAGCCAGATCGTCACATTGGCCGCTCTTCTCTCTGAAACGGTTGTACTTATCGTGTGCAAAGCTATGTCGCGTGCTGCGTAAACACTAAAAGCACCATAGTAGAACACAGATGAAGCTTCTGAGTTGATGTAATAGCCAGTAAGAAGTAGTACAATTCAAGTTTTAGTTACCGATTATTGACTTTTTAACTGCCTTTGGTGATTTGGACATGAGCTAGGACCGTAACATTTTGCATGAAAGGGTGGCTAGCAGCCGAGTAGCACGGGAGAATGTGAAAAGTGTTCATCTGTAGTAAAAACCTGAGAAATCCGTCGGTTTTCGTCATTTGTTATCGAATCGACATAAAGCCATATCGTCACATAGGCCGCTCTTCTCTCTGAAACGGTTGTACTTATCGTCTGCAAAGCTATGTCGCGTGCTGCGGTATGCGGAGACAAAAAACGCACCATAGTAGAACACAGATGAAGCTTCTAAGCTGATGTAAAAGCCAGTAAGGAGTAGTACAATTCTATTTTTAGGTATCGATTATTATCTTTTTACCCTTCTTTGGTGCTTTGAACAGGAGCTAGGAACTTAAGATTTTGTATGAAAGGAGGACTAGCAGTAGCGTTGCACTGAAGAATGTGAAAAGTGTTCATATGTAGTAAAAACATGAGAAATCCGTTCGTTTTCGTCATTTGTTATCGAATAGACTTAAAGCCAGATCGTCACATTGACCGCAGTTCTGTCTGAAACGGTTACATTTATCGTCTGCAAAGCTATGTCGCGTGCTGCGGTATGTAGAGACACTAAAAGCACCATAGTAGAACGCAGATGATGCTTCTAAGTTGATGTAATAGCTAGTATGAAGTAGTACAATTCAAGTTTTTGTTATCGATTATTGACTTTTTACCCTTCTTTGGTACCTTGGACATGAGCTAGGACCTTAAGATTCTACATGAAAGGAGGACTAGCAGCCGAGTTGCACGGAAGAAAGTGAAAAGAGTTCATATGTATTAAAAACCTGAGAAATTCGTCCGTTATCGTCATTTGTTATCGAATCGACTTAAAGCCAGATCGTCACATTAACCGCGCTTCTCTCTGAAACGGTTGTACTTATCGTCTGCAAAGCTATGTCGCGTGCTGCGGTATGCGTAGACACTAAAAGCACCATAGTAGAACACAGATGAAGCTTCTAAGTTGACGTAATAGCCAGTAAGAAGTAGTACAATTCAAGTTTCAGTTATCGATTATTGACTTTTTGGCTGGCTCTGGTGCCTTGGACATGAGCTAGGACCTTAACATTTTGCATGAAAAGAGGACTAGCAGCCGCGTTGCCAGGGAGAATGTGAAAAGTGTTCATATGTAGTAAAAACCTGAGAAATCCGTCCGTTATCGTCATTTGTTATCGAATCGACTTAAAGCCGGATCGTCACATTGGCCGCTCTTCTGTCTGAAACGGTTACATTTATCGTCTGCAAAGCTATGTCGCGTGCTGCGGTATGTGGAGACACTAAAAGCACAATAGTAGAACACAGATGAAGCTTCTAAGTTGATGTAATAGCCAGTAAGAATTAGTACAATTCAAGTTTTAGGTATCGATTATTGACTTTGTACCCTTCTTTGGTGCCTAGACATGAGCTAGGAACTTAAGATTTTGCATGAAAGGAGGACTAGCAGCCGCGTTGCACGGGAGAATGTGAAAAGTGTTCATATGTAGTACAAACCTGAGAAATCCGTCCGTTTTCGTCATTTGTTATCGAATAGACTTAAAGCAAGATCGTCACATTGGCCGCTCTTCTGTCTGAAACGGTTACATTTTTCGCCTGCAAAGCTATGTCGCGTGCTGCGGTATGCGGAGACACTAAAAGCACCATAGTAGAACACAGATGAAGCTTCTAAGTTGATGTAATAGCTAGTATGAAGTAGTACAATTCAAGTTTTTGTTATCGATTATTGACTTTTTATCCTTCTTTGGTACCTTGGACATGAGCTAGGACCTTAAGATTCTGCATGAAAGGAGGACTAGCAGCCGAGTTGCACGGGAGAAAGTGAAAAGTGTTCATTTGTAATAAAAAACTGAGAAATCCGTCCGTTTTCGTCATTTCTTATCAAATCGACTTAAAGCCAGATCGTCACATTGGCCGCTCTTCTCTCTGAAACGGTTGTACTTATCGTGTGCAAAGCTATGTCGCGTGCTGCGTAAACACTAAAAGCACCATAGTAGAACACAGATGAAGCTTCTGAGTTGATGTAATAGCCAGTAAGAAGTAGTACAATTCAAGTTTTAGTTACCGATTATTGACTTTTTAACTGCCTTTGGTGATTTGGACATGAGCTAGGACCGTAACATTTTGCATGAAAGGGTGGCTAGCAGCCGAGTAGCACGGGAGAATGTGAAAAGTGTTCATCTGTAGTAAAAACCTGAGAAATCCGTCGGTTTTCGTCATTTGTTATCGAATCGACATAAAGCCATATCGTCACATAGGCCGCTCTTCTCTCTGAAACGGTTGTACTTATCGTCTGCAAAGCTATGTCGCGTGCTGCGGTATGCGGAGACAAAAAACGCACCATAGTAGAACACAGATGAAGCTTCTAAGCTGATGTAAAAGCCAGTAAGGAGTAGTACAATTCTATTTTTAGGTATCGATTATTAACTTTTTACCCTTCTTTGGTGCTTTGAACAGGAGCTAGGAACTTAAGATTTTGTATGAAAGGAGGACTAGCAGTAGCGTTGCACTGAAGAATGTGAAAAGTGTTCATATGTAGTAAAAACATGAGAAATCCGTTCGTTTTCGTCATTTGTTATCGAATAGACTTAAAGCCAGATCGTCACATTGACCGCAGTTCTGTCTGAAACGGTTACATTTATCGTCTGCAAAGCTATGTCGCGTGCTGCGGTATGTAGAGACACTAAAAGCACCATAGTAGAACGCAGATGATGCTTCTAAGTTGATGTAATAGCTAGTATGAAGTAGTACAATTCAAGTTTTTGTTATCGATTATTGACTTTTTACCCTTCTTTGGTACCTTGGACATGAGCTAGGACCTTAAGATTCTACATGAAAGGAGGACTAGCAGCCGAGTTGCACGGAAGAAAGTGAAAAGAGTTCATATGTATTAAAAACCTGAGAAATTCGTCCGTTATCGTCATTTGTTATCGAATCGACTTAAAGCCAGATCGTCACATTAACCGCGCTTCTCTCTGAAACGGTTGTACTTATCGTCTGCAAAGCTATGTCGCGTGCTGCGGTATGCGTAGACACTAAAAGCACCATAGTAGAACACAGATGAAGCTTCTAAGTTGACGTAATAGCCAGTAAGAAGTAGTACAATTCAAGTTTCAGTTATCGATTATTGACTTTTTGGCTGGCTCTGGTGCCTTGGACATGAGCTAGGACCTTAACATTTTGCATGAAAAGAGGACTAGCAGCCGCGTTGCCAGGGAGAATGTGAAAAGTGTTCATATGTAGTAAAAACCTGAGAAATCCGTCCGTTATCGTCATTTGTTATCGAATCGACTTAAAGCCGGATCGTCACATTGGCCGCTCTTCTGTCTGAAACGGTTACATTTATCGTCTGCAAAGCTATGTCGCGTGCTGCGGTATGTGGAGACACTAAAAGCACAATAGTAGAACACAGATGAAGCTTCTAAGTTGATGTAATAGCCAGTAAGAATTAGTACAATTCAAGTTTTAGGTATCGATTATTGACTTTGTACCCTTCTTTGGTGCCTAGACATGAGCTAGGAACTTAAGATTTTGCATGAAAGGAGGACTAGCAGCCGCGTTGCACGGGAGAATGTGAAAAGTGTTCATATGTAGTACAAACCTGAGAAATCCGTCCGTTTTCGTCATTTGTTATCGAATAGACTTAAAGCAAGATCGTCACATTGGCCGCTCTTCTGTCTGAAACGGTTACATTTTTCGCCTGCAAAGCTATGTCGCGTGCTGCGGTATGCGGAGACACTAAAAGCACCATAGTAGAACACAGATGAAGCTTCTAAGTTGATGTAATAGCTAGTATGAAGTAGTACAATTCAAGTTTTTGTTATCGATTATTGACTTTTTATCCTTCTTTGGTACCTTGGACATGAGCTAGGACCTTAAGATTCTGCATGAAAGGAGGACTAGCAGCCGAGTTGCACGGGAGAAAGTGAAAAGTGTTCATTTGTAATAAAAAACTGAGAAATCCGTCCGTTTTCGTCATTTCTTATCAAATCGACTTAAAGCCAGATCGTCACATTGGCCGCTCTTCTCTCTGAAACGGTTGTACTTATCGTGTGCAAAGCTATGTCGCGTGCTGCGTAAACACTAAAAGCACCATAGTAGAACACAGATGAAGCTTCTGAGTTGATGTAATAGCCAGTAAGAAGTAGTACAATTCAAGTTTTAGTTACCGATTATTGACTTTTTAACTGCCTTTGGTGATTTGGACATGAGCTAGGACCGTAACATTTTGCATGAAAGGGTGGCTAGCAGCCGAGTAGCACGGGAGAATGTGAAAAGTGTTCATCTGTAGTAAAAACCTGAGAAATCCGTCGGTTTTCGTCATTTGTTATCGAATCGACATAAAGCCATATCGTCACATAGGCCGCTCTTCTCTCTGAAACGGTTGTACTTATCGTCTGCAAAGCTATGTCGCGTGCTGCGGTATGCGGAGACAAAAAACGCACCATAGTAGAACACAGATGAAGCTTCTAAGCTGATGTAAAAGCCAGTAAGGAGTAGTACAATTCTATTTTTAGGTATCGATTATTAACTTTTTACCCTTCTTTGGTGCTTTGAACAGGAGCTAGGAACTTAAGATTTTGTATGAAAGGAGGACTAGCAGTAGCGTTGCACTGAAGAATGTGAAAAGTGTTCATATGTAGTAAAAACATGAGAAATCCGTTCGTTTTCGTCATTTGTTATCGAATAGACTTAAAGCCAGATCGTCACATTGACCGCAGTTCTGTCTGAAACGGTTACATTTATCGTCTGCAAAGCTATGTCGCGTGCTGCGGTATGTAGAGACACTAAAAGCACCATAGTAGAACGCAGATGATGCTTCTAAGTTGATGTAATAGCTAGTATGAAGTAGTACAATTCAAGTTTTTGTTATCGATTATTGACTTTTTACCCTTCTTTGGTACCTTGGACATGAGCTAGGACCTTAAGATTCTACATGAAAGGAGGACTAGCAGCCGAGTTGCACGGAAGAAAGTGAAAAGAGTTCATATGTATTAAAAACCTGAGAAATTCGTCCGTTATCGTCATTTGTTATCGAATCGACTTAAAGCCAGATCGTCACATTAACCGCGCTTCTCTCTGAAACGGTTGTACTTATCGTCTGCAAAGCTATGTCGCGTGCTGCGGTATGCGTAGACACTAAAAGCACCATAGTAGAACACAGATGAAGCTTCTAAGTTGACGTAATAGCCAGTAAGAAGTAGTACAATTCAAGTTTCAGTTATCGATTATTGACTTTTTGGCTGGCTCTGGTGCCTTGGACATGAGCTAGGACCTTAACATTTTGCATGAAAAGAGGACTAGCAGCCGCGTTGCCAGGGAGAATGTGAAAAGTGTTCATATGTAGTAAAAACCTGAGAAATCCGTCCGTTATCGTCATTTGTTATCGAATCGACTTAAAGCCGGATCGTCACATTGGCCGCTCTTCTGTCTGAAACGGTTACATTTATCGTCTGCAAAGCTATGTCGCGTGCTGCGGTATGTGGAGACACTAAAAGCACAATAGTAGAACACAGATGAAGCTTCTAAGTTGATGTAATAGCCAGTAAGAATTAGTACAATTCAAGTTTTAGGTATCGATTATTGACTTTGTACCCTTCTTTGGTGCCTAGACATGAGCTAGGAACTTAAGATTTTGCATGAAAGGAGGACTAGCAGCCGCGTTGCACGGGAGAATGTGAAAAGTGTTCATATGTAGTACAAACCTGAGAAATCCGTCCGTTTTCGTCATTTGTTATCGAATAGACTTAAAGCAAGATCGTCACATTGGCCGCTCTTCTGTCTGAAACGGTTACATTTTTCGCCTGCAAAGCTATGTCGCGTGCTGCGGTATGCGGAGACACTAAAAGCACCATAGTAGAACACAGATGAAGCTTCTAAGTTGATGTAATAGCTAGTATGAAGTAGTACAATTCAAGTTTTTGTTATCGATTATTGACTTTTTATCCTTCTTTGGTACCTTGGACATGAGCTAGGACCTTAAGATTCTGCATGAAAGGAGGACTAGCAGCCGAGTTGCACGGGAGAAAGTGAAAAGTGTTCATTTGTAATAAAAAACTGAGAAATCCGTCCGTTTTCGTCATTTCTTATCAAATCGACTTAAAGCCAGATCGTCACATTGGCCGCTCTTCTCTCTGAAACGGTTGTACTTATCGTGTGCAAAGCTATGTCGCGTGCTGCGTAAACACTAAAAGCACCATAGTAGAACACAGATGAAGCTTCTGAGTTGATGTAATAGCCAGTAAGAAGTAGTACAATTCAAGTTTTAGTTACCGATTATTGACTTTTTAACTGCCTTTGGTGATTTGGACATGAGCTAGGACCGTAACATTTTGCATGAAAGGGTGGCTAGCAGCCGAGTAGCACGGGAGAATGTGAAAAGTGTTCATCTGTAGTAAAAACCTGAGAAATCCGTCGGTTTTCGTCATTTGTTATCGAATCGACATAAAGCCATATCGTCACATAGGCCGCTCTTCTCTCTGAAACGGTTGTACTTATCGTCTGCAAAGCTATGTCGCGTGCTGCGGTATGCGGAGACAAAAAACGCACCATAGTAGAACACAGATGAAGCTTCTAAGCTGATGTAAAAGCCAGTAAGGAGTAGTACAATTCTATTTTTAGGTATCGATTATTAACTTTTTACCCTTCTTTGGTGCTTTGAACAGGAGCTAGGAACTTAAGATTTTGTATGAAAGGAGGACTAGCAGTAGCGTTGCACTGAAGAATGTGAAAAGTGTTCATATGTAGTAAAAACATGAGAAATCCGTTCGTTTTCGTCATTTGTTATCGAATAGACTTAAAGCCAGATCGTCACATTGACCGCAGTTCTGTCTGAAACGGTTACATTTATCGTCTGCAAAGCTATGTCGCGTGCTGCGGTATGTAGAGACACTAAAAGCACCATAGTAGAACGCAGATGATGCTTCTAAGTTGATGTAATAGCTAGTATGAAGTAGTACAATTCAAGTTTTTGTTATCGATTATTGACTTTTTACCCTTCTTTGGTACCTTGGACATGAGCTAGGACCTTAAGATTCTACATGAAAGGAGGACTAGCAGCCGAGTTGCACGGAAGAAAGTGAAAAGAGTTCATATGTATTAAAAACCTGAGAAATCCGTCCGTTATCGTCATTTGTTATCGAATCGACTTAAAGCCAGATCGTCACATTAACCGCGCTTCTCTCTGAAACGGTTGTACTTATCGTCTGCAAAGCTATGTCGCGTGCTGCGGTATGCGTAGACACTAAAAGCACCATAGTAGAACACAGATGAAGCTTCTAAGTTGACGTAATAGCCAGTAAGAAGTAGTACAATTCAAGTTTCAGTTATCGATTATTGACTTTTTGGCTGGCTCTGGTGCCTTGGACATGAGCTAGGACCTTAACATTTTGCATGAAAAGAGGACTAGCAGCCGCGTTGCCAGGGAGAATGTGAAAAGTGTTCATATGTAGTAAAAACCTGAGAAATCCGTCCGTTATCGTCATTTGTTATCGAATCGACTTAAAGCCGGATCGTCACATTGGCCGCTCTTCTGTCTGAAACGGTTACATTTATCGTCTGCAAAGCTATGTCGCGTGCTGCGGTATGTGGAGACACTAAAAGCACAATAGTAGAACACAGATGAAGCTTCTAAGTTGATGTAATAGCCAGTAAGAATTAGTACAATTCAAGTTTTAGGTATCGATTATTGACTTTGTACCCTTCTTTGGTGCCTAGACATGAGCTAGGAACTTAAGATTTTGCATGAAAGGAGGACTAGCAGCCGCGTTGCACGGGAGAATGTGAAAAGTGTTCATATGTAGTACAAACCTGAGAAATCCGTCCGTTTTCGTCATTTGTTATCGAATAGACTTAAAGCAAGATCGTCACATTGGCCGCTCTTCTGTCTGAAACGGTTACATTTTTCGCCTGCAAAGCTATGTCGCGTGCTGCGGTATGCGGAGACACTAAAAGCACCATAGTAGAACACAGATGAAGCTTCTAAGTTGATGTAATAGCTAGTATGAAGTAGTACAATTCAAGTTTTTGTTATCGATTATTGACTTTTTATCCTTCTTTGGTACCTTGGACATGAGCTAGGACCTTAAGATTCTGCATGAAAGGAGGACTAGCAGCCGAGTTGCACGGGAGAAAGTGAAAAGTGTTCATTTGTAATAAAAAACTGAGAAATCCGTCCGTTTTCGTCATTTCTTATCAAATCGACTTAAAGCCAGATCGTCACATTGGCCGCTCTTCTCTCTGAAACGGTTGTACTTATCGTGTGCAAAGCTATGTCGCGTGCTGCGTAAACACTAAAAGCACCATAGTAGAATACAGATGAAGCATCAAAGTTGATGTAATAGCCAGTAAGAAGTAGTAGATTTCAAGTTTTAGGTATCGATTATTGACGTTTTAGCTGGCATTGGTGCCTTGGACATGAGCTAGGACCTTAAGATTCTGCATGAACGGAGGACTAGCAGCCGAGTTGCACGGGAGAATGTGAAAAGTGTTCATATGTAGTAAAAACCTGACAAAATCCGAACGTTTTCGTCATTTGTTATCGAATCGACCTAATGCCAGGTCGTCACATTGGCCGCAGTTCTGTCTGGAACGGTTACATTTATCGTCTGCAGAGCTATGTCGCGTGCTGCGGTATGCGGAGACACTAAAAGCACCATAGTAGAACACAGATAAAGCTTCTAAGTTGGTGTAATAGCCAGTAAGAAGTAGTACAATTCAAGTTTTAGTTATCGATTAATGACTTTTTAACTGCCTCTGGTGCCGTGGACATGAGCTAGGACCGTAACATTTTGCATGAAAGAAGGACTAGCAGCCGAGTAGCATGGGAGAATGTGAAAACTGTTCATTTGTAGTAAAAACCTGAGAAATGCGTCCGTTTTCGTCATTTGTTATCGAATCGACTTAAATCCAGATCGTCACATTGGCCACTTTTCTCTCTGAAACGGTTACATTTATCGTCTGCAAAGCTATGTCGCGTGCTGCGGTATGCCGAGACACTAAAAGCACCATAGTAGAACACAGATGAAGCTCCTAAGTTGATGTAAAAGCCAGTACGAAGTAGCACAATTCAAGTTTTAGGTATCGATTATTAACTTTTTACCCTTCTTTGGTGCTTTGAACAGGAGCTAGGAACTTAAGATTTTGTATGAAAGGAGGACTAGCAGTAGCGTTGCACTGGATAATGTGAAATGTGTTCATATGTAGTAAAAACCTGAGAAATCCGTCCGTTTTCGTCATTTGTTATCGAATCGACTTAAAGCCATATCGTCACATTGGCCGCTCTTCTGTCTGAAACGGTTACATTCTTCGTCCTCAAAGCTATGTCGCATGCTGCGGTATGCGGAGACACGAAAAGCACCATAGTGGATCACAGATGAATCATCTAAGTTGATGTAACAGCCAGTAAGAAGTAGTACAATTCAAGTTTTAGGTATCAGTTATTGACTTTTTAGCTGGCTTTGGTGCCTTGGACATGAGCTAGGACCTTAAGATTCTGCATGAAACGAGGACTAGCAGCAGAATTGCACGGCAGAATGTGAAAAGTGTTCATATGTAGTAAAAACCTGAGAAATCCGTCCGTTTTCGTCATTTGTTATCAAATCGACTTAAAGCCAGATCGTCACATTGGCCGCTCTTCTCTCTGAAACGGTTGAACTGACCGTCTGCAAAGCTATGTCGCGTGCTGCGGTATGCGGAGACACTAAAAGCACCATAGTAGAACACAGATGAAGCTTCTAAATTGATGTAATAGCCAGTAATAAGTAGTACAATTCAAGTTTTAGTTATCGATTATTGACTTTTTAACTGGCTTTGGTGCCTTGGACATGAGCTAGGACCTCATCATTTTGCACGAAAGGCGGACTAGCAGCCGAGTTGATAGGGAGAATGTGAAAAGTGTTCATATGTAGTAAAAGCCTGAGAAATCCGTTACTTTTCGTCATTTCTTATCGAATCGACTTAAAGCCAGATCGTCACATTTGCCGCCCTTTTGTCTGAAACGGTTACATTTATCGTCTGCAAAGCTATGTCGCGTGCTGCGGTATGTGGAGACACTAACAGCACAATAGTAGAACACAGATGAAGCTTCTAAGTTGATGTAATAGCCAGAGAGAAGTATTACAATTCAAGTTTTAGGTTTCGATTATTGACTTTTTACCCTTCTTTGGTGCTTTGGACATGAGCTAGGAACTTAAGATTTTGCATGAAAGGAGGACTAGCAGCCGCGATGCGATGGAGACTGTGAAAAGTGTTCATATGTAGTAAAAACCTGAGAAATACGTCCGTTTTCGTCATTTGTTATCGAATCGACTTAAAGTCAGATAGTCACATTGGCCGCTCATCTGTCTGAAACGGTTACATTTATCGTCTGCAAAGCTATGTCGCATTCTGCGGTATGCGGAGACACTAAAAGCACCATAGTGGATCACAGATGAAGCATCTACGTTGATGTAATAGCCAGTAAGAAGTAGTACAATTCAAGTTTTAGGTATCGATTATTGACTTTTCACCCTTCTTTGGTGCCTTGGACGTGAGCTAGGTACTTAAGATTTTGCATGAAAGGAGGACTAGTAGCCGCGATGCGCGGGAGAATGTGAAAAGTGTTCATACGTAGTAAAAACCTGAGAAATCCGTCCGTTTTCGTCATTTGTTATCGAATCGACTTAAAGCCAGATCGTCACATTGGCCGCTCTTCTCTCTGAAACGGTTACATTTATCGTCTGCAAAGCTATGTCGCATGCTGCAGTATGCGGAGACACTAAAAGCACCATAGTGGATCACAGATGAAGCATCTACGTTGATGTAATAGCCAGTAAGAAGTAGTACAATTCAAGTTTTAGGTATCGATTATTGACTTTTTAGCTGGCTTTGGTGCCTTGGACATGAGCTAGGACCTTAACATTCTGCATGAAAGGAGGACTAGCAGCCGAGTTGCACGGGAGAATGTGAAAAGTGTTCACACGTAGTAAAAACCTGAGGAACCCGTCCATTTTCGTCATTTGTTATCGAATCGACTTAAAGCCAGATCGTCACATTGGCCGATCTTCTCTCTGAAACGGTTGTACTTATCGTCTGCAAAGCTATGTCGCGTGCTGCGGTATACGGAGACACTAAAAGCACCATAGTAGAACACAGATGAAGCTTCCTAATTGATGTAATAGCCAGTAAGAAGTAGTACAATTCAAGTTTTAGTTAACGATTATTGACTTTTTAGCTGGCTTTGGTGCTTTGGACATGAGGTAGAACCTTAATATTCTGCATGAAAGGAGGACTAGCAGCCGAGTTGCACGGGAGAATGTGAAAAGTGTACATATGTAGTAAAAACGTGAGAAATCAGTTACTTTTCGTCATTTGTTATCGAATCGACTTAAAGCCAGATCGTCACATTGGCCGCCCTTCTGTCTGAAACGGTTACATTTATCGTCTGCAAAGCTATGTCGCATGGTGCGGTATGCGGAGACACTAAAAGCACCATAGTGGATCACAGATGAAGCATCTAAGTTGATGTAATAGCCAGTAAGAAGTAGTACAATTCAAGTTTTAGGTATCGATTATTGACTTATTTGCTGGCTTTGGTGACTTGGACATGAGCTAGGACCTTAAGATTCTGCATGAAAGGAGGACTAGCAGCCGAGTTGTAGGGGACAACGTGAAAAGTGTTCATATGTAGTAAAAACCTGAGAAATCCGTCCGTTTTCGTCATTTGTTATCGAATCGACTTGAAGCAAGATCGTCAAATTGGCCGCTCTTCTCTCTGAAACGGTTGTACTTATCGTCTGCAAAGGTATGTCGCTTGTTGCGGTATGCGGAGACACTAAAAGCACCATAGTAGAACACAGATGAAGCATCTAAGTTGATGTAATAGACAGTAAGAAGTAGTACAATTCAAGTTTTGGTATCGATTTTTGAATTTTAGCTGGCTTTGGTGCCTTGGACATGAGCTAGGACCTTAAGATTCTGCATTTAAGGAGGACCAGCAGCCGCGTTGCACGGGAGAATGTGAAAAGTGTTTATACGTAGTAGAAACCTGAGAAATCCGTCCGTTTTCGTAATTTATTATCGAATAGACTTAAAGCCAGATCGTCACATTGGCCGCTCGTCTCTCTGAAACGGTTACATTTATCGTCTGCAAAGCTATGTCGCGTGCTGCGGTATTTGGAGACACTAAAAGCACCATAGTAGAACACAGATGAAGCTTCTAAGATGATGTAATAGCCAGTAAGAAGTAGTACAATTCAAATTTAGGTATCGATTATTGACTTTTTAGCTGGCTTTGGTGATTTGGACATGAGCTAGGACCTTAAGATTCTGCATGAAAGGAGGACAAGCAGCCGAGTTGCATGGGAGAATGTGAAAATTGTTCATATGTAGTAAATACCTGAGAAATTCGTCCGTTTTCGTCATTTGTTATCGAATCGACTTAAAGCCAGATCGTCACATTGGCCGCTCTTCTCTCTGAAACGGTTGTACTTATCGTTTGCAAAGCTATGTCGCGTGCTGCGGTATGCGGAAACACAAAAGGCACCATAGTGGACACACAGATGAAGCTTCTAAGTTGATGTAATAGCCAGTAAGAAGTAGTACAATTCAAGTTTTAGGTATGGATTATTGACTTTTTAGCTATCTTTGGTGCCTTGGACATGAGCTAGGATCTTAAGATTTTGCATGAAAGGAGGACTAGCAGCCGCGTTGCATGGGAGAATGTGAAAAGTGTTCATATGTAGTAAAAACCTGAGAAATCCTTCCGTTTTCCTAATTTGTTATGGAATCGACTTAAAGCCAGATCGTCACATTGGCCGCGCTTCTCTCTGAAACGGTTGTACTTATCGTCTGCAAAGCTATGTCGCGTGCTGCGGTATGCGGAGACACTAAAAGCACCATAGTGGATCACAGATGAAGCATCTACGTTGATGTAATAGCCAGTAAGAAGTAGTACAATTCAAGTTTTAGGTATCGATTATTGACTTTTTACCCTTCTTTGGTGCCTTGGACATGAGTTAGGTACTTAAGATTTTGCATGAAAGGAGGACTAGCAGCCGCGATGCGCGGGAGAATGTGAAAAGTGTTCATACGTAGTAAAAACCTGAGAAATCCGTCCGTTTTCGCTATTTGTTATCGAATCGACTTAAAGCCAGATCGTCACATTGCCCGCTCTTCTGTCTGAAACGGTTACATTTATCGTCTGCAAAGCTATGTCGCATGCTGCGGTATGCGGAGACACTAAAAGCACCATAGTGGATCACAGATGAAGCATCTACGTTGATGTAATAGCCAGTAAGAAGTAGTACAATTCAAGTTTTAAGTATCGATTATTGACTTTTTAGCTGGCTTTGGTGCCTTGGACATGAGCTAGAACCTTAAGATTCTGCATGAAAGCAGGACTAGCAGCCGAGTTGCACGGGAGAATGTGAAAAGTGTTCACACGTAGTAAAAACCTGAGGAACCCGTCCATTTTCGTCATTTGTTATCGAATCGACTTAAAGCCAGATCGTCACATTGGCCGATCTTCTCTCTGAAACGGTTGTACTTATCGTCTGCAAAGCTATGTCGCGTGCTGCGGTATACGGAGACACTAAAAGCACCATAGTAGAACACAGATGAAGCTTCCTAGTTGATGTAATAGCCAGTAAGAAGTAGTACAATTCAAGTTTTAGTTATCGATTATTGACTTTTTAGCTGGCTTTGGTGCCTTGGACATGAGGTAAGACCTTAAGATTCTGCATGAAAGGACGACTAGCAGCCGAGTTGCACGGGAGAATGTGAAAAGTGTTCATATGTAGTAAAAACGTGAGAAATCCGTTACTTTTCGTCATTTGTTATTGAATCGACTTAAAGCCAGATCGTCACATTGGCTTCCCTTCTGTCTTAAACGGTTACATTTATCGTCTGCAAAGCTATGTCGCTTGGTGCGGTATGCGGAGACACTAAAAGCACCATAGTAGAACACAGATGAAGCTTCTAAGTTGATGTAATAGCCAGTAAGAAGTAGTACAATTCAAGGTTTAGGTATCGATTATTGACTTTTTAGCTGGCTTTGGTGACTTGGACATGAGCTAGGACCTTACGATTCTGCATGAAAGGAGGACTAGCTGCCGAGTTGCAAGGGAGAATGTGAAAAGTGTTCATATGTAGTAAAAACCTGAGAAATCCGTCCGTTTTCGTAATTTGTTATGGAATCGACTTAAAGCCAGATCGTCACATTGGCCGCGCTTCTCTCTGAAACGGTTGTACTTATCGTCTGCAAAGCTATGTCGCGTGCTGCGGTATGCGTAGACACTAAAAGCACCATAGTAGAACACAGATGAAGCTTCTAAGTTGATGTAATAGCCAGTAAGAAGTAGTACAATTCAAGATTTAGGTATCGATTATTGACTTTTTAGCTGACTTTGGTGCCTTGGACATGAGCTACGACCTTAAGATTCTGCATGAAAGGAGGACTAGCAGCCGCGTTGCACGGGAGTATGTAAAGAGTGTTCATATGTAGTAAAAACCTGAGAAATCCGTCCGTTTTCGTCATTTGGTATCGAATCGACTTGTAGCAAGATCGTCACATTGGCCGCTCTTCTATCTGAAACGGTTGTACTTATCGTCTGCAAAGCTATGTCGCGTGCTGCGGTATGCGGAGACACTAAAAGCACCATAGTAGAACACAAATGAAGCTTCTAAGTTGATGTAATAGCCAGTAAGAAGTTGTACAATTCAAGTTTTAGGAATCGATTATTGACTTTTTAGCTAGCTTTGGTGCCTTGGACATGAGCTAGGACCTTAAGATTCTGCATGAAAGGAGGACTAGCAGCCGCGTTGCACGGGAGTATGTGAAAAGTGTTCATATGTAGTAAAAACCTGAGATATCCGTCGATTTTCGTCATTTGTTATCGAATCGACTTATAGCCTGATCGTCACATTGGCCGCTCTTCTCTCTGAAACGGTTGTACTTATCGTCTGCAAAGCTATGTCGCGTGCTGCGGTATGCGAAGACACTAAAATCACCATAGTGGAACACAGATGAAGCTTCTCAGTTGATGTAATAGCCAGTAAGAAGTAGTACAATTCAAGTTTTAGCTATCGATTATTGACTTTTTAGCTGGCTTTGGTGCCTTGGACATGAGCTATGTCCTTAAGATTCTGCACGAAAGGAGGACTAGCAGCCGAGTTGAATGGGAGAATGTGAAAAGTGTTCATATGTAGTAAAAACCTTAGAAATCCGTCCGTTTTCGTCATTTGTTACCGAATCAACTTGAAGCCAGATCGTCACATTGGCCGCTCTTCTCTCTGAAACGGTTGTACTTATCGTCTGTAAAGCTATGTCGCGTGCTACAGTATGCGGAGACACTAAAAGCACCATAGTAGAACACAGATGAAGCTTCTAAGTTGATGTGATAGCCAGTGAGAAGTAGTACAATTCAAGTTTTAGGTATCGATTATTGACTTCCTAGCTGGCTTTTGTGCCTTGGACATGAGCTAGGACCTTAAGATTCTGCATGAAATTAGGACTAGCAGCCGCGTTGCACGGGAGTTTGTGAAAAGTGTTCATATGTAGTAAAAACCTGAGAAATCCGTCCATTTTCGTCATTTGTTATAGAATAGACTTAAAGCCAGATCGTCACATTGGCCGCTCTTCTCTCTGAAACGGTTGTACTTATCGTTTGCAAAGCTATGTCGCATGCTGCGGTATGCGGATATACTAAAATCACCATAGTGGAACACAGATGAAGCTTCTAAGTTGACGTAATAGCCAGTAAGAAGTAGTACAATTCAAGGTTTAGGTATCGAATATTGACTTTTTAGCTGGCTTTGGTGCCTTGGACATGAGATAGGTCCTTAAGATTCTGCATGAAAGGAGGACTAGCAGCCGAGTTGCATGGGAGAATGTGAAAAGTGTTCATCTGTAGTAAATCCCTGAGAAATTCGTTCGTTTTCGTCATTTGTTACCGAATCGACTTAAAGCCAGATCGTCATATTGGCCGCTCTTCTCTATGAAACGGTTGTACTTATCGTTTGCAAAGCTATGTCGCGTGCTGCGGTATTCCGAGACACAAAAAGCACCATAGTGGACACACAGATGAAGCTTCTAAGTTGATGTAATAGCCAGTAAGGAGTAGTACAATTCAAGTTTTAGGTATCGAATATTGACTTTTTAGCAGGCTTTGGTGCCTTGGACATGGGCTAGGACCTTAAGATTCTGCATGAAAGGAGGACTAGCAGCCGAGTTGCACGGGAGGATGCGAAAAGTGTTCATATGTAGTAAAAACCAGAGAAATCCGTCCGTTTTCGTAATTTATTATCGAATCGACTTAAAGCAGTGCGTCACATTGGCCGCTCTTCTCTCTCAAACGGTTGTACTTATCGTCTGCAAAGCTATGTCGCGTGCTGCGGTATGCGGAGACACTAAAAGCACCATAGTAGAACACAGATTAAGCTTCTAAGTTGATGTAATAGCCAGTAAGAAGCAGTACAATTCAAGTTTTAGGTATCGATTATTGACTTTTTAGCTGGCTTTTGTGCCTTGGACATGAGCTAGGACCTTATGATTCTGCATGAAAGGAGGACTAGCAGCCGAGTAGCATGGGAGAATGTGAAAAGTGTTCATATGTTGTAAAAACCTGAGAAATCTGTCCGTTTCCGTCATTTGTTATCGAATCGACTTAAAGCCAGATCGTCACATTGGCCGCTCTTCTCTCTGAAACGGTTGTACTTATCGCCTGAAAGCTATGTCGCGTGCTGCGGTATGCGGAGACACTAAAAATACCATAGTAGAACACAGATGAAGCTTCTAAGTTGATGTAATAGCCAGTAAGGAGTAGTACTATTCAAGTTTTAGGTATCGAATATTGCCTTTTTAGCTGGCTTTGATGCCTTGGACATGAGCTACTACCTTAAGATTCTGCATGAAAGGAGGACTAGCAGCCGAGTTGAATGGGAGAATGTGAAAAGTGTTCATATGTAGTAAAAGCCTGAGAAATCCGCCCGTTTTCGCCATTGTTATCGAATGGAATTAAAGCCAGATCGTCACATTGGCCGCTCTTCTTTCAGAAACGGTTGTACTTATCGTCTGCAAAGCTATGTCGCGTGCTGCGGTATGCGGAGACACTAAAAGCACCATAGTAGAACACAGATGAAGCTTCAAAGTTGATGTAATAGCCAGTAAGAAGTAGTACAATTCAAGACTTAGGTGTCGATTATTGGCTTTTTTGCTGGCTTTGGTGCCTTGGACATGAGCTAGGACCTTACGATTGTGCATGAAAGGAGGACTAGCAGCCGAGTTGCACGGGAGTATGTGAAAAGTGTTCATATGTAGTAAAAACCTGAGAAATCCGTCCATTTTCGTCATTTGTTATCGAATCGACTTAAAGCCAGATCGTCACATTGCCCGCTCTTCTCTCTGAAACGGTTGTACTTATCGTCTGCAAAGCTATGTCGCGTGCTGCGGTATGCGGAGACACTAAAAGCACCATAGTAGAACACAGATGAAGCTTCTAAGTTGATGTAATAGCCAGTAAGGAGTAGTACAATTCAAGTTTTAGGTATCGAATATTGAATTTTTAGCTGGCTTTGGTGCCTTGGACATGAGCTAGGACCTTAAGATTCTGCATGAAAGGAGGACTAGCAGCCGAGTTGCATGGGAGAATGTGAAAAGTGTTCATATGTAGTAAAAACCTGAAAAATCCGTCCGTTTTCGTCATTTGTTATCGAATGGACTTGAAGCCAGATCGTCACATTGGCCGCTCTTCTCTCTGAAACCGTTGTACTTATCGTTTGCAAAGCTATGTCGCGTGCTGCGGTATGCGGAGACACGAAAAGCACCATAGTGGACACACAGATGAAGCTTCTAAGTTGATGTAATAGCAAGTAAGAAGTAGTACAATTCAAGTTTTAGGTATGGATTATTGACTTTTTAGCTATCTTTGGTGCCTTGGAAATGAGATAGGACATTAAGATTCTGCATGAAAGGAGGACTAGGAGCCGCGTTTCATGGGAGTATGTGACAAGTGTTCATATGTAGTAAAAACCTGAGAAATCCGTCCGTTTTCGTCATTTGTTATCGAATAGACTTAAAGCCAGATCGTCACATTGGCCGCTCTTCTCTCTGAAACGGTTGTACTTAACGTCTGCAAAGCTATGTCGCGTGCTGCGGTATGCAGAGACACTAAAAGCACCATACTATAACACAGACGAAGCTTCTAAGTTGATGTAATAGCCAGTAAGAAGTAGTACAATTCAAGTTTTAGGTTTCGATTATTGACTTTTTAGCTGGCTTTGGTGACTTGGACATGAGCTAGGATCTTAAGATTCTGCATGAAAGGAGGACTACCAGCCGAGTTGCATGGGAGGATGTGAAAAGTGTTCATATGTAGTAAAAACCTGAGAAATCCGTCCGTTTTCGTAATTTGTTATGGAATCGACTTTAAGCCAGATCGTCACATTGGCCGCTCTTCTCTCTGAAACGGTTGTACTTATCGTCTGCAAAGCAATGTCGCGTGCTGCGGTATGCGTAGACACTAAAAGCACCATAGTAGAACACAGATGAAGCTTCTAAGTTGATGTAATAGCCAGTAAGAAGTAGTACAATTCAAGATTTACGTATCGATTATTGACTTTTTTGCTGGCTTTGGTGCCTTGGACATGAGCTAGGACCTTATGATTCTGCATGAAAGGAGGACTAGCAGCCGAGTTGTATGGGACAATGTGAAAAGTGTTCATATGTAGTAAAAACCTGAGAAATCCGTCCGTTTTCGTCACTTGTTATCGAATCGACTTAAAGCCAGATCGTCACATTGGCCGCTCTTCTCCCTGAAACGGTTGTACTTATCGTCTGCAAAGCTATGTCGTGTGCTGCGGTATGCGGAGACACTAAAAGCACCATAGTAGAACACAGATGAAACTTCAAAGTTGATGTAATAGCCAGTAAGAAGTAGTACAATTCAAGTTTTAGGTATCGATTATTGACTTTTTAGCTGGCTTTGGTGCCTTGGACATGAGCTAGGACCTTAAGATTCTGCATGAAAGGAAGACTAGCAGCCGCGTTGCATGGGAGTATGTGAAAAGTGTTCATATGTAGTAAATACCTGAGAAATCCGTCCATTTTCGTCATTTGTTATCGAATCGACTTAAAGCCAGATCGTCACATTGGCCGCTCTTCTCTCTGAAACGGTTGTACTTATCGCCTGAAAGCTATGTCGCGTGCTGCGGTATGCGGAGACATTAAAAATACCATAGTAGAACACAGATGAAGCTTCTAAGTTGATGTAATAGCCAGTAAGGAGTAGTACTATTCAAGTTTTAGGTATCGAATATTGCCTTTTTAGCTGGCTTTGATGCCTTGGACATGAGCTACTACCTTAAGATTCTGCATGAAAGGAGGACTAGCAGCCGAGTTGAATGGGAGAATGTGAAAAGTGTTCATATGTAGTAAAAGCCTGAGAAATCCGCCCGTTTTCGCCATTGTTATCGAATGGAATTAAAGCCAGATCGTCACATTGGCCGCTCTTCTTTCAGAAACGGTTGTACTTATCGTCTGCAAAGCTATGTCGCGTGCTGCGGTATGCGGAGACACTAAAAGCACCATAGTAGAACACAGATGAAGCTTCAAAGTTGATGTAATAGCCAGTAAGAAGTAGTACAATTCAAGACTTAGGTATCGATTATTGGCTTTTTTGCTGGCTTTGGTGCCTTGGACATGAGCTAGGACCTTACGATTGTGCATGAAAGGAGGACTAGCAGCCGAGTTGCACGGGAGTATGTGAAAAGTGTTCATATGTAGTAAAAACCTGAGAAATCCGTCCATTTTCGTCATTTGTTATCGAATCGACTTAAAGCCAGATCGTCACATTGCCCGCTCTTCTCTCTGAAACGGTTGTACTTATCGTCTGCAAAGCTATGTCGCGTGCTGCGGTATGCGGAGACACTAAAAGCACCATAGTAGAACACAGATGAAGCTTCTAAGTTGATGTAATAGCCAGTAAGGAGTAGTACAATTCAAGTTTTAGGTATCGAATATTGAATTTTTAGCTGGCTTTGGTGCCTTGGACATGAGCTAGGACCTTAAGATTCTGCATGAAAGGAGGACTAGCAGCCGAGTTGCATGGGAGAATGTGAAAAGTGTTCATATGTAGTAAAAACCTGAAAAATCCGTCCGTTTTCGTCATTTGTTATCGAATGGACTTGAAGCCAGATCGTCACATTGGCCGCTCTTCTCTCTGAAACCGTTGTACTTATCGTTTGCAAAGCTATGTCGCGTGCTGCGGTATGCGGAGACACGAAAAGCACCATAGTGGACACACAGATGAAGCTTCTAAGTTGATGTAATAGCAAGTAAGAAGTAGTACAATTCAAGTTTTAGGTATGGATTATTGACTTTTTAGCTATCTTTGGTGCCTTGGAAATGAGATAGGACATTAAGATTCTGCATGAAAGGAGGACTAGGAGCCGCGTTTCATGGGAGTATGTGACAAGTGTTCATATGTAGTAAAAACCTGAGAAATCCGTCCGTTTTCGTCATTTGTTATCGAATAGACTTAAAGCCAGATCGTCACATTGGCCGCTCTTCTCTCTGAAACGGTTGTACTTAACGTCTGCAAAGCTATGTCGCGTGCTGCGGTATGCAGAGACACTAAATGCACCATACTATAACACAGACGAAGCTTCTAAGTTGATGTAATAGCCAGTAAGAAGTAGTACAATTCAAGTTTTAGGTTTCGATTATTGACTTTTTAGCTGGCTTTGGTGACTTGGACATGAGCTAGGATCTTAAGATTCTGCATGAAAGGAGGACTACCAGCCGAGTTGCATGGGAGGATGTGAAAAGTGTTCATATGTAGTAAAAACCTGAGAAATCCGTCCGTTTTCGTAATTTGTTATGGAATCGACTTTAAGCCAGATCGTCACATTGGCCGCTCTTCTCTCTGAAACGGTTGTACTTATCGTCTGCAAAGCAATGTCGCGTGCTGCGGTATGCGTAGACACTAAAAGCACCATAGTAGAACACAGATGAAGCTTCTAAGTTGATGTAATAGCCAGTAAGAAGTAGTACAATTCAAGATTTACGTATCGATTATTGACTTTTTTGCTGGCTTTGGTGCCTTGGACATGAGCTAGGACCTTATGATTCTGCATGAAAGGAGGACTAGCAGCCGAGTTGTATGGGACAATGTGAAAAGTGTTCATATGTAGTAAAAACCTGAGAAATCCGTCCGTTTTCGTCACTTGTTATCGAATCGACTTAAAGCCAGATCGTCACATTGGCCGCTCTTCTCCCTGAAACGGTTGTACTTATCGTCTGCAAAGCTATGTCGTGTGCTGCGGTATGCGGAGACACTAAAAGCACCATAGTAGAACACAGATGAAACTTCAAAGTTGATGTAATAGCCAGTAAGAAGTAGTACAATTCAAGTTTTAGGTATCGATTATTGACTTTTTAGCTGGCTTTGGTGCCTTGGACATGAGCTAGGACCTTAAGATTCTGCATGAAAGGAAGACTAGCAGCCGCGTTGCATGGGAGTATGTGAAAAGTGTTCATATGTAGTAAATACCTGAGAAATCCGTCCATTTTCGTCATTTGTTATCGAATCGACTTATAGCCAGATCGTCACATTGGCCCCTCTTCTCTCTGAAACGGTTGTACTTATCGACTGCAAAGCTATGTCGCGTGCTGCGGTATGCGGAGACACTAAAATCACCATAGTGGAACACAGATGAAGCTTCTAAGTTGATGTAATAGCCAGTAAGAAGTAGTACAATTCAAGTCTTAGGTTTCGATTATTGACTTTTTAGCTGGCTTTGGTGCCTTGGACATGAGCTATGTCCTTAAGATTCTGCATGAAAGGAGGACTAGAAGCCGAGTTGAAAGGGAGAATGTGAAAAGTGTTCATATGTAGTAAAAACCTGAGAAATCCGTCCGTTTTCGTCATTTGTTATCGAATCAACTTGACGCCAGATCGTCACATTGCCCGCTCTTCTCTCTGAAACGGTTGTACTTATCGTCTGCAAAGCTATGTCGCCTTCTGCGGTATGCGGAGACACTAAACGCACCATAGTAGAACACAGATGAAGCTTCAAAGTTGATGTAATAGCCAGTAAGGAGAAGTACAATTCAAGTTTTAGGTATCGAATATTGACTTTTTAGCTGGCTTTGGTGCCTTGGACATGAGCAAGGACCTTAAGATTCTGCATGAAAGGAGGACTAGCAGCCGAGTTGCACGGGAGTATGTGAAAAGTGTTCATATGTAGTAAAAACCTGAGAAATCCGTCCGTTTTCGTCATTTGTTATCGAATCGACTTGAAGCCAGATCGTCACATTGGCCGCTCTTCTCTCTGAAACAGTTGTACTTATCGTCTGCAAAGCTATGTCGCGTGCTGCGGTATGCGGAGACACTAAAAGCACCATAGTAGAACACAGATGAAGCTTCTAAGTTGATGTAATAGCCAGTACGAAGTAGTACAATTCAAGTTTTAGGTATCGATAGTTGACGTTTTAGCTGGCTTTGGTGCCTTGGCCATGAGCTAGGACCTTATGATTCTGCATGAAAGGAGGACTAGCAGTCGAGTTGCATGGGAGAATGTGAAAAGTGTTCATATGTAGTAAAAACCTGAGAAATCCGTCCGTTTTCGTCATTTGTTATCGAATCGACGTAAAGCCAGATCGTCACATTGGCCGCTCTTCTCTCTGCAACGGTTGTACTTATCGTCTGCAAAGCTATGTCGTGTGCTGCGGTATGCGGAGACACTAAAAGCACCATAGTAGAACACAGATGAAACTTCAAAGTTGATGTAATAGCCAGTAAGAAGTAGTACAATTCAAGTATTAGGTATCGATTATTGACTTTTTAGCTGGCTTTGGTGCCTTGGACATGAGCTAGGACCTTAAGATTCTGCATGAAAGGAAGACTAGCAGCCGCGTTGCATGGGAGTATGTGAAAAGTGTTCATATGTAGTAAATACCTGAGAAATCCGTCCATTTTCGTCATTTGTTATCGAATCGACTTATAGCCAGATCGTCACATTGGCCCCTCTTCTCTCTGAAACGGTTGAACTTATCGTCTGCAAAGCTATGTCGCGTGCTGCGGTATGCGGAGACACTAAAATCACCATAGTGGAACACAGATGAAGCTTCTAAGTTGATGTAATAGCCAGTAAGAAGTAGTGCAATTCAAGTTTTAGGTTTCGATTATTGACTTTTTAGCTGGCTTTGGTGCCTTGGACATGAGCTATGTCCTTAAGATTTTGCATGAAAGGAGGACTAGCAGCCGAGTTGAAAAGGAGAATGTGAAAAGTGTTCATATGTAGTAAAAACCTGAGAAATCCGTCCGTTTTCGTCATTTGTTATCGAATCAACTTGAAGCCAGATCGTCACATTGCCCGCTCTTCTCTCTGAAACGATTGTACTTATCGTCTGCAAAGCTATGTCGCCTTCTGCGGTATGCGGAGACACTAAACGCACCATAGTAGAACACAGATGAAGCTTCTAAGTTGATGTAATAGCCAGTAAGGAGTAGTACAATTCAAGTTTTAGGTATGGAATATTGACTTTTTAGCTGGCTTTCGTGCCTTGGACATGAGCAAGGACCTTAAGATTCTGCATGAAAGGAGGACTAGCAGCCGAGTTGCACGGGAGGATGCGAAAAGTGTTCATATGTAGTAAAAACCTGAGAAATCCGTCCATTTTCGTAATTTATTATCGAATCGACTTAAAGCAGTGCGTCACATTGGCCGCTCTTCTCTCTGAAACGGTTGTACTTATCGTCTGCAAAGCTATGTCGCGTGCTGCGGTATGCGGAGACACTAAAAGCACCATAGTAGAACACAGATTAAGCTTCTATGTTGATGTAATAGCCAGTAAGAAGTAGTACAATTCAAGTTTTAGGTATCGATTATTGACTTTTTAGCTGGCTTTTGTGCCTTGGACATGAGCTAGGACCTTATGATTCTGCATGAAAGGAGGACTAGCAGCCGAGATGCATGGGAGAATGTGAATAGTGTTCATATGCAGTAAGAAAATGAGAAATCCGTCCGTTTTCGTCATTTGTTATCGAATCGACTTAAAGCCAGATCGTCACATTGGCCGCTCTTCTCTCTGAAACGGTTGTACTTATCGTCTGCAAGGCTATGTCGCGTGCTGCAGTATGCGGAGATACTAAAAGCACCATAGTAGAACAGAGATGAAGCTTCTAAGTTGATGTGATAGCCAGTGAGAAGTAGTACAATTCAAGTTTTAGGTATCGATTATTGACTTTTTAGCTGGCTTTGGCGCCTTGGAGATGAGCTAGGACCTTACGATTCTGCATGAATTGAGGACTAGCAGCCGCGTTGCACGGGAGTATGTGAAAAGTGTTCATATGTAGTAAAAACCTGAGAAATCCGTTCATTTTCGTCATTTGTTATCGAATCGACTTAAAGCCAGTTCGTCACATTGGCCCCTCTTCTCTCTGAAACGGTTGTACTTATCGTCTGCAAAGCTATGTCGCGTGCTGCGGTATGCGGGGACACTAAAAGCACCATAGTAGAACACAGATGAAGCTTCTAAGTTGATGTAATAGCCAGTAAGGAGTAGTACAATTCAAGTT
Source organism: Schistocerca gregaria (assembly GCF_023897955.1). Taxonomy (NCBI): domain Eukaryota; kingdom Metazoa; phylum Arthropoda; class Insecta; order Orthoptera; family Acrididae; genus Schistocerca; species Schistocerca gregaria. Next base: position 3,265,640 of record NW_026061721.1, on the reverse strand, counting down.
TTAGGTATCGAATATTGACTTTTTAGCTGGCTTTGGTGCCTTAGACATGAGCTAGGACCTTAAGATTGTGCATGAAAGAAGGACTAGCAGCCGCGTTGCACGGGAGTATGTAAAGAGTGTTCATATGTAGTAAAAACCTGAGAAATCCATCCGTTTTCGTCATTTGTTATCGAATCGACTTAAAGCCAGATCGTCACATTGGCCGCTCTTCTCTCTGAAACGGTTGTACTTATCGTCTGCAAAGCTATGTCGCGTGCTGCGGTATGCGGAGACGCTAAAAGCACCATAGTAGAACACAGATGAAGCTTCAAAGTCGATGTAATAGCCAGTAAGAAGTAGTACAATACAAGATTTAGGTATCGATTATTGACTTTTTTGCTGGCTTTGGTGCCTTGGACATGACCTAGGACCTTAAGATTCTGCATGAAAGGAGGACTAGCAGCCGAGTTGCACGGGAAAATGTAAAAAGTGTTCATATGTATTAAAAACCTGAGAAATCCGTCCATTTTCGTCATTTGTTATCGAATCGACTTAAAGCCAGTTCGTCACATTGGCCCCTCTTCTCTCTGAAACGGTTGTACTTATCGTCTGCAAAGCTATGTCGCGTGCTGCGGTATGCGGAGACACTAAAAGCACCATAGTAGAACACAGATGAAGCTTCTAAGTTGATGTAATAGCCAGTAAGGAGTAGTACAATTCAAGTTTTAGGTATCGAATATTGACTTTTTAGCTGGCTTTGGTGCCTAGGACATGAGCTAGGACCTTAAGATTCTGCATGAAAGGAGGACTAGCAGCCGAGTTGCACGGCAGGATGCGAAAAGTGTTCATATGTAGTAAAAACCTGAGAAATCCGTCCGTTTTCGTAATTTATTATGGAATCGACTTAAAGCAGTGCGTCACATTGGCCGCTCTTCTCTCTGAAACGGTTGTACTTATCGTCTGCAAAGCTATGTCGCGTGCTGCGGTATGCGGAGACACTAAAAGCACCATAGTAGAACACAGATGAAGCTTCTAAGTTGATGTAATAGCCAGTAAGGAGTAGTACAATTCAAGTTTTAGGTATCGAATATTGACTTTTTAGCTGGCTTTGGTGCCTAGGACATGAGCTAGGACCTTAAGATTCTGCATGAAAGGAGGACTAGCAGCCGAGTTGCACGGCAGGATGCGAAAAGTGTTCATATGTAGTAAAAACCTGAGAAATCCGTCCGTTTTCGTAATTTATTATGGAATCGACTTAAAGCAGTGCGTCACATTGGCCGCTCTTCTCTCTGAAACGGTTGTACTTATCGTCTGCAAAGCTATGTCGCGTGCTGCGGTATGCGGAGACACTAAAAGCACCATAGTAGAACACAGATTAAGCTTCTAAGTTGATGTAATAGCCAGTACGAAGTAGTACAATTCAGGATTTAGGTATCGATTATTGACTTTTTAGCTGGCTTTTGTGCCTTGGACATGAGCTTGGACCTTATGATTCTGCATGAACGGAGGACTAGCTGCCGAGTTGCATGGGAGAATGTGAAAAGTGTTCATATGTAGTAAAAACCTGAGAAATCCGTCCATTTTCGTCATTTGTTATCGAATCGACTTAAAGCCAGATCGTCACATTGGCCGCTCTTCTCTCTGAAACGGTTGTACTTATCGTCTGCAAAGCTATGTCGCGTGCTGCGGTATGCGGAGACACTAAAAGCACCATAGTAGAACAGAGATGAAGCTTCTAAGTTGATGTAATAGCCAGTAAGAAGTAGTACAATTCAAGATTTAAATATCGATTATTGTCTTTTTTGCTGGCTTTGGTGCTTGGACATGAGCTATGACCTTAAGATTCTGCATGAAAGGAGGACTAGCAGCCGCGTTGGACGGGACTATGTGACAAGTGTTCATATGTAGTAAAAACCTGAGAAATCCGTCCATTTTCATCATTTGTTATCGAATCGACTTAAAGCCAGATCGTCACATTGGCCTCTCTTCTCTCTGAAACGGTTGTACTTATCGTCTGCAAAGCTATGTCGCGTGCTGCGGTATGCGGAGACACTATAATCTCCATAGTGGAACACAGATGAAGCTTCTAAGTTGATGTAATAGCTAGTAAGATGTAGTCAATTTAGGTATCGATTATTGACTTTTCAGCTGGCTTTGGTGCCTTGGACATGAGCTATGTCCTTAAGATTCTGCATGAAAGGAGGACTAGCAGCCGAGTTGCATTGGAGAATGTGGAAAGTGTTCATATGTAGTAAAAACCTGAGAAATCCGTCCGTTTTAGTCATTTGTTATCGAATCAACTTGAAGCCAGATCGTCAAATTGCCCGCTTTTCTCTCTGAAACGATTGTACTTATCGTCTGCAAAGCTATGTCGCGTGCTGCTGTATGCGGAGACACTAAAAGCACAATAGTAGAACGCAGATGAAGCTTCTAAGTTGATGTGATAGCCAGTGAGAAATAGTACAATTAAAGTTTTAGGTATCGATTATTGACTTTTTAGCTGGCTTTTGTGCCTTGGACATGAGCTAGGACCTTATGATTCTGCATGAAAGGAGGACCAGCAGCCGAGTTACATGGGAGTATGTGAAAAGGGTTCATATGTAGTAAAAACCTGAGAAATCCGTCCGTTTCCGTCTTTTGTTATCGAATCGACTTAAAGCCAGATCGTCACATTGGCCGCTCTTCTCTCTGAAACGGTTGTACTTATCGTCTGCAAAGCTATGTCGCGTGCTGCGGTATGCGGAGACACTAAAAGCACCATAGTAGAACACAGATGAAGCTTCTAAGTTGATGTGATAGCCAGTGAGACGTAGTACAATTCAAGTTTTAGGTATCGAGCTAGGACCTAAAGATTCTGCATGAAAGGAGGACTAGCAGCCGCGTTGCACGGGAGGATGTAAAAAGTGTTCATATGTAGTAAAAACCTCAGAAATCCGTCCGTTTTCGTCATTTGTTATCGAATCGACTTAAAGCCAGATCGTCACATTGGCCTCTCTTCTCTCTGAAACGGTTGTACTTATCGTCTGCAAAGCTATGTCGCGTGCTGCGGTATGCGGAGACACTATAATCTCCATAGTGGAACACAGATGAAGCTTCTAAGTTGATGTAATAGCTAGTAAGATGTAGTCAATTTAGGTATCGATTATTGACTTTTTAGCTGGCTTTGGTGCCTTGGACATGAGCTAGGACCTTAAGATTCTGCATGAAAGGAGGACTAGCAGCCGAGTTGCATTGGAGAATGTGGAAAGTGTTCATATGTAGTAAAAACCTGAGAAATCCGTCCGTTTTAGTCATTTGTTATCGAATCAACTTGAAGCCAGATCGTCAAATTGCCCGCTTTTCTCTCTGAAACGATTGTACTTATCGTCTGCAAAGCTATGTCGCGTGCTGCAGTATGCGGAGACACTAAAAGCACAATAGTAGAACGCAGATGAAGCTTCTAAGTTGATGTGATAGCCAGTGAGAAGTAGTACAATTAAAGTTTTAGGTATCGATTATTGACTTTTTAGCTGGCTTTTGTGCCTTGGACATGAGCTAGGACCTTATGATTCTGCATGAAAGGAGGACTAGCAGCCGAGTTACATGGGAGTATGTGAAAAGGGTTCATATGTAGTAAAAACCTGAGAAATCCGTCCGTTTCCGTCATTTGTTATCGAATCGACTTAAAGCCAGATCGTCACATTGGCCGCTCTTCTCTCTGAAACGGTTGTACTTATCGTCTGCAAAGCTATGTCGCGTGCTGCGGTATGCGGAGACACTAAAAGCACCATGGTAGAACACAGATGAAGCTTCTAAGTTGATGTGATAGCCAGTGAGACGTAGTACAATTCAAGTTTTAGGTATCGAGCTAGGACCTAAAGATTTTGCATGAAAGGAGGACTAGCAGCCGCGTTGCACGGGAGGATGTAAAAAGTGTTCATATGTAGTAAAAACCTGAGAAATCCGTCCGTTTTCGTCATTTGTTATCGAATCGACTTAAAGCCAGATCGTCACATGGGCCCCTCTTCTCTCTGAAACGGTTGTACTTATGGTCTGCAAAGCTATGTCGCGTGCTGCGGTATGCGGAGACACTAAAAGCACCATAGCAGAACACAGATTAAGCTTCTAAGTTGATGTAATAGCAAGTAAGAAGTAGTACAATTCAAGTTTTAGGTATCGATTATTGACCTTTTAGCTGGCTTTTGTGCCTTGGACATGGGCTAGGACCTTATGATTCCGCACGGAAGGAGGACTAGCAGCCGAGTTGCTTGGGAGAATGTGAAAAGTGTTCATATGTAGTAAAAACCTGAAAAATGCGTCCGTTTTCGTCATGTGTTATCGAATCGACTTAAAGCCAGATTGTCACTTTGGCCGCTCTTCTATCTGAAACGGTTGTACTTATCGTCTGCAAAGCTATGTCGCGTGCTGCGGTATGCGGAGACACTAAAAGAACCATAGTAGAATACAGATGAAGCTTCAAAGTTGATGTAATATCCAGTAAGAAGTAGTGCAATTGAAGATTTAGGTATCGATTATTGACTTTTTTGCTGGCTTTGGTGCCTTGGACATGAGCTAGGACCTTACGATTCTGCATGAAAGGAGGACTAGCAGCCGAGTTGCACGGGAGAATGTAAAAAGTGTTCATATGTAGTATAAACCTGAGAAATCCGTCCGTTTTCGTCACTTGTTATCGAATCGACTTAAAGCCAGATCGTCACATTGGCCCCTCTTCTCTCTGAAACGGTTGTACTTATCGTCTGCAAAGCTATGTCGCGTGCTGCGGTATGCGGAGACACTAAAAGCACCATAGTAGAACACAGATGAAGGTTCTAAGTTGATGTGATAGCCAGTGAGAAGTAGTACAATTCAAGTTTTAGGTATCGATTATTGACTTTTTAGCTGGCTTAGGTGCCTTGGACATGAGCTAGGACCTTACGATTCAGCATGAAAGGAGGACTAGCAGCCGCGTTGCACGGGAGTATGTGAAAAGTGTTCATATGTAGTAAAAACCTGAGAAATCCGTCCGTTTTCGTCATTTGTTATCGAATCGACTTAAAGCCAGTTCGTCACATTGGCCCCTCTTCTCTTTGAAACGGTTGTACTTATCGTCTGCAAAGCTATGTCGCGTGCTGCGGTATGCGGAGACACTAAAAGCACCATAGTAGAACACAGATGAAGCTTCTAAGTTGATGTAATAGACAGAAAGGAGTAGTACAATTCAAGTTTTAGGTATCGAATATTGACTTTTTAGCTGGCTTTGGTGCCTTATACATGAGCTAGGAACTTAAGATTCTGCATGAAAGGAGGACTATCAGCCGCGTTGCACGGGAGTATGTGAAAAGTGTTCATATGTAGTAAAAACCTGAGAAATCCGTCCATTTTCGTCATTTGTTATCTAATCGACTTGAGGCCAGTTCGTCACATTGGCCCCTCTTCTCTCTGAAACGGTTGTACTTATCGTCTGCAAAGCTATGTCGCGTGCTGCGGTTTGCGGAGACACTAAAATCACCATAGTGGAACACAGATCAAGCTTCAAAGATGATGTAACAGCTAGTAAGATGTAGTGAATTTAGGTATCGATTATTGACTTTTTAGCTGGCTTTGGTGCGTTGGACATGAGCTATGTCCTTAAGATTCTGCATGAAAGGAGGACTAGCAGCCGAGTTGCATTGGAGAATGTGGAAAGTGTTCATATGTAGTAAAAACCTGAGAAATCCGTCCGTTTTAGTCATTTGTTATCGAATCAACTTGAAGCCAGATCGTCACATTGCCCGCTTTTCTCTCTGAAACCGTTGTACTTATCGTCTGCAAAGCTATGCCGCGTGCAGCGGTATGCGGAGACACTAAAAGCACCATAGTAGAACTCAGATGAAGCTTCAAAGTTGATGTAATAGCCAGTAAGAAGTAGTACAATTCAAGTTTTAGGTATCGATTATTGACTTTTTAGCTGGCTTTGGTGCCTTGGACATGAGCTATGTCCTTAAGATTCTGCATGAAAGGAGGACTAGCAGCCGAGATGCATGGGAGAATGTCAATAGTGTTCATCTGTAGTAAAAAAATGAGAAATCCGTCCGTTTTCGTCAGTTGTTATCGAATCAACTTGAAGCCAGATCGTCATATTGCCCGCTCTTCTCTCTGAAACTGTTGTACTTATCGTCTGCAAAGCTATGTCGCGTGCTGCGGTATGCGGAGTCACTAAAAGCACCATAGTAGAACACATATGAAGCTTCTAAGTTGATGTAATAGCCAGTAAGGAGTAGTACAATTCAAGTTTTAGGTATCGAAAATTGACTTTTTAGCTGGCTTTGGTGCCTTGGCCATTAGGTAGGACCTTATGATTGTGCATGAAAGGATTACTAGCAGCCGAGTGGCACGGGAGGATGCGAAAAGTGTTCATATGTAGTAAAAACCTGAGAAATCCGTCCGTTTTCGGAATATATTATCGAATCGACTTAAAGCAGTGCGTCACATTGGCCGCTCTTCTCTCTGAAACGGTTGTACTTATCGTCTGCAAAGCTATGTCGCGTGCTGCAGTATGCGGTGACACTGAAAGCACCATAGTAGAACGCAGATGAAGCTTCTAAGTTGATGTTATAGCCAGTGAGAAGTAGTACAATTAAAGTTTTAGGTATCGATTATTGACTTTTTAGCTGGCTTTTGTGCCTTGGACATGAGCTAGGACCTTATGATTCCGCACGGAAGGAGGACTAGCAGCCGAGTTGCTTGGGAGAATGTAAAAAAGTGTTCATATGTAGTAAAAACCTGAAAAATGCGTCCGTTTTCGTCATGTGTTATCGAATCGACTTAAAGCCAGATTGTCACATTGGCCGCTCTTCTATCTGAAACGGTTGTACTTATCGTCTGCAAAGCTATGTCGCGTGCTGCGGTATGCGGAGACACTGAAAGCACCATAGAAGAATACAGATGAAGCTTCAAAGTTGATGTAATAGCCAGTAAGAAGTAGTACAATTGAAGATTTAGGTATCGATTATTGACTTTTTTGCTGGCTTTGGTGCCTTGGACATGAGCTAGAACCTTACGATTCTGCATGAAAGGAGGACTAGCAGCCGAGTTGCACGGGAGAATGTAAAAAGTGTTCATATGTAGTATAAACCTGAGAAATCCGTCCGTTTTCGTCACTTGTTATCGAATCGACTTAAAGCCAGATCGTCACAATGGCCCCTCTTCTCTCTGAAACGGTTGTACTTATCGTCTGCAAAGCTATGTCGCGTGCTGCGGTATGCGGAGACACTGAAACCACCATAGTAGAACACAGATGAAGGTTCTAAGTTGATGTGATAGCCAGTGAGAAGTAGTACAATTCAAGTTTTAGGTATCGATTATTGACTTTTTAGCTGGCTTAGGTGCCTTGGACATGAGCTAGGACCTTAAGATTCTGCAAGAAAGGAGGACTAGCAGCCGCGTTGCACGGGAGTATGTGAAAAGTGTTCATATGTAGTAAAAACCTGAGAAATCCGTCCATTTTCGTCATTTGTTATCGAATCGACTTAAAGCAGTGCGTCACATCGGCCGCTCTTCTCTCTGAAACGGTTGTACTTATCGTCTGCAAAGCTATGTCGCGTGCTGCGGTATGCGGAGACACTAAAAGCACCATAGCAGAACACAGATTAAGCTTCTAAGTTGATGTAATAGCAAGTAAGAAGTAGTACAATTCAAGTTTTAGGTATCGATTATTGACCTTTTAGCTGGCTTTTGTGCCTTGGACATGAGCTAGGACCTTATGATTCCGCACGGAACGAGGACTGGCAGCCGCATTGCTCGGTAGTATGTGAAAAGTGTTCATATGTAGTAAAAACCCTGAAAAATGCGTCCGTTTTCGTCATGTGTTATCGAATCGACTTAAAGCCAGATTGTCCACATTGGCCGCTCTTCTATCTGAAACGGTTGTGTACTTATCGTCTGCAAAGCTATGTCGCGTGCTGCGGTATGCGGAGACACTAAAAGGGACCATAGTAGAATACAGATGAAGCTTCAAAGTTGATGTAATAGCCAGTAAGAAGTAGTACAATTGAAGATTTAGGTATCGATTATTGACTTTTTAGCTGGCTTTGGTGCCTTGGACATGAGCTAGGACCTTACGATTCTGCATGAAAGGAGGACTAGCAGCCGAGTTGCACGGGAGAATGTAAAAAGTGTTCATATGTAGTATAAACCTGAGAAATCCGTCCGTTTTCGTCACTTGTTATCGAATCGACTTAAAGCCAGATCGTCACATTGGCCCCTCTTCTCTCTGAAACGGTTGTACTTATCGTCTGCAAAGCTGTGTCGCGTGCTGCGGTATGCGGAGACACTAAAAGCACCATAGTAGAACACAGATGAAGGTTCTAAGTTGATGTGATAGCCAGTGAGAAGTAGTACAATTCAAGTTTTAGGTATCGATTATTGACTTTTTAGCTGGCTTAGGTGCCTTGGACATGAGCTAGGACCTTAAGATTCTGCATGAAAGGAGGACTAGCAGCCGCGTTGCACGGGAGTATGTGAAAAGTGTTCATATGTAGTAAAAACCTGAGAAATCCGTCCTTTTTCGTCATTTGTTATCTAATCGACTTGAGGCCAGTTCGTCACATTGGCCCCTCTTCTCTCTGAAACGGTTGTACTTATCGTCTGCAAAGCTATGTCGCGTGCTGCGGTATGCGGAGACACTAAAAGCACCATAGTAGAACACAGATGAAACTACTAAGTTGATGTAATAGCCAGTAAGGAGTAGTACAATTCAAGTTTTAGGTATCGAATATTGACTTTTTAGCTGGCTTTGGCGCCTTGGACATGAGCTAGGACCTTAAGATTCTGCATGAAAGGAGGACTAGCAGCCGCGTTGCACGGGACTATGTGACAAGTGTTCATATGTAGTAAAAACCTGAGAAATCCGTCCATTTTCGTCATTTGTTAGCGAACCGACTTAAAGCCAGATCGTCACATTGGCCTCTCTTCTCTCTGAAACGGTTGTACTTATCGTCTGCAAAGCTATGTCGCGTGCTGCGGTTTGCGGAGACACTAAAATCACCATAGTGGAACACAGATGAAGCTTCTAAGTTGATGTAATAGCTAGTAAGATGTAGTCAATTTAGGTATCGATTATTGACTTTTTAGCTGGCTTTGGTGCCTTGGACATGAGCTATGTCCTTAAGATTCTCCATGAAAGGAGGACTAGCAGCCGAGTTGCATTGGAGAATGTGGAAAGTGTTCATATGTAGTAAAAACCTGAGAAATCCGTCCGTTTTAGTCATTTGTTATCGAATCAACTTGAAGCCAGATCGTCACATTGACCGCTTTTCTGTCTCAAACCGTTGTACTTATCGTCTGCAAAGCTATGTCGCGTGCTGCGGTATGCGGAGACACAAAAAGCACCATAGTAGAACACAGATGAAGCTTCTAAGTTGATGTAATAGCCAGTAAGGAGTAGTACAATTCAAGTTTTAGGTATCGAATATTGACTTTTTAGCTGGCTTTGGTGCCTTGGACATGAGCTAGGAACTTAAGATTCTGCATGAAAGGAGGACTATCAGCCGCGTTGCACGGGAGTATGTGAAAAGGGTTCATATGTAGTAAAAACCTGAGAAATCCGTCCATTTTCGTCATTTGTTATCTAATCGACTTGAGGCCAGTTCGTCACATTGGCCCCTCTTCTCTGAAACGGTTGTACTTATCGTCTGCAAAGCTATGTCGCGTGCTGCGGTATGCGGAGACACTAAAAGCACCATATTAGAACACAGATGAAGCTTCTAAGTTGATGTAATAGCCAGTAAGGAGTAGTACAATTCAAGTTTTAGGTATCGAATATTGACTTTTTAGCTGGCTTTGGCGCCTTGGACATGAGCTAGGACCTTAATATTCTGCATGAAAGGAGGACTAGCAGCCGCGTTGCACGGGAGTATGTGAAAAGTGTTCATATGTAGTAAAAACCTGAGAAATCCGTCCATTTTCGTCATTTGTTATCGAATCGACTTAAAGCCAGTTCGTCACATTGGCCCTCTTCTCTTTGAAACGGTTGTACTTATCGTCTGCAAAGCTATGTCGCGTGCTGCGGTATGCGGAGACACTAAAAGCACCATAGTAGAACACAGATGAAGCTACTAAGTTGATGTAATTGCCAGTAAGGAGTAGTACAATTCAAGTTTTAGGTATCGAATATTGACTTTTTAGCTGGCTTTGGTGCCTTGGACATGAGCTATGTCCTTAAGATTCTGCATGAAAGGAGGACTAGCAGCCTAGTTGCATTGGAGAATGTGGAAAGTGTTCATATGTAGTAAAAACCTGAGAAATCCGTCCGTGTTAGTCATTTGTTATCGAATCAACTTAAAGCCAGATCGTCACATTGCCCGCTTTTCTCTCTGAAACCGTTGTACTTATCGTCTGCAAAGCTATGCCGCGTGCTGCGGTATGCGGAGACACTAAAAGCACCATAGTAGAACTCAGATGAAGCTTCAAAGTTGATGTAATAGCCAGTAAGAAGTAGTACAATTCAAGTTTTAGGTATCGATTATTGACTTTTTAGCTGGCTTTGGTGCCTTGGACATGAGCTATGTCCTTAAGATTCTGCATGAAAGGAGGACTAGCAGCCGAGATGCATGGGAGAATGTGAATAGTGTTCATCTGTAGTAAAAAAATGAGAAATCCGTCCGTTTTCGTCAGTTGTTATCGAATCAACATGAAGCCAGATCGTCATATTGCCCGCTCTTCTCTCTGAAACGGTTGTACTTATCGTCTGCAAAGCTATGTCGCGTGCTGCGGTATGCGGAGTCACTAAAAGCACCATAGTAGAACACAGATGAAGCTTCTAAGTTGATGTAATAGCCAGTAAGGAGTAGTACAATTCAAGTTTTGGTATCGAAAATTGACTTTTTAGCTGGCTTTGGTGCCTTGGACATGAGGTAGGACTTTATGATTGTGCATGAAAAGATTACTAGCAGCCGAGTGGCACGGGAGGATGCGAAAAGTGTTCATATGTAGTAAAAACCTGAGAAATCCGTCCGTTTTCGGAATATATTATCGAATCGACTTAAAGCAGTGCGTCACATTGGCCGCTCTTCTCTCTGAAACGGTTGTACTTATCGTCTGCAAAGCTATGTCGCGTGCTGCAGTATGCGGTGACACTCAAAGCACCATAGTAGAACGCAGATGAAGCTTCTAAGTTGATGTGATAGCCAGTGAGAAGTAGTACAATTAAAGTTTTAGGTATCGATTATTGACTTTTTAGCTGGCTTTTGTGCCTTGGACATGAGCTAGGACCTTATGATTCTGCATGAAAGGAGGACTAGCAGCCGAGTTACATGGGAGAATGTGAAAAGTGTTCATATGTAGTAAAAACCTGAGAAATCCGTCCGTTTTCGTCATTTGTTATCGAATCGACTTAAAGCCAGATCGTCACATTGGCCGCTCTTCTCTCTGAAACGGTTGTACTTATCGTCTGCAAAGCTATGTCGCGTGCTGCGGTATGCGGAGACACTAAAAGCACCATAGTAGAACACAGATGAAGTTTCAAAGTTGATGTAATAGCCAGTAAGAGGTAGTACAATTCAAGATTTAGGTATCGATTATTGACTTTTTTGCTGGCTTTGGTGCCTTGGACATGACCTAGGACCTTAAGATTCTGCATGAAAGGAGGACTAGCAGCCGAGTTGCACGGGAGAATGTAAAAAGTGTTCATATGTAGTAAAAACCTGAGAAATCCGTCCATTTTCGTCATTTGTTATCGAATCGACTTAAAGCCAGATCGTCACATGGGTCCCTCTTCTCTCTGAAACGGTTGTACTTATCGTCTGCAAAGCTATGTCGCGTGCTGCAGTATGCGGAGACACTAAAAGCACCATAGTAGAACACAGATGAAGCTTCTAAGTTGATGTGATAGCCAGTGAGACGTAGTACAATTCAAGTTTTAGGTATCGATCATTGTCTTTTTAGCTGGTATGGTGCCTTGGACATGAGCTAGGACCTAAAGATTCTGCATGAAAGGAGGACTAGCAGCCGCGTTGCACGGGAGGATGTAAAAAGTGTTCATATGTAGTAAAAACCTGAGAAATCCGTCCGTTTTCGTCATTTGTTATCGAATCGACTTAAAGCCAGATCGTCACATGGGCCCCTCTTCTCTCTGAAACGGTTGTACTTATGGTCTGCAAAGCTATGTCGCGTGCTGCGGTATGCGGAGACACTAAAAGCACCATAGCAGAACACAGATTAAGCTTCTAAGTTGATGTAATAGCAAGTAAGAAGTAGTACAATTCAAGTTTTAGGTATCGATTATTGACCTTTTAGCTGGCTTTTGTGCCTTGGACATGAGCTAGGACCTTATGATTCCGCACGGAAGGAGGACTAGCAGCCGAGTTGCTTGGGAGAATGTGAAAAGTGTTCATATGTAGTAAAAACCTGAAAAATGCGTCCGTTTTCGTCATGTGTTATCGAATCGACTTAAAGCCAGATTGTCACATTGGCCGCTCTTCTATCTGAAACGGTTGTACTTATCGTCTGCAAAGCTATGTCGCGTGCTGCGGTATGCGGAGACACTAAAAGCACCATAGTAGAATACAGATGAAACTTCAAAGTGGATGTAATAGCCAGTAAGAAGTAGTACAATTGAAGATTTAGGTATCGATTATTGACTTTTTTGCTGGCTTTGGTGCCTTGGACATGAGCTAGGACCTTACGATTCTGCATGAAAGGAGGACTAGCAGCCGAGTTGCACGGGAAAATGTAAAAAGTGTTCATATGTAGTATAAACCTGAGAAATCCGTCCGTTTTCGTCACTTGTTGTCGAATCGACTTAAAGCCAGATCGTCACATTGGCCCCTCTTCTCTCTGAAACGGTTGTACTTATCGTCTGCAAAGCTATGTCGCGTGCTGCGGTATGCGGAGACACTAAAACCACCATAGTAGAACACAGATGAAGGTTCTAAGTTGATGTGATAGCCAGTGAGAAGTAGTACAATTCAAGTTTTAGGTATCGATTATTGACTTTTTAGCTGGCTTAGGTGCCTTGGACATGAGCTAGGACCTTAAGATTCTGCATGAAAGGAGGACTAGCAGCCGCGTTGCACGGGAGTATGTGAAAAGTGTTCATATGTAGTAAAAAACTGAGAAATCCGTCCATTTTCGTCATTTGTTATCGAATCGACTTAAAGCCAGTTCGTCACATTGGCCCCTCTTCTCTCTGAAACGGTTGTAGTTATCGTCTGCAAAGCTATGTCGCGTGCTGCGGTATGCGGAGACACTAAAAGCACCATAGTAGAATACAGATGAAGCTTCAAAGTTGATGTAATAGCCAGTAAGAAGTAGTACAATTGAAGATTTAGGTATCGATTATTGACTTTTTTGCTGGCTTTGGTGCCTTGGACATGAGCTAGGACCTTACGATTCTGCATGAAAGGAGGACTAGCAGCCGAGATGCATGGGAGAATGTGAATAGTGGTCATCTGTAGTAAAAAAATGAGAAATCCGTCCGTTTTCGTCAGTTGTTATCGAATCAACTTGAAGCCAGATCGTCATATTGCCCGCTCTTCTCTCTGAAACGGTTGTACTTATCGTCTGCAAAGCTATGTCGCGTGCTGCGGTATGCGGAGACACTAAAAGCACCATTGTAGAACACAGATGAAGGTTCTAAGTTGATGTGATAGCCAGTGAGAAGTAGTACAATTCAAGTTTTAGGTATCGATTATTGACTTTTTAGCTGGCTTAGGTGCCTTGGACATGAGCTAGGATCTTAAGATTCTGCATGAAAGGAGGACTAGCAGCCGCGGTGCACGGGAGTATGTGAAAAGTGTTCATATGTAGTAAAAACCTGAGAAATCCGTCCATTTTCGCCATTTGTTATCGAATCGACTTAAAGCCAGTTCGTCACATTGGCCCCTCTTCTCTCTGAAACGGTTGTACTTATCGTCTGCAAAGCTATGTCGCGTGCTGCGGTATGCGGAGACACTAAAAGCACCATAGTAGAACACAGATGAAGCTTCTAAGTTGATTTAGTAGACAGTAAGGAGTAGTACAATTCAAGTTTTTGGTATCGAATATTGACTTTTTAGCAAGCTTTGGTTCCTTGGACATGAGCTAGGACCTTAAGATTCTGCATTAAAGGAGGACTATCAGCCGCGTTGCACGGGAGTATGTGAAAAGTGTTCATATGTAGTAAAAACCTGTGAAATCCGTCCATTTTCGTCATTTGTTATCTAATCGACTTGAGGCCAGTTCGTCACATTGGCCCCTCTTCTCTCTGAAACGGTTGTACTTATCATCTGCAAAGCTATGTCGCGTGCTGCGGTATGCGGAGACACTAAAAGCACCATAGTAGAACACAGATGAAGCTTCTAAGATGATGTAATAGCCAGTAAGGAGTAGTACAATTCAAGTTTTAGGTGTCGAATATTGACTTTTTAGCTGGCTTTGGCGCCTTGGACATGAGCTAGGACCTTAAGATTCTGCATGAAAGGAGGACTAGCAGCCGAGTTGCACGGGAGGATGCGAAAAGTGTTCATATGTAGTAAAAACCTGAGAAATCCGTCCGTTTTCGTAATTTATTATGGAATCGACTTAAAGCAGTGCGTCACATTGGCCGCTCTTCTCTCTGAAACGGTTGTACTTATCGTCTGCAAAGCTATGTCGCGTGCTGCGGTATGCGGAGACACTAAAAGCACCATAGTAGAACATAGATGAAGCTTCAAAGTTGATGTAATAGCCAGTAAGAAGTAGTACAATTCAAGATTTAGGTATCGATTATTGTCTTTTTTGCTGGCTTTGGTGCCTTGGACATGAGATAGGACCTTAAGATTCTGCATGAAAGGAGGACTAGCAGCCGCGTTGCACGGGACTATGTGACAAGTGTTCATATGTAGTAAAAACCTGAGAAATCCGTCCATTTTCGTCATTTGTTATCGAATCGACTTAAAGCCAGATCGTCACATTGGCCTCTCTTCTCTCTGAAACGGTTGTACTTATCGTCTGCAAAGCTATGTCGCGTGCTGCGGTATGCGGAGACACTAAAATCACCATAGTGGAACACAGATGAATCTTCTAAGTTGATGTAATAGCTAGTAAGATGTAGTCATTTTAGGTATCGATTATTGACCTTTTAGCTGGCTTTGGTGCCTTGGACATGAGCTATGTCCTTAAGATTCTGCATGAAAGGAGGACTAGCAGCCGAGTTACATGGGAGAATGTGAAAAGTGTTCATATGTAGTAAAAACCTCAGAAATCCGTCCGTTTTCGTCATTTGTTATCGAATCGACTTAAAGCCAGATCGTCACATTGACCGCTCTTCTCTCTGAAACGGTTGTACTTATCGTCTGCAAAGCTATGTCGCGTGCTGCGGTATGCGGAGACACTAAAAGCACCATAGTAGAACACAGATGAAGCTTCAAAGTTCATGTAATAGCCAGAAAGAAGTAGTACAATTCAAGATTTAGGTATCGATTATTGACTTTTTTGCTGGCTTTGGTGCCTTGGACATGAGCTAGGACCTAAAGATTCTGCATGAAAGGAGGACTAGCAGCCGAGTTGCACGGGAGGATGTAAAAAGTGTTCATATGTAGTAAAAACCTGAGAAATCCGTCCGTTTTCGTCATTTGTTATCGAATCGACTTAAAGCCAGATCGTCACATTGGCCCCTCTTCTCTCTGAAACGGTTCTACTTATCGTCTGCAAAGCTATGTCGCGTGCTGCGGTATGCGGAGACACTAAAAGCACCATAGCAGAACACAGATTAAGCTTCTAAGTTGATGTAATAGCAAGTAAGAAGTAGTACAATTCAAGTTTTAGGTATCGATTATTGAACTTTCAGCTGGCTTTTGTGCCTTGGACATGAGCTAGGACCTTATGATTCCGCACGGAAGGAGGACTAGCAGCCGAGTTGCTTGGGAGAATGTGAAAAGTGTTCATATGTAGTAAAAACCTGAAAAATGCGTCCGTTTTCGTCATGTGTTATTGAATCGACTTAAAGCCAGATTGTCACATTGGCCGGTCTTCTATCTGAAACGGTTGTACTTATCGTCTGCAAAGCTATGTCGCGTGCTGCGGTATGCGGAGACACTAAAAGCACCATAGTAGAATACAGATGAAGCTTCAAAGTTGATGTAATAGCCAGTAAGAAGTAGTACAATTCAAGATTTAGGTATCGATTATTGACTTTTTTGCTGGCTTTGGTGCCTTGGACATGAGCTAGGACCTTACGATTCTGCATGAAAGGAGGACTAGCAGCCGAGTTGCACGGGAGAATGTAAAAAGTGTTCATATGTAGTATAAACCTGAGAAATCCGTCCGTTTTCGTCACTTGTTATCGAATCGACTTAAAGGCAGATCGTCACATTGGCCCCTCTTCTCTCTGAAACGGTTGTACTTATCGTCTGCAAAGCTATGTCGCGTGCTGCGGTATGCGGAGACACTAAAAGCACCATAGTAGAACACAGATGAAGGTTCTAAGTTGATGTGATAGCCAGTGAGAAGTAGTACAATTCAAGTTTTAGGTATCGATTATTGACTTTTTAGCTGGCTTAGGTGCCTTGGACATGAGCTAGGACCTTAAGATTCTGCATGAAAAGAGGACTAGCAGCCGCGTTGCACGGGAGTATGTGAAAAGTGTTCATATGTAGTAAAAACCTCAGAAATCCGTCCATTTTCGTCATTTGTTATCGAATCGACTTAAAGCCAGTTCGTCACATTGGCCCCTCTTCTCTCTGAAACGGTTGTAGTTATCGTCTGCAAAGCTATGTCGCGTGCTGCGGTATGCGGAGACACTAAAAGCACCATAGTAGAACACAGATGAAGCTTCTAAGTTGATGTAATAGCCAGTAAGGAGTAGTACAATTCAAGTTTTAGGCATCGAATATTAACTTTTTAGCTGGCTTTGGTGCCTTGGACATGTGCTAGGACCTTAAGATTCTGCATGAAAGGAGGACTATCAGACGCGTTGCACGGGAGTATGTGAAAAGTGTTCATATGTAGTAAAAACCTGAGAAATCCGTCCATTTTCGTCATTTGTTATCTAATCGACTTGAGGCCAGTTCGTCACATTGGCCCCTCTTCCCTCTGAAACGGTTGTACTTATCGTCTGCAACGCTATGTCGCGTGCTGCGGTATGCGGAGACACTAAAAGCACCATAGTAGAACACAGATGAAGCTTCTAAGTTGGTGTAATAGCCAGTAAGGAGTAGTACAATTCAAGTTTTAGGTATCGAATATTGACTTTTTAGCTGGCTTTGGCGCCTTGGACATGAGCTAGGACCTTAAGATTCTGCATGAAAGGAGGACTAGCAGCCGATTTGCACGGGAGGATGCGAAAAGTGTTCATATGTAGTAAAAACCTGAGAAATCCGTCCGTTTTCGTAATTTATTATCGAATCGACTTAAAGCAGTGCGTCACATTGGCCGCTCTTCTCTCTGAAACGGTTGTACTTATCGTCTGCAAAGCTATGTCGCGTGCTGCGGTATGCGGAGACACTAAAAGCACCATAGTAGAACACAGATGAAGCTACTAAGTTGATGTAATAGCCAGTAAGGAGTAGTACAATTCAAGTTTTAGGTATCGAATATTGACTTTTTAGCTGGCTTTGGCGCCTTGGACATGAGCTAGGACCTTAAGATTCTGCATGAAAGGAGGACTAGCAGCCGAGTTGCATTGGAGAATGTGGAAAGTGTTCATATGTAGTAAAAACCTGAGAAATCCGTCCGTTTTAGTCATTTGTTATCGAATCAACTTGAAGCCAGATCGTCACATTGCCCGCTTTTCTCTCTGAAACGGTTGTACTTATCGTCTGCAAAGCTATGCCGCGTGCTGCGGTATGGGGAGACACTAAAAGCACCATAGTCGAACTCAGATGAAGCTTCAAAGTTGATGTAATAGCCAGTAAGAAGTAGTACAATTCAAGTTTTAGGTATCGATTATTGACTTTTTAGCTGGCTTTGGTGCCTTGGACATGAGCTATGTCCTTAAGATTCTGCATGAAAGGAGGACTAGCAGCCGAGTTGAATGGGAGAATGTGAAAAGTGTTCATATGTAGTAAAAACCAGAGAAATCCATCATTTTTCGTCAGTTGTTATCGAATCAACTTGAAGCCAGATCGTCATATTGCCCGCTCTTCTCTCTGAAACGGTTGTACTTATCGTCTGCAAAGCTATGTCGCGTGCTGCATTATGCGGAGTCACTAAAAGCACCATAGTAGAACACAGATGAAGCTTCTAAGTTCATGTAATAGCCAGTAAGAAGTAGTACAATTCAAGATTTAGGTATCGATTATTGACTTTTTAGCTGGCTTTTGTGCTTTGGACATGAGCTTGGACCTTATGACTCTGCATGAAAGGAGGACTAGCAGCCGAGTTGCATGGGAGAATGTGAAAAGTGTTCATATGTAGTAAAAACCTGAGAAATCCGTCCCTTTTCGTCATTTGTTATCGAATCGACTTAAAGCCAGATCGTCACATTCGCCGCACTTCTCTCTGAAACGGTTGTACTTATCGCCTGCAAAGCTATGTCGCGTGCTGCGGTATGCGGAGACACTAATAGCACCATAGCAGAACACAGATGAAGTTTCAAAGTTGATGTAATAGCCAGTAAGAAGTAGTACAATTCAAGATTTAGGTATCGATTATTGTCTTTTTTGCTGGCTTTCGTGCCTTGGACATGAGCTAGGACCTTAAGATTCTACATGAAAGGAGGACTAGCAGCCGCGTTGCACGGGACTATGTGACAAGTGTTCATATGTAGTAAAAACCTGAGAAATCCGTCCATTTTCGTCATTTGTTATCGAATCGACTTAATGCCAAATCGTCACATTGGCCTCTCTTCTCTCTGAAACGGTTGTACTTATCGTCTGCAAAGCTATGTCGCGTGCTGCGGTATGCGGAGACACTAAAAGCACCATAGCAGAACACAGATTAAGCTTCTAAGTTGATGTAATAGCAAGTAAGAAGAAGTACAATTCAAGTTTCAGGTATCGATTATTGACCTTTAAGCTGGCTTTTGTGCCTTGGACATGAGGTAGGACCTTATGATTCCGCACGGAAGGAGGACTAGCAGCCGAGTTGCTTGGGAGAATGTGAAAAGTGTTCAAATGTAGTAAAAACCTGAAAAATGCGTCCGTTTTCGTCATGTGTTATCGAATCGACTTAAAGCCAGATTGTCACATTGGCCGCTCTTCTATCTGAAACGGTTGTACTTATCGTCTGCAAAGCTATGTCGCGTGCTGCAGTATGCGGAGACACTAAAAGCACCATAGTAGAATACAGATGAAGCTTCAAAGTTGATGTAATGGCCAGTAAGAAGTAGTACAATTCAAGATTTAGGTATCGATTATTGACTTTTTTGCTGGCTTTGGTGCCTTGGACATGAGCTAGGACCTTACGATTCTGCATGAAAGGAGGACTAGCAGCCGAGTTGCACGGGAGAATGTAAAAAGGGTTCATAGGTAGTATAAACCTGAGAAATCCGTCCGTTTTCGTCACTTGTTATCGAATCGACTTAAAGCCAGATCGTCACATTGGCCCCTCTTCTCTCTGAAACGGTTGTACTTATCGTCTGCAACGCTATGTCGCGTGCTGCGGTATGCGGAGACACTAAAAGCACCATAGTAGAACACAGATGAAGCTTCTAAGTTGATGTAATAGCCAGTAAGGAGTAGTACAATTCAAGTTTTAGGTATCGAATATCGACTTTTTAGCTGGCTTTGGCGCCTTGGACATGAGCTAGGACCTTAAGATTTTGCATGAAAGGAGGACTAGCAGCCGATTTGCACGGGAGGATGCGAAAAGTGTTCATATGTAGTAAAAACCTGAGAAATCCGTCCGTTTTCGTAATTTATTATCGAATCGACTTAAAGCAGTGCGTCACATTGGCCGCTCTTCTCTCTGAAACGGTTGTACTTATCGTCTGCAAAGCTATGTCGCGTGCTGCGGTATGCGGAGACACTAAAAGCACCATAGTAGAACACAGATGAAGCTACTAAGTTGATGTAATAGCCAGTAAGGAGTAGTACAATTCAAGTTTTAGGTATCGAATATTGACTTTTTAGCTGGCTTTGGCGCCTTGGACATGAGCTAGGACCTTAAGATTCTGCATGAAAGGAGGACTAGCAGCCGCGTTGCACGGGACTATGTGACAAGTGTTCATATGTAGTAAAAACCTGAGAAATCCGTCCATTTTCGTCATTTGTTATCGAATCGACTTAAAGCCAGATCGTCACATTGGCCTCTCTTCTCTCTGAAACGGTTGTACTTATCCTCTGCAAAGCTATGTCGCGTGCTGCGGTTTGCGGAGACACTAAAATCACCATAGTGGAACACAGATGAAGCTTCTAAGTTGATGTAATAGCTAGTAAGATGTAGTCAATTTAGGTATCGATTATTGACTTTTTAGCTGGCTTTGGTGCCTTGGACATGAGCTATGTCCTTAAGATTCTGCATGAAAGGAGGACTAGCAGCCGAGTTGCATTGGAGAATGTGGAAAGTGTTCATATGTAGTAAAAACCTGAGAAATCCGTCCGTTTTAGTCATTTGTTATCGAATCAACTTGAAGCCAGATCGTCACATTGCCCGCTTTTCTCTCTGAAACCGTTGTACTTATCGTCTGCAAAGCTATGCCGCGTGCTGCGGTATGGGGAGACACTAAAAGCACCATAGTCGAACTCAGATGAAGCTTCAAAGTTGATGTAATAGCCAGTAAGAAGTAGTACGATTCAACTTTTAGGTATCGATAATTGACTTTTTAGCTGGCTTTGGCGCCTTGGACATGAGCTAGGACCTTAAGATTCTGCATGAAAGGAGGACTAGCAGCCGAGTTGCACGGGAGGATGCGAAAAGTGTTCATATGTAGTAAAAACCTGAGAAATCCGTCCGTTTTCGTAATTTATTATGGAATCGACTTAAAGCAGTGCGTCACATTGGCCGCTCTTCTCTCTGAAACGGTTGTACTTATCGTCTGCAAAGCTATGTCGCGTTCTGCGGTATGCGGAGACACTAAAAGCACCATAGTAGAACACAGATGATGCTTCTAAGTTGTTGTAATAGCCAGTAAGAAGTAGTACAATTCAAGTTTTAGGTATCGATTATTGACTTTTTAGCTGGCTTTGGTGCATTGGACATGAGCTAGGACCTTAAGATTCTGCAAGAAGGGTGGACTTGCAGCCGAGTTGCACGGGAGAATGTGAAAAGTGTTCATATGTAGTAAAAACCTGAGAAATCCTAACGTTTTCGTCATTTGTTATCGAATCGACTTAAAGCCAGATCGTCACATTGGCCGCACTTCTCTCTGAAACGGTTGTACTTATCGTCTGCAAAGCTATGTCGCGTGCTGCGGTATGCGGAGACACTAAAAGCACCATAGTAGAACACAGATGAAGCTTCAAAGTTGATGTAATAGCCAGTAAGAAGTAGTACAATTCAAGATTTAGGTATCGATTATTATCTTTTTTGCTGGCTTTGGTGCCTTGGACATGAGCTAGGACCTTAAGATTCTACATGAAAGGAGGACTAGCAGCCGCGTTGCACGGGACTATGTGACAAGTGTTCATATGTAGTAAAAACCTGAGAAATCCGTCCATTTTCGTCATTTGTTATCGAATCGACTTAAAGCCAGATCGTCACATTGGCCTCTCTTCTCTCTGAAACGGTTGTACTTATCGTCTGCAAAGCTATGTCGCGTGCTGCGGTATGCGGAGACACTAAAATCACCATAGTGGAACACAGATGAAGCTTCTAAGTTGATGTAATAGCTAGTAAGATGTAGTCAATTTAGGTATCGATTATTTTCTTTTTAGCTGGCTTTGGTGTCTTGGACATGAGCTATGTCCTTAAGATTCTGCATGAAAGGAGGACTAGCAGCCGAGTTGCATTGGAGAATGTGGAAAGTGTTCATATGTAGTAAAAATCTGAGAAATCCGTCCGTTTTAGTCATTTGTTATCGAATCAACTTGAAGCCAGATCGTCACATTGCCCGCTTTTCTCTCTGAAACGGTTGTACTTATCGTCTGCAAAGCTATGTCGCGTGCTGCAGTATGCGGAGACACTAAAAGCACCATAGTAGAACGCAGATGAAGCTTCTAAGTTGATGTGATAGCCAGTGAGAAGTAGTACAATTAAAGTTTTAGGTATCGATTATTGACTTTTTAGCTGGCTTTTGTGCCTTGGACATGAGCTAGGACCTTATGATTCTGCATGAAAAGAGGACTAGCGGCCGAGTTACATGGGAGAATGTGAAAAGTGTTCATATGTAGTAAAATCCTGAGAAATCCGTCCGTTTTCGTCATTTGTTATCGAATCGACTTAAAGCCAGATCGTCACATTGGCCGCTCTTCTATCTGAAACGGTTGTACTTATCGTCTGCAAAGCTATGTTGCGTGCTGCGGTATGCGGAGACACTAAAAGCACCATAGTAGAACACAGATGAAGCTTCAAAGTTGATGTAATAGCCAGTAAGAAGTAGTACAATTCAAGATTTAGGTATCGATTATTGACTTTTTTGCTGGCTTTGGTGCCTTGGACATTAGCTAGGACCTTAAGATTCTGCATGAAAGGAGGACTAGCAGCCGAGTTGCACGGGAGGATGTAAAAAGTGTTCATATGTAGTAAAAACCTGAGAAATCCGTCCGTTTTCGTCATTTGTTATCGAATCGACTTAAAGCCAGATCGTCACATGGGCCCCTCTTCTCTCTGAAACGGTTTTACTTATCGTCTGCAAAGCTATGTCGCGTGCTGCGGTATGCGGAGACACTAAAAGCACCATAGCAGAACACAGATTAAGCTTCTAAGTTGATGTAATAGCAAGTAAGAAGTAGTACAATTCAAGTTTTAGGTATCGATTATTGACCTTTTAGCTGGCTTTTGTGCCTTGGACATGAGCTAGGACCTTATGATTCCGCACGGAAGGAGGACTAGCAGCCGAGTTGCTTGGGAGAATGTAAAAATTGTTCATATGTAGTAAAAACCTGAAAAATGCGTCCGTTTTCGTCATGTGTTATCGAATCGACTTAAAGCCAGATTGTCACATTGGCCGCTCTTCTATCTGAAACGGTTGTACTTATCGTCTGCAAAGCTATGTCGCGTGCTGCGGTATGCGGAGACACTAAAAGCACCATAGTAGAATACAGATGAAGCTTCAAAGTTGATGTAATAGCCTGTAAGAAGTAGTACAATTCAAGATTTAGGTATCGATTATTGACTTTTTAGCTGGCTTTTATGCCTTGGACATGAGCTAGGACCTTAAGATTCTGCATGAAAGGAGGACTAGCAGCCGAGTTGCACGGGAGTATGTGAAAGGTGTTCATATGTAGTAAAAACCTGAGAAATCCGTCCATTTTCGTCATTTGTTATCGAATCGACTTAAAGCCAGTTCGTCACATTGACCCCTCTTCTCTCTGAAACGGTTGTACTTATCGTCTGCAAAGCTATGTCGCGTGCTGCGGTATGCGGAGACACTAAAAGCACCATAGTAGAACACAGATGAAGCTTCAAAGTTGATGTAATAGCCAGTAAGAAGTAGTACAATTCAAGATTTAGGTATCGATTATTATCTTTTTTGCTGGCTTTGGTGCCTTGGACATGAGCTAGGACCTTAAGATTCTACATGAAACGAGGACTAGCAGCCGCGTTGCACGGGACTATGTGACAAGTGTTCATATGTAGTAAAAACCTGAGAAATCCGTCCATTTTCGTCATTTGTTATCGAATCGACTTAAAGCCAGATCGTCACATTGGCCTCTCTTCTCTCTGAAACGGTTGTACTTATCGTCTGCAAAGCTATGTCGCGTGCTGCGGTATGCGGAGACACTAAAATCACCATAGTGGAACACAGATGAAGCTTCTAAGTTGATGTAATAGCTAGTAAGATGTAGTCAATTTAGGTATCGATTATTTTCTTTTTAGCTGGCTTTGGTGCCTTGGACATGAGCTATGTCCTTAAGATTCTGCATGAAAGGAGGACTAGCAGCCGAGTTGCATTGGAGAATGTGGAAAGTGTTCATATGTAGTAAAAATCTGAGAAATCCGTCCGTTTTAGTCATTTGTTATCGAATCGACTTAAAGCAGTGCGTCACGTTGGCCGCTCTTCTCTCTGAATCGGTTGTACTTATCGTCTGCAAAGCTATGTCGCATGCTGCGGTTTGCGGGGACACTAAAATCACCATAGTGGAACACAGATGAAGCTTCTAAGTTGATGTAATAGCTAGTAAGATGTAGTCAATTTAGGTATCGATTATTGACTTTTTAGCTGGCTTTGGTGCCTTGGACATGAGCTATGTCCTTAAGATTCTGCATGAAAGGAGGACTAGCAGCCGAGTTGCATTGGAGAATGTGGAAAGTGTTCATATGTAGTAAAAACCTGAGATATCCGTCTCTTTTAGTCATTTGTTATCGAATCAACTTGAAGCCAGATCGTCACATTGCCCGCTTTTCTCTCTGAAACCGTTGTACTTATCGTCTGCAAATCTATGCCGCGTGCTGCGGTATGCGGAGACACTAAAAGCACCATAGTAGAACTCAGATGAAGCTTCAAAGTTGATGTAATAGCCAGTAAGAAGTAGTACAATTCAAGTTTTAGGTATCGATTATTGACTTTTTAGCTGGCTTTGGTGCCTTGGACATGAGCTATGTCCTTAAGATTCTGCATGAAAGGAGGACTAGCAGCCGAGTTGGATGGGAGAATGTGAAAAGTGTTCATATGTAGTAAAAACCTGAGAAATCCATCCTTTTTCGTCAGTTGTTATCGAATCAACTTGAAGCCAGATCGTCATTTTCCCCGCTCTTCTCTCTGAAACGGTTGTACTTATCGTCTGCAAAGCTATGTCGCGTGCTGCGGTATGCGGAGTCACTAAAAGCACCATAGTAGAACACAGATGAAGATTCTAAGTTGATGTAATAGCCAGTAAGGAGTAGTACAATTCAAGTTTTAGGTACCGAAAATTGACTTTTTAGCTGGCTTTGGTGCCTTGGACATGAGGTAGGACCGTATGATTGTGCATGAAAGGATTACTAGCAGCCGAGTGGCACGGGAGGATGCGAAAAGTGTTCATATGTAGTAAAAACCTGAGAAATCCGTCCGTTTTCGTAATTTATTATCGAATCGACTTAAAGCAGTTCGTCACATTGGCCGCTCTTCTCTCTGAAACGGTTGTACTTATCGTCTGCTAAGCTATGTCGCGTGCTGCGGTATGCGGAGACACTAAAAGCACCATAGTAGAACACAGATTAAGCTTCTAAGTTGATGTGATTGCCAGTGAGAAGTAGTACAATTCAAGTTTTAGGTATCGATTATTGACTTTTTAGCTGGCTTTTGTGCCTTGGACATGGGCTAGGACCTTATGATTCTGCATGAAAGGAGGACTAGCAGCCGAGTTGCATGGGAGAATGTGGAAAGTGTTCATATGTAGTAAGAACCTGAGAAATCCGTCCGTTTTCGTCATTTGTTATCGAATCAACTTAAAGCCAGATCGTTACATTGTCCGCTCTTCTCTCTGAAACGGTTGTACTTATCGTCTGCAAAGGTATGTCGCGTGCTGCGGTATGCGGAGACACTAAAATCACCATAGTGGAATACAGATGAAGCTTCTAAGTTGATGTAATAGCCAGTAAGAAGTAGTACAATTCAAGTTTTAGGTATCGATTATTGACTTTTTAGCTGGCTTTGGTGCTTTGGTCATGAGCTATGTCCTTAAAATTCTGCATGAAAGGACTAGCAGCCGAGTTGCATGGGAGAATGTGAAAAGTGTTCATATGTAGTAAAAACCTGAGAAATCCGTCCGTTTTCGTCGTTTGTTATCGAATCAACTTGAAGCCAGATCGTCACATTGGCCGCTCTTCTCTCTGAAACGGTTGTACTTATCGTCTGCAAAGCTATGTCGCGTGCTGCGGTATGCGGAGACACTAAAAGCACCATTGTAGAACACAGATTAAGCTTCTAAGTTGATGTAATAGCCAGTAAGGAGTAATACAATTCACGTTTTAGGTATCGAATATTGACTTTTTAGCTGGCTTTGGTGCCTTGGACATGAGCTAGGACCTTAAGACTCTGCATGAAAGGAGGACTAGCAGCCGAGTTGCACGGGAGGATGCGAAAAGTGTTCATATGTAGTAAAAACCTGAGAAATCCGTCCGTTTTCGTATTTTATTATCGAATCGACTTAAAGCAGTGCGTCACATTTGCCGCTCTTCTCTCTGAAACGGTTGTACTTATCGTCTGCAAAGCTATGTCGCGTGCTGCGGTATGAAGAGACACTAAAAGCACCATACTAGAACACAGATGAAGCTTCAAAGTTGATGTAAAAGCCAGTAAGAAGTAGTACAATTCAAGATTTAGGTATCGATTATTGACTTTTTTGCTAGCTTTGGTGCCTTGGACATGAGCTAGGACCTTACGATTCTGCATGAAAGGAGGACTAGCAGCCGCGTTACACGGGAGTAAGTGAAAAGTGTTCATATGTAGTAAAAACCTGAGAAATCCGTCCATTTTCGTCATTTGTTATCGAATCGACTTAAAGCCTGATCGTCACATTGGCCCCTCTTCTCTCTGAAACGGTTGTTCTTATCGTCTGCAAAGCTATGTCGCGTGCTGCGGTATGCGGTGACACTAAAATCACCATAGTGGAACACTGATGAAGCTTCTAAGTTGATGTAATAGCCAGTAAGAAGTAGTACAATTCAAGATTTAGGTATCGATTATTGACTTTTTTGCTGGCTTTGGTGCCTTGGACATGATCTAGGACCTTACGATTCTGCATGAAAGTAGGACTAGCAGCCGAGTTAAACGGGATAATGTAAAAAGTGTTCATATGTAGTAAAAACCTTAAAAATCCGTCCGTTTTCGTCATTTATTATCGAATCGACTTAAAGCCAGATCGTCACATTGGCCGCTCTTCTCTCTGGAACGGTTGTACTTATCGTGTGCAAAGCTATGTCGCGTGCTGCGGTATGCGGAGACACTAAAAGCACCATAGTAGAACACAGATGAAGCTTCAAAGTTGATGTAATAGCCAGTAAGAAGTAGTACAATTCAAGATTTAGGTATCGATTATTGACTTTTTTGCTGGCATTGGTGACTCGGACATGAGCTAGGACCTTACGATTCTGCATGAAAGAAGGACTAGCAGCCGAGTTGCACGGGAGAATGTAAAAATTGTTCATATGTAGTAAAAAACTGAGAAATCCGTCCGTTTTCGTCATTTGTTATCGAATCGACTTAAAGCCAGATCGTTACATTGGCCGCTCTTCTCTCTGAAACGGTTGTACTTATCGTCTGCAAAGCTATGTCGTGTGCTGCGGTATACGGAGATACATAAAGCACCATAGTAGAACACAGATGAAGCTTCTAAGTTGACGTAATAGCCAGTAAGAAGTAGTACAATTCAAGATTTAGGTATCGATTATTGACTTTTTACCCTTCTTTGGTGCCTTGGACATGAGCTGGGGCCTTAAGATTCTGCATGAAACGAGGACTAGCAGCCGAGTTGCACGGGAGAATGTGAAAAGTGTTCATATGTATTAAAAACCTGAGAAATCCGTCCGTTTTCGTCATTTGTTATCGAATCGACTCAAAGCCAGATCGTCACATTGGTCGCTCTCTTCTCTGAAACGGTTGTACTTATCGTCTGCAAAGCTATGTCGCGTGCTGCGGTATGCGGAGACACTAAAATCACCATAGTGGAACACAGATGAAGCTTCTAAGTTGATGTAATAGCCAGTAAGAAGTAGTACATTCAAGTTTTAGGTATCGATTATTGACTTTTTAGCTGGCTTTGGTGCCTTGGTCATGAGCTATGTCCTTAAGATTCAGCATGAAAGGAGGACTAGCAGCCGAGTTGCATGGGAGAATGTGAAAAGTGTTCATATGTAGTAAAAACCTGAGAAATCCGTCCGTTTTCGTCATTTGTTATCGAATCAACTTGAAGCCAGATCGTCACATTGGCCGCTCTTCTCTCTGAAACGGTTGTACTTATCGTCTGCAAAGCTATGTCGCGTGCTGCGGTATGCGGAGACACTAAAAGCACCATAGTAGAACACAGATGAAGCTTCTAAGTTGATGTAATAGCCAGTAAGGAGTAGTAGAATTCAAGTTTTAGGTATCGAATATTGACTTTTTAGCTGGCTTTCGTGCCTTGGACATGAGCTAGGACCTTAAGATTCTGCATGAAAGGAGGACTAGCAGCCGAGTTGCACGGGAGGATGCGAAAAGTGTTCATATGTAGTAAAAACCTGAGAAATCCGTCCGTTTTCTTAATTTCTTGTCGAATCGACTTAAAGCAGTGCTCCACATTGGCCGCTCTTCTCTCTGAAATGGTTGTACTTATCGTCTGCAAAGCCATGTCGCGTGCTGCGGTATGCGGAGACACTAAAAGCACCGTAGTAGAACACAGATGAAGCTTCTAAGTTGATGTAATAGCCAGTAAGAAGTAGTACAATTCAAGTTTTAGGTATCGATTATTACTTTTCAGCTTGCTTTTTTGCCTTGGACATGAGTTAGGACCTAATGATTCTGCATGAAAGGAGGACTAGCAGCCGAGTTGCATGTGAGAATGTGAAAAGTGTTCATATACAGAAAAAAACCTGAGAAATCCGTCCGTTTTTGTCATTTGTTATCGAATTGACTTAAAGCCAGATCGTCACATTGGCCGCTCTTCACTCTGAAACGGTTGTACTTATCGTCTGCAAAGCTATGTCGCGTGCTGCGGTATGCGGAGACACTAAAAGC
Source organism: Schistocerca gregaria (assembly GCF_023897955.1). Taxonomy (NCBI): domain Eukaryota; kingdom Metazoa; phylum Arthropoda; class Insecta; order Orthoptera; family Acrididae; genus Schistocerca; species Schistocerca gregaria. The sequence goes on along the minus strand of NW_026061721.1, from coordinate 3,237,013 downwards.
ACCATAGTAGAACACAGATGAAGCTTCAAAGTTGATGTAATATCCAGTAAGAAGTAGTAAAATTCAAGATTTAGGTATCGATTATTGACTTTTTTGCTGGCTTTGGTGCCTTGGACATGAGCTAGGACCTTACGATTCTGCATGAAAGGAGGAGTAGCAGCCGAGTTGCACGGGAGAATGTAAAAAGTGTTCATATGTAGTAAAAACCTGAGAAATCCATCCGTTTTCGTCATTTGTTATCGAATCGACTTAAAGCCAGATCGTCACATTGGCCCCTCTCCTCTCTGAAACGGTTGTACTTATCGTCTGCAAAGCTATGTCGCGTGCTGCGGTATGCGGAGATACTAAAAGCACCATAGTAGAACACAGATGAAGCTTCTAAGTTGATGTAATAGCCAGTAAGGAGTAGTACAATTCAAGTTTTAGGTATCGAATATTGACTTTTTAGCTGGTTTAGGTGCCTTGGACATGAGCTAGGACCTTAAGATTCTGCATGAAAGGAGGACTAGCAGCCGAGTTGCACGGGAGGATGTAAAAATTGTTCATATGTAGTAAAAACCTGAGAAATCCGTCCGTTTTCGTCATTTGTTATCGAATCGACTTAAAGCCAGATCGTCACATTGGGCCCTCTTCTCTCTGAAACGGTTGTACTTATCGTCTGCAAAGCTATGTCGCGTGCTGCGGAATGCGGAGACACTAAAAGCACCATAGTAGAACACAGATTAAGCTTCAAAGTTGATGTAATTGCCAGTAAGAAGTAGTACAATTCAAGATTTAGGTATCGATTTTTGACTTTTTTGCTGTCTTTGGTGCCTAGGACATGAGCTAGGACCTTACGATTCTGCATGAAAGGAGGACTAGCAGCCGAGTTGCACGGGAGAATGTAAAAATTGTTCATATGTAGTAAAAACCTGAGAAATCCGTCCGTTTTCGTCATTTGTTATCGAATCGACTTAAAGCCAGATCGTCACATTGGCCCCTCTTCTCTCTGAAACGGTTGTACTTATCGTCTGCAAAGCTATGTCGCGTGCTGCAGTATGCGGAGACACTAAAAGCACCATAGTAGAAAACAGATGAAGCTTCTAAGTTGATGTAATAGCCAGTAAGGAGTAGTACAATTCAAGTTTTAGGTATCGAATATTGAATTTTTAGCTGGCTTTGGTGCTTTGGACATGAGCTAGGACCTTAAGATTCTGCATGAAAGGAGGACTAGCAGCCGACTTGCTCGGGAGAATGCGAAAAGTGTTCATATGTAGTAAAAACCTGAGAAATCCGTCCGTTTTCGTAATTTATTATCGAATCGACTTAAAGCAGTGAGTCACATTGGCCGCTCTTCTCTCTGAAACGGTTGTACTTATCGTCTGCAAAGCTATGTCGCGTGCTGCGGTATGCGGAGACACTAAAAGCACCATAGTAGAACACAGATTAAGCTTCTAAGTTGTAATAGCCAGTAAGAAGTAGTACAATTCAAGTTTTAGGTATCGATTATTGACTTTTTAGCTGTCTTTTGTGCCTTGGACATGAGCTAGGACCTTATGATTCGGCATGGAAGGAGGACTAGCAGCCGAGTTGCATGGGAGAATGTGAAAAGAGTTCATATGTAGTAAAAACCTGAGAAAACCGTCCATTTTCGTCATTTGTTATCGAATCGACTAAAAGCCAGATCGTCACATTGGCCTCTCTTCACTCTGAAACGGTTGTACTTATCGTCTGCAAAGCTATGTCGCGTGCTGCGGTATGCGGAGACACTAAAAGCACCATAGTAGAACACAGATGAAGCTTCAAAGTTGATGTAATATCCAGTAAGAAGTAGTAAAATTCAAGATTTAGGTATCGATTATTGACTTTTTTGCTGGCTTTGGTGCCTTGGACATGAGCTAGGACCTTACGATTCTGCATGAAAGGAGGAGTAGCAGCCGAGTTGCACGGGAGAATGTAAAAAGTGTTCATATGTAGTAAAAACCTGAGAAATCCATCCGTTTTCGTCATTTGTTATCGAATCGACTTAAAGCCAGATCGTCACATTGGCCCCTCTCCTCTCTGAAACGGTTGTACTTATCGTCTGCAAAGCTATGTCGCGTGCTGCGGTATGCGGAGATACTAAAAGCACCATAGTAGAACACAGATGAAGCTTCTAAGTTGATGTAATAGCCAGTAAGGAGTAGTACAATTCAAGTTTTAGGTATCGAATATTGACTTTTTAGCTGGTTTAGGTGCCTTGGACATGAGCTAGGACCTTAAGATTCTGCATGAAAGGAGGACTAGCAGCCGAGTTGCTCGGGAGGATGTGAAAAGTGTTCATATGTAGTAAAAACCTGAGAAATCCGTCCGTTTTCGTAATTTATTATCGAATCGACTTAAAGCCAGATCGTCACATTGGCCGCTCTTCTCTCTGAAACGAATGTACTTATCGTCTGCAAAGCTATGTCGCGTGCTGCGGAATGCGGAGACACTAAAAGCACCATAGTAGAACACAGATTAAGCTTCAAAGTTGATGTAATTGCCAGTAAGAAGTAGTACAATTCAAGATTTAGGTATCGATTTTTGACTTTTTTGCTGTCTTTGGTGCCTAGGACATGAGCTAGGACCTTACGATTCTGCATGAAAGGAGGACTAGCAGCCGAGTTGCACGGGAGAATGTAAAAATTGTTCATATGTAGTAAAAACCTGAGAAATCCGTCCGTTTTCGTCATTTGTTATCGAATCGACTTAAAGCCAGATCGTCACATTGGCCCCTCTTCTCTCTGAAACGGTTGTACTTATCGTCTGCAAAGCTATGTCGCGTGCTGCAGTATGCGGAGACACTAAAAGCACCATAGTAGAAAACAGATGAAGCTTCTAAGTTGATGTAATAGCCAGTAAGGAGTAGTACAATTCAAGTTTTAGGTATCGAATATTGAATTTTTAGCTGGCTTTGGTGCTTTGGACATGAGCTAGGACCTTAAGATTCTGCATGAAAGGAGGACTAGCAGCCGACTTGCTCGGGAGAATGCGAAAAGTGTTCATATGTAGTAAAAACCTGAGAAATCCGTCCGTTTTCGTAATTTATTATCGAATCGACTTAAAGCAGTGAGTCACATTGGCCGCTCTTCTCTCTGAAACGGTTGTACTTATCGTCTGCAAAGCTATGTCGCGTGCTGCGGTATGCGGAGACACTAAAAGCACCATAGTTGAACACAGATTAAGCTTCTAAGTTGTAATAGCCAGTAAGAAGTAGTACAATTCAAGTTTTAGGTATCGATTATTGACTTTTTAGCTGTCTTTTGTGCCTTGGACATGAGCTAGGACCTTATGATTCCGCATGGAAGGAGGACTAGCAGCCGAGTTGCATGGGAGAATGTGAAAAGAGTTCATATGTAGTAAAAACCTGAGAAAACCGTCCATTTTCGTCATTTGTTATCGAATCGACTAAAAGCCAGATCGTCACATTGGCCCCTCTTCTCTCTGAAACGGTTGTACTTATCGTCTGCAAAGCTATGTCGCGTGCTGCGGTATGCGGAGACACTAAAAGCACCATTGTAGAACACAGATTAAGCTTCTAAGTTGATGTAATAGCCAGTAAGGAGTAGTACAATTCACGTTTTAGGTATCGAATATTGACTTTTTAGCTGGCTTTGGTGCCTTGGACATGAGCTAGGACCTTAGGACTCTGCACGAAAGGAGGACTAGCAGCCGAGTTGCACGGGAGGATGCGAAAAGTGTTCATATGTAGTAAAAACCTGAGAAATCCGTCCGTTTTCGTAATTTATTATCGAATCGACTTAAAGCAGTGCGTCACATTGGCCGCTCTTCTCTCTGAAACGGTTGTACTTATCGTCTGCAAAGCTATGTCGCGTGCTGCGGTATGAAGAGACACTAAAAGCACCATAGTAGAACACAGATGAAGCTTCAAAGTTGATGTTAAAGCCAGTAAGAAGTAGTACAATTCAAGATTTAGGTATCGATTATTGACTTTTTTGCTAGCTTTGGTGCCTTGGACATGAGCTAGGACCTTAAGACTCTGCATGAAAGGAAGACTAGCAGCCGAGTTGCACGGGAGGATGCGAAAAGTGTTCATATGTAGTAAAAACCTGAGAAATCCGTCCGTTTTCGTAATTTATTATCGAATCGACTTGAAGCAGTGCGTCACATTGGCCGCTCTTCTCTCTGAAACGGTTGTACTTATCGTCTGCAAAGCTATGTCGCGTGCTGCGGTATGCGGAGACACTAAAAGCACCATAGTAGAACACAGATGAAGCTTCAAAGTTAATGTAATAGCCAGTAAGAAGTAGTACAATTCAAGATTTAGGTATCGATTATTAACTTTTTTGCTAGCTTTGGTGCCTTGGACATGAGCTAGGACATTACGATTCTGCATGAAAGGAGGACTAGCAGCCGAGTTGCACGGGAGGATGCGAAAAGTGTTCATATGTAGTAAAAACCTGAGAAATCCGTCCGTTTTCGTAATTTGTTATCGAATCGACTTAAAGCAGTGCGTCACATTGGCCGCTCTTCTCTCTGAAACGGTTGTACTTATCGTCTGCAAAGCTATGTCGCGTGCTGCGGTATGAAGAGACACTAAAAGCACCATAGTAGAACACAGATGAAGCTTCAAAGTTGATGTAAAAGCCAGTAAGAAGTAGTACAATTCAAGATTTAGGTATCGATTATTGACTTTTTTGCTAGCTTTGGTGCCTTGGACATGAGCTAGGACCTTACGATTCTGCATGAAAGGAGGACTAGCAGCCGCGTTACACGGGAGTAAGTGAAAAGTGTTCATATGTAGTAAAAACCTGAGAAATCCGTCCATTTTCGTCATTTGATATCGAATCGACTTTAAGCCTGATGGTCACATTGGCCCCTCTTCTCTCTGAAACGGTTGTTCTTATCGTCTGCAAAGCTATGTCGTGTGCTGCGGTATGCGGAGATACATAAAGCACCATAGTAGAACAAAGATGAAGCTTCTAAGTTGATGTAATAGCCAGTAAGAAGTAGTACAATTCAAGATTTAGGTATCGATTATTGACTTTTTACCCTTCTTTGGTGCCTTGGACATGAGCTGGGGCCTTAAGATTCTGCATGAAACGAGGACTAGCAGCCGAGTTGCACGGGAGAATGTGAAAAGTGTTCATATGTATTAAAAACCTGAGAAATCCGTTCGTTTTCGTCATTTGTTATCGAATCGACTCAAAGCCAGATTGTCACATTGGTCGCTCTCCTCTCTGAAACGGTTGTACTTATCGTCTGCAAAGCTATGTCGCGTGCTGCGGTATGCGGAGACACTAAAATCACCATAGTGGAACACAGATGAAGCTTCTAAGTTGATGTAATAGCCAGTAAGGAGTAGTACAATTCAAGTTTTAGGTATCGATTATTGACTTTTTAGCTGGCTTTGGTGCCTTGGTCATGAGCTATGTCCTTAAGATTCAGCATGAAAGGAGGACTAGCAGCCGAGTTGCATGGGAGAATGTGAAAAGTGTTCATATGTAGTAAAAACCTGAGAAATCCGTCCGTTTTCGTCATTTGTTATCGAATCAACTTGAAGCCAGATCGTCACATTGGCCGCTCTTCTCTCTGAAACGGTTGTACTTATCGTCTGCAAAGCTATGTCGCGTGCTGCGGTATGCGGAGACACTAAAAGCACCATAGTAGAACACAGATTAAGCTTCTAAGTTGATGTAATAGCCAGTAAGGAGTAGTACAATTCACGTTTTAGGTATCGAATACTGACTTGTTAGATGGCTTTGGTGCCTTGGACATGAGCTAGGACCTTAAGACTCTGCATGAAAGGAGGACTAGCAGCCGAGTTGCACGGGAGGATGCGAAAAGTGTTCATATGTAGTAAAAACCTGAGAAATCCGTCCGTTTTCGTAATTTATTATCGAATCGACTTAAAGCAGTGCGTCACATTGGCCGCTCTTCTCTCTGAAACGGTTGTACTTATCGTCTGCAAAGCTATGTCGCGTGCTGCGGTATGCGGAGACACTAAAAGCACCATAGTAGAACACAGATGAAGCTTCAAAGTTAATGTAATAGCCAGTAAGAAGTAGTACAATTCAAGATTTTGGTATCGATTATTAACTTTTTTGCTAGCTTTGGTGCCTTGGACATGAGCTAGGACATTACGATTCTGCATGAAAGGAGGACTAGCAGCCGAGTTGCACGGGAGAATGTAAATAGTGTTCATATGTAGTAAGAACCTGAGAAATCCGTCCGTTTTCGTCATTTGTTATCGAATCGACTTAAAGCCAGATCATCACATTGGCCCCTCTCCTCTCTGAAACGGTTGTACTTATCGTCTGCAAAGCTATGTCGCGTGCTGCAGTATGCGGAGACACTAAAAGCACCATAGTAGAACACAGATGAAGTTTCTAAGTTGATGTGATAGCCAGTGAGAAGTAGTACAATTCAAGTTTTAGGTATCGATTATTGACTTTGTAGCTGGCTTTGGTGCCTTGGACATGAGCTAGGACCTTAATATTCTGCATGAAAGGAGGACTAGCAGCAGCGTTGCACGGGAGTATGTGAAAAGTGTTCATATGTAGTGAAAACCTGAGAAATCCGTCCGTATTCGTCATTTGTTACCGAATCAACTTGAAGCCTGGTCGTCACATTGGCCGCTCTTCTCTCAGAAACGGTTGTACTTACCGTCTGCAAAGCTATGTCGCGTGCTGCGGTATGCGGAGACACTAAAAGCACCATAGTAGAACACAGATGAAGCTTCTAAGTTGATGTAATAGCCAGTAAGGAGTAGTAGAATTCAAGTTTTAGGTATCGAATATTGACTTTTTAGCTGGCTTTCGTGCCTTGGACATGAGCTAGGACCTTAAGATTCTGCATGAAAGGAGGACTAGCAGCCGAGTTGCACGGGAGGATGCGAAAAGTGTTCATATGTAGTAAAAAAATCCGTCCGTTTTCTTAATTTCTTATCGAATCGACTTAAAGCAGTGCTCCACATTGGCCGCTCTTCTCTCTGAAACGGTTGTACTTATCGTCTGCAAAGCTATGTCGCGTGCTGCGGTATGCGGAGACACTAAAAGCACCGTAGTGGAACACAGATGAAGCTTCTAAGTTGATGTAATAGCCAGTAAGAAGTAGTACAATTCAAGTTTTAGGTATCGATTATTACTTTTCAGCTTGCTTTTTTGCCTTGGACATGAGCTAGGACCTAATGATTCTGCATGAAAGGAGGACTAGCAGCCGAGTTGCATGTGAGAATGTGAAAAGTGTTCATATATAGAAAAAACCTGAGAAATCCGTCCGTTTTTGGCATTTGTTATCGAATCGACTTAAAGCAGTGAGTCACATTGGCCGCTCTTCTCTCTGAAACGGTTGTACTTATCGTCTGCAAAGCTATGTCGCGTGCTGCGGTGTGCGGAGACACTAAAAGCACCATAGTAGAACACAGATGAAGCTTCTAAGTTGATGTAATAGCCATTAAGGAGTAGTACAATTCAAGTTTTAGGTATCGAATATTGACTTTTTAGCTGGTTTAGGTGCCTTGGACATGAGCTAGGACCTTAAGATTCTGCATGAAAGGAGGACTAGCAGCCGAGTTGCACGGGAGGATGTGAAAAGTGTTCATATGTAGTAAAAACCTGAGAAATCCGTCCGTTTTCGTCATTTGTTATCGAATCGACTTAAAGCCAGATCGTCACATTGGCCGCTCTTCTCTCTGAAACGATTGTACTTATCGTCTGCAAAGCTATGTCGCGTGCTGCGGAATGCGGAGACACTAAAAGCACCATAGTAGAACACAGATGAAGCTTCAAAGTTGATGTAATAGCCAGTAAGAAGTAGTACAATTCAAGATTTAGGTATCGATTTTTGACTTTTTTGCTGTCTTTGGTGCCTAGGACATGAGCTAGGACCTTACGATTCTGCTTGAAAGGAGGACTAGCAGCCGAGTTGCACGGGAGAATGTAAAAATTGTTCATATGTAGTAAAAACCTGAGAAATCCGTCCGTTTTCGTCATTTGTTATCGAATCGACTTAAAGCCAGATCGTCACATTGGCCCCTCTTCTCTCTGAAACGGTTGTACTTATCGTCTGCAAAGCTATGTCGCGTGCTGCAGTATGCGGAGACACTAAAAGCACCATATTAGAACACAGATGAAGCTTCTAAGTTGATGTAATAGCCAGTAAGGAGTAGTACAATTCAAGTTTTAGGTATCGAATATTGAATTTTTAGCTGGCTTTGGTGCCTTGGACATGAGCTAGGACCTTAAGATTCTACATGAAACGAGGACTAGCAGCCGAGTTGCACGGGAGAATGCGAAAAGTGTTCATATGTAGTAAAAACCTGAGAAATCCGTCCGTTTTCGTAATTTATTATCGAATCGACTTAAAGCAGTGAGTCACATTGGCCGCTCTTCTCTCTGAAACGGTTGTACTTATCGTCTGCAAAGCTATGTCGCGTGCTGCGGTATGCGGAGACACTAAAAGCACCATAGTAGAACACAGATGAAGCTTCTAAGTTGATGTAATAGCCAGTAAGGAGTAGTACAATTCAAGTTTTAGGTATCGAATATTGACTTTTTAGCTGGTTTAGGTGCCTTGGACATGAGCTAGGATCTTAAGATTCTGCATGAAAGGAGGACTAGCAGCCGAGTTGCACGGGAGGATGTGAAAAGTGTTCATATGTAGTAAAAACCTGAGAAATCCGTCCGTTTTCGTAATTTATTATCGAATCGACTTAAAGCCAGATCGTCACATTGGCCGCTCTTCTCTCTGAAACGATTGTACTTATCGTCTGCAAAGCTATGTCGCGTGCTGCGGAATGCGGAGACACTAAAAGCACCATAGTAGAACACAGATGAAGCTTCAAAGTTGATGTAATAGCCAGTAAGAAGTAGTACAATTCAAGATTTAGGTATCGATTTTTGACTTTTTTGCTGTCTTTGGTGCCTAGGACATGAGCTAGGACCTTACGATTCTGCTTGAAAGGAGGACTAGCAGCCGAGTTGCACGGGAGAATGTAAAAATTGTTCATATGTAGTAAAAACCTGAGAAATCCGTCCGTTTTCGTCATTTGTTATCGAATCGACTTAAAGCCAGATCGTCACATTGGCCCCTCTTCTCTCTGAAACGGTTGTACTTATCGTCTGCAAAGCTATGTCGCGTGCTGCAGTATGCGGAGACACTAAAAGCACCATATTAGAACACAGATGAAGCTTCTAAGTTGATGTAATAGCCAGTAAGGAGTAGTACAATTCAAGTTTTAGGTATCGAATATTGAATTTTTAGCTGGCTTTGGCGCCTTGGACATGAGCTAGGACCTTAATATTCTGCATGAAAGGAGGACTAGCAGCCGCGTTGCACGGGAGTATGTGAAAAGTGTTCATATGTAGTAAAAACCTGAGAAATCCGTCCATTTTCGTCATTTGTTATCGAATCGACTTAAAGCCAGTTCGTCACATTGGCCCTCTTCTCTTTGAAACGGTTGTACTTATCGTCTGCAAAGCTATGTCGCGTGCTGCGGTATGCGGAGACACTAAAAGCACCATAGTAGAACACAGATGAAGCTACTAAGTTGATGTAATTGCCAGTAAGGAGTAGTACAATTCAAGTTTTAGGTATCGAATATTGACTTTTTAGCTGGCTTTGGTGCCTTGGACATGAGCTATGTCCTTAAGATTCTGCATGAAAGGAGGACTAGCAGCCTAGTTGCATTGGAGAATGTGGAAAGTGTTCATATGTAGTAAAAACCTGAGAAATCCGTCCGTTTTCGTAATTTATTATCGAATCGACTTAAAGCAGTGAGTCACATTGGCCGCTCTTCTCTCTGAAACGGTTGTACTTATCGTCTGCAAAGCTATGTCGCGTGCTGCGGTATGCGGAGACACTACAAGCACCATAGTAGAACACAGATTAAGCTTCTAAGTTGTAATAGCCAGTAAGAAGTAGTACAATTCAAGTTTTAGGTATCGATTATTGACTTTTTAGCTGGCTTTTGTGCCTTGGACATGAGCTAGGACCTTATGATTCCGCATGGAAGGAGGACTAGCAGCCGAGTTGCATGGGAGAATGTGAAAAGAGTTCATATGTAGTAAAAACCTGAGAAAAACGTCCATTTTCGTCATTTGTTATCGAATCGACTAAAAGCCAGATCGTCACATTGGCCGCTCTTCTCTCTGAAACGGTTGTACTTATCGTCTGCAAAGCTATGTCGTGTGCTGCGGTATGCGGAGACACTAAAATCACCATAGTGGAACACAGATGAAGCTTCTAAGTTGATGTAATAGCCAGTAAGAAGTAGTAAAATTCAAGTTTTAGGTATCGATTATTGACTTTTTAGCTGGCTTTGGTGCCTTGGACAAGAGCTATGTCCTTAAGATTCTGCATGAAAGGAGGACTAGCAGCCGAGTTGCATGGGAGAATGTGAAAGGTGTTCATATGTAGTAAGAACCTGAGAAATCGGTCCTTTTTCGTCAGTTATTATCGAATCAACTTGAAGCCAGATCGTCACATTGCCCGCTCTTGTCTCTGAAACGGTTGTACTTATCGTCTGCAAAGCTATGTCGCGTGCTGCGGTATGCGGAGTCACTAAAAGCACCATAGCAGAACACAGATGAAACTTCTAAGTTGATGTAATAGCCAGTAAGGAGTAGTACAATTCAAGTTTTAGGTATCGAATATTGACTTTTTAGCTGGTTTAGGTGCCTTGGACATGAGCTAGGACCTTAAGATTCTGCATGAAAGGAGGACTAGCAGCCGAGTTGCACGGGAGGATGTGAAAAGTGTTCATATGTAGTAAAAATCTGAGAAATCCGTCCGTTTTCGTAATTTATTATCGAATCGACTTAAAGCCAGATCGTCACATTGGCCGCTCTTCTCTCTGAAACGATTGTACTTATCGTCTGCAAAGCTATGTCGCGTGCTGCGGAATGCGGAGACACTAAAAGCACCATAGTAGAACACAGATGAAGCTTCAAAGTTGATGTAATAGCCAGTAAGAAGTAGTACAATTCAAGATTTAGGTATCGATTTTTGACTTTTTTGCTGTCTTTGGTGCCTAGGACATGAGCTAGGACCTTACGATTCTGCATGAAAGGAGGACTAGCAGCCGAGTTGCACGGGAGAATGTAAAAATTGTTCATATGTAGTAAAAACCTGAGAAATCCGTCCGTTTTCGTCATTTGTTATCGAATCGACTTAAAGCCAGATCGTCACATTGGCCCCTCTTCTCTCTGAAACGGTTGTACTTATCGTCTGCAAAGCTATGTCGCGTGCTGCAGTATGCGGAGACACTAAAAGCACCATAGTAGAACACAGATGAAGCTTCTAAGTTGATGTAATAGCCAGTAAGGAGTAGTACAATTCAAGTTTTAGGTATCGAATCTTGAATTTTTAGCTGGCTTTGGTGCCTTGGACATGAGCTAGGACCTTAAGATTCTGCATGAAAGGAGGACTAGCAGCCGAGTTGCACGGGAGAATGCGAAAAGTGTTCATATGTAGTAAAAACCTGAGAAATCCGTCCGTTTTCGTAATTTATTATCGAATCGACTTAAAGCAGTGAGTCACATTGGCCGCTCTTCTCTCTGAAACGGTTGTACTTATCGTCTGCAAAGCTATGTCGTGTGCTGCGGTATGCGGAGACACTAAAATCACCATAGTGGTACACAGATGAAGCTTCTAAGTTGATGTAATAGCCAGTAAGAAGTAGTACAATTCAAGTTTCAGGTATCGATTATTGACTTTTTAGCTGGCTTTGGTGCCTTGGACAAGAGCTAGGACCTTAAGATTCTGCATGAAAGGAGGACTAGCAGCCGAGTTGCACGGGAGGATGTGAAAAGTGTTCATATGTAGTAAAAACCTGAGAAATCCGTCCGTTTTCGTAATTTATTATCGAATCGACTTAAAGCAGTGCGTCACATTGGCCGCTCTTCTCTCTGAAACGGTTGTACTTATCGTCTGCAAAGCTATGTCGCGTGCTGCGGTATGAAGAGACACTAAAAGCACCATAGTAGAACACAGATGAAGCTTCAAAGTCGATGTAATAGCCAGTAAGAAGTAATACAATTCAAGATTTAGGTATCGATTATTGACTTTTTTGCTGGCTTTGGTGCCTAGGACATGAGCTAATACCTTACGATTCTGCATGAAAGGAGGACTAGCAGCCGAGTTGCACGGGAGAATGTAAAAATTGTTCAAATGTAGTAAAAAACTGAGAAATCCGTCCGTTTTCGTCATTTGTTTTCGAATCGACTTAAAGCCAGATCGTTACATTGTCCGCTCTTCTCTCTGAAACGGTTGTACTTATCGTCTGCAAAGCTATGTCGTGTGCTGCGGTATGCGGAGATACATAAAGCACCATAGTAGAACACAGTTGAAGCTTCTAAGTTGATGTAATAGCCAGTAAGAAGTAGTACAATTCAAGATTTTGGTATCGATTATTGACTTTTTACCCTTCTTTGGTGCCTTGGACATGAGCTGGGGCCTTAAGATTCTGCATGAAGCGAGGACTAGAAGCCGAGTTGCACGGGAGAATGTGAAAAGTGTTCATATGTATTAAAAACCTGAGAAATCCGTCCGTTTTCGTCATTTGTTATCGAATCGACTCAAAGCCAGATCGTCACATTGGTCGCTCTTCTCTCTGAAACGGTTGTACTTATCGTCTGCAAAGCTATGTCGCGTGCTGCGGTATGAAGAGACACTAAAAGCACCATAGTAGAACACAGATGAAGCTTCAAAGTCGATGTAATAGCCAGTAAGAAGTAGTACAATTCAAGATTTAGGTATCGATTATTGACTTTTTTGCTGGCTTTGGTGCCTAGGACATGAGCTAATACCTTACGATTCTGCATGAAAGGAGGACTAGCAGCCGAGTTGCACGGGAGAATGTAAAAATTGTTCAAATGTAGTAAAAAACTGAGAAATCCGTCCGTTTTCGTCATTTGTTTTCGAATCGACTTAAAGCCAGATCGTTACATTGTCCGCTCTTCTCTCTGAAACGGTTGTACTTATCGTCTGCAAAGCTATGTCGTGTGCTGCGGTATGCGGAGATACATAAAGCACCATAGTAGAACACAGTTGAAGCTGCTAAGTTGATGTAATAGCCAGTAAGAAGTAGTACAATTCAAGATTTTGGTATCGATTATTGACTTTTTACCCTTCTTTGGTGCCTTGGACATGAGCTGGGGCCTTAAGATTCTGCATGAAGCGAGGACTAGCAGCCGAGTTGCACGGGAGAATGTGAAAAGTGTTCATATGTATTAAAAACCTGAGAAATCCGTCCGTTTTCGTCATTTGTTATCGAATCGACTCAAAGCCAGATCGTCACATTGGTCGCTCTTCTCTCTGAAACGGTTGTACTTATCGTCTGCAAAGCTATGTCGCGTGCTGCGGTATGCGGAGACACTAAAATCACCATAGTGGAACACTGATGAAGCTTCTAAGTTGATGTAATACCCAGTAAGAAGTAGTACAATTCAAGTTTTAGGTATCGATTATTGACTTTTTATCTGGCTTTGGTGCTTTGGTCATGAGCTATGTCCTTAAGATTCTGCATGAAAGGAGGACTAGCAGCCGAGATGCATGGGAGAATGTAAAAAGTGTTCATATGTAGTAAAAACCTGAGAAATCCGTCCGTTTTCGTCATTTGTTATCGAATCAACTTGAAGCCAGATCGTCACATTGGCCGCTCTTCTCTGTGAAACGGTTGTCCTTATCGTCTGCAAAGCTATGTCGCGTGCTGCGTTATGCGGAGACACTAAAAGCACCATTGTAGAACACAGATGAAGCTTCTAAGTTGATGTAATAGCCAGTAAGGAGTAGTACAATTCACGTTTTAGGTATCGAATATTGACTTTTTAGCTGGCTTTGGTGCCTTGGACATGAGCTAGGACCTTAAGACTCTGCATGAAAGGAGGACTAGCAGCCGAGTTGCACGGGAGGATGCAAAAAGTGTTCATATGTAGTAAAAACCTGAGAAATCCGTCCCTTTTCGTAATTTATTATCGAATCGACTTAAAGCAGTGCGTCACATTGGCCGCTCTTCTCTCTGAAACGGTTGTACTTATCGTCTGCAAAGCTATGTCGCGTGCTGCAGTATGCGGAGACACTAAAAGCACCATAGTAGAACACAGATGAAGCTTCTAAGTTGATGTGATAGCCAGTGAGAAGTAGTACAATTCAAGTTTTAGGTATCGATTATTGACTTTGTAGCTGGCTTTGGTGCCTTGGACATGAGCTAGGACCTTAATATTCTGCATGAAAGGAGGACTAGCAGCAGCGTTGCACGGGAGTATGTGAAAAGTGTTCATATGTAGTGAAAACCTGAGAAATCCGACCGTTTTCGTCATTTGTTATCGAATCGACTTAAAGCCAGATCGTTACATTGGCCGCTCTTCTCTCTGAAACGGTTGTACTTATCGTCTGCAAAGCTATGTCGTGTGCTGCGGTATGCGGAGAAACATGAAGCACCATAGTAGAACACAGATGAAGCTTCTAAGTTGATGTAATAGCCAGTAAGAAGTAGTACAATTCAAGATTTAGGTATCGATTATTGACTTTTTACCCTTCTTTGGTGCCTTGGACATGAGCTGGGGCCTTAAGATTCTGCATGAAAAGAGGACTAGCAGCCGCGTTACACGGGAGTAAGTGAAAAGTGTTCATATGTAGTAAAAACCTGAGAAATCCGTCCGTTTTCGTCATTTGTTATCGAATCGACTTAAAGCCAGATCATCACATTGGCCCCTATCCTCTCTGAAACGGTTGTACTTATCGTCTGCAAAGCTATGTCGCGTGCTGCAGTATGCGGAGACACTAAAAGCACCATAGTAGAACACAGATGAAGCTTCTTAGTTGCTGTGATAGCCAGTGAGAAGTAGTACAATTCAAGTTTTAGGTATCGAATATTGACTTTTTAGCTGGCTTTGGTGCCTTGGACATGAGCTAGGACCTTAAGATTCTGCATGAAAGGAGGACTAGCAGCCGAGTTGCACGGGAGGATGCGAAATGTGTGCATATGTAGTAAAAACCTGAGAAATCCGTCCGTTTTCGTAATTTATTATCGAATCGACTTAAAGCAGTGCGTCACATTGGCCGCTCTTCTCTCTGAAACGGTTGTACTTATCGTCTGCAAAGCTATGTCGCGTGCTGTGGTATGCGGAGACACTAAAAGCACCATAGTAGAACACAGATGAAGCTTCTAAGTTGATGTAATAGATAGTTAGAAGTAGTACAATTCAGGTTTTAGGTATAGAATATTGACTTTTTAGCTGGCTTTGGTGCCTTGAACATGAGCTAGGACCTTAAGATTCTGCATGAAAGGAGGACTAGCAGCCGAGTTGCACGGGAGGATGCGAAAAGTGTGCATATGTAGTAAAAACCTGAGAAATCCGTCTTTTTCGTAATTTATTATCGAATCGACTAAAAGCAGTGCGTCACATTGGCCGCTCTTCTCTCTGAAACGGTTGTACTTATCGTCTGCATAGTTATGTCGCGTGCTGTGGTATGCGGAGACACTAAAAGCACCATAGTAGAACACAGATTAAGCTTCTAAGTTGATGTAATAGCCAGTAAGAAGTAGTACAATTCAAGTTTTAGGTATCGATAATTGACTTTTTAACTGGCTTTGGTGCCCTGGTCATGATCTATGTCTTTAAGATTCTGCATGAAAGGAGGACTAGCAGCCGAATTGCATGGGAAAATGTGAAAAGTGTTCATATGTAGTAAAAACCTGAGAAATCCGTCCGTTTTCGTCATTTGTTATCGAATCGACTTAAAGCCAGATCGTCACATTGGCCGCTCTTCTCTCTGAAACGGTTGTACTTATCGTCTGCAAACCTATGTCTTGTGATGCGGTATGCGGAGACACTAAAAGCACCATAGTAGAACACAGATGAAGCTTCTAAGTTGATGGAATAGCCAGTAAGGAGTAGTACAATTAAAGTTTTAGGTATCGAATATTGACTTTTTAGCTGGCTTTGGTGCCTTGGACATGAGCTAGGACCTTAAGATTCTGCATGAAAGGAGGACTAGCAGCCGAGTTGCACGGGAGGATGCGAAAAGTGTTCATATGTAGTAAAAACCTGAGAAATCCGTCCGTTTTCGTAATTTATTATCGAATCGACTTAAAGCAGTGCGTCACATTGGCATTTTTTCTCTCTGAAACGGTTGTACTTATCGTCTGCAAAGCTATGTCGCGTGCTGCGGTATGCGGAGACACTAAAAGCACCATAGTAGAACACAGATTAAGCTTCTAAGTTGATGTAATACCCAGTAAGAAGTAGTACAATTCAAGTTTTAGGTATCAACTACTGACTTTTTAGCTAACTTTTCTGCCTTGGACATGAGATAGGACTTTTTGATTCTGCATGAATGGAGGACTAGCAGCCGCGTTACACGGGAGTATGTGAAAAGTGTTCATATGTAGTAAAAACCTGAGAAATCCGTCCATTTTCGTCATTTGTTATCGAATCGACTTAAAGCCAGATCGTCACATTGGCCCTTCTTCTCTCCGAAACGGTAGTACTTATCGTCTGCAAAGCTATGTCGCGTGCTGCGGTAGGCGGAGACACTAAAAGCACCATAGTAGAACACAGCTGAAGCTTAAAAGTTGATGTAATAGCCAGTAATGAGTAGTATAATTCAAGATTTAGGTATCGATTATTGACTTTTTTGCTAGCTTTGGTGCCTTGGACATGAGCTAGGACCTTACGATTCTGCATGAAAGGAGGACTAGCAGCCGCGTTACACGGGAGTAAGTGAGAAGTGTTCATATGTAGTAAAAACCTAAGAAATCCGTTCGTTTTCGTCATTTGTTATCGAATCGACTCAAAGCCAGATCGTCACATTGGTCGTTCTCCTCTCTGAAACGGTTGTACTTATCGTCTGCAAAGCTATGTCGCGTGCTGCGGTATGCGGAGACACTAAAATCACCATAGTGGAACACAGATGAAGCTTCTAAGTTGATGTAATAGCCAGTAAGAAGTAGTACAATTCAAGTTTTAGGTATCGATTATTGACTTTTTAGCTGGCTTTGGTGCCTTGGGCATGAGCTATGTCCTTAAGATTCAGCATGAAAGGAGGACTAGCAGCCGAGTTGCATGGGAGAATGTGAAAAGTGTTCATATGTAGTAAAAACCTGAGAAATCCGTCCGTTTTCGTCATTTGTTATCGAATCAACTTGAAGCCAGATCGTCACATTGGCCGCTCTTCTCTCTGAATCGGTTGTACTTATCGTCTGCAAAGCTATGTCGCGTGCTGCGGTATGCGGAGACACTAAAAGCACCATAGTAGAACACAGATTAAGCTTCTAAGTTGATGTAATAGCCAGTAAGGAGTAGTACAATTCACGTTTTAGGTATCGAATATTGACTTTTTAGATGGCTTTGGTGCCTTGGACATGAGCTAGGACCTTAAGACTCTGCATGAAAGGAAGACTAGCAGCCGAGTTGCACGGGAGGATGCGAAAAGTGTTCATATGTAGTAAAAACCTGAGAAATCCGTCCGTTTTCGTAATTTATTATCGAATCGACTTGAAGCAGTGCGTCACATTGGCCGCTCTTCTCTCTGAAACGGTTGTACTTATCGTCTGCAAAGCTATGTCGCGTGCTGCGGTATGCGGAGACACTAAAAGCACCATAGTAGAACACAGATGAAGCTTCAAAGTTAATGTAATAGCCAGTAAGAAGTAGTACAATTCAAGATTTAGGTATCGATTATTAACTTTTTTGCTAGCTTTGGTGCCTTGGACATGAGCTAGGACATTACGATTCTGCATGAAAGGAGGACTAGCAGCCGAGTTGCACGGGAGGATGCGAAAAGTGTTCATATGTAGTAAAAACCTGAGAAATCCGTCCGTTTTCGTAATTTGTTATCGAATCGACTTAAAGCAGTGCGTCACATTGGCCGCTCTTCTCTCTGAAACGGTTGTACTTATCGTCTGCAAAGCTATGTCGCGTGCTGCGGTATGAAGAGACACTAAAAGCACCATAGTAGAACACAGATGAAGCTTCAAAGTTGATGTAAAAGCCAGTAAGAAGTAGTACAATTCAAGATTTAGGTATCGATTATTGACTTTTTTGCTAGCTTTGGTGCCTTGGACATGAGCTAGGACCTTACGATTCTGCATGAAAGGAGGACTAGCAGCCGCGTTACACGGGAGTAAGTGAAAAGTGTTCATATGTAGTAAAAACCTGAGAAATCCGTCCATTTTCGTCATTTGTTATCGAATCGACTTAAAGCCAGATCGTCACATTGGCCCCTCTTCTCTCTGAAACGGTTGTTCTTATCGTCTGCAAAGCTATGTCGCGTGCTGCGGTATGCGGTGACACTAAAATCACCATAGTGGAACACTGATGAAGCTTCTAAGTTGATGTAATAGCCAGTAAGAAGTAGTACAATTCAAGATTTAGGTATCGATTATTGACTTTTTTGCTGGCTTTGGTGCCTTGGACATGATCTAGGACCTTACGATTCTGCATGAAAGTAGGACTAGCAGCCGAGTTAAACGGGATAATGTAAAAAGTGTTCATATATAGTAAAAACCTTAGAAATCCGTCCGTTTTCGTCATTTATTATCGAATCGACTTCAAGCCAGATCGTCACATTGGCCGCTCTTCTCTCTGAAACGGTTGTACTTATCGTCCGCAAAGCTATGTCGCGTGCTGCGGTATGCGGAGACACTAAAAGCACCATAGTAGAACACAGATGAAGCTTCAAAGTTGATGTAATAGCCAGTAAGAAGTAGTACAATTCAAGATTTAGGTATCGATTATTGACTTTTTTGCTGGCTTTGGTGACTCGGACATGAGCTAGGACCTTACGATTCTGCATGAAAGAAGGACTAGCAGCTGAGTTGCACGGGAGAATGTAAAAATTGTTCATATGTAGTAAAAAACTGAGAAATCCGTCCGTTTTCGTCATTTGTTATCGAATCGACTTAAAGCCAGATCGTTACATTGGCCGCTCTTCTCTCTGAAACGGTTGTACTTATCGTCTGCAAAGCTATGTCGTGTGCTGCGGTATGCGGAGATACATAAAGCACCATAGTAGAACACAGATGAAGCTTCTAAGTTGATGTAATAGCCAGTAAGAAGTAGTTCAGTTCAAGATTTATGTATCGATGATTGACTTTTTACCCTTCTTTGGTGCCTTGGACATGAGCTGGGGCCTTAAGATTCTGCATGAAAAGAGGACTAGCAGCTGAGTTGCACGGGAGAATGTGAAAAGTGTTCATATGTATTAAAAACCTGAGAAATCCGTCCGTTTTCGTCATTTGTTATCGAATCAACTTGAAGCCAGATCGTCACATTGGCCGCTCTTCTCTCTGAAACGGTTGTACTTATCGTCTGCAAAGCTATGTCGCGTGCTGCGGTATGCGGAGACACTAAAAGCACCATAGTAGAACACAGATTAAGCATCTAAGTTGATGTAATAGCCAGTAAGGAGTAGTACAATTCACGTTTTAGGTATCGAATATTGACTTTTTAGATGGCTTTGGTGCCTTGGACATGGGCTAGGACCTTAAGACTCTGCATGAAAGGAGGACTAGCAGCCGAGTTGCACGGGAGGATGCGAAAAGTGTTCATATGTAGTAAAAACCTGAGAAATCCGTCCGTTTTCGTCATTTGTTATCGAATCGACTTAAAGCCAGATCATCACATTGGCCCCTCTCCTCTCTGAAACGGTTGTACTTATCGTCTGCAAAGCTATGTCGCGTGCTGCAGTATGCGGAGACACTAAAAGCACCATAGTAGAACACAGATGAAGCTTCTAAGTTGATGTAATAGCCAGTAAGGAGTAGTACAATTCAAGTTTTAGGTATCGAATATTGACTTTTTAGCTGGCTTTCGTGCCTTGGACATGAGCTAGGACCTTAAGATTCTGCATGAAAGGAGGACTAGCAGCCGAGTTGCACGGGAGGATGCGAAAAGTGTTCATATGTAGTAAAACCTGAGAAATCCGTCCGTTTTCTTAATTTCTTATCGAATCGACTTAAAGCAGGGCTCCACATTGGCCGCTCTTCTCTCTGAAACGGTTGTACTTATCGTCTGCAAAGCAATGTCGCGTGCTGCGGTATGCGGAGACACTAAAAGCACCGTAGCAGAACACAGATGAAGCTTCTAAGTTGATGTAATAGCCAGTAAGAAGTAGTACAATTCAAGTTTTAGGTATCGAATATTGACTTTTTAGCTGGCTTTGGTGCCTTGGACATGAGCTAGGACCTTAAGATTCTGCATGAAAGGAGGACTAGCAGCCGAGTTGCACGGGAGGATGCGAAATGTGTGCATATGTAGTAGAAACCTGAGAAATCCGTCCGTTTTCGTAATTTATTATCGAATCGACTTAAAGCAGTGCGTCACATTGGCCGCTCTTCTCTCTGAAACGGTTGTACTTATCGTCTGCAAAGCTATGTCGCGTGCTGTGGTATGCGGAGACACTAAAAGCACCATAGTAGAACACAGATGAAGCTTCTAAGTTGATGTAATAGATAGTTAGAAGTAGTACAATTCAGGTTTTAGGTATAGAATATTGACTTTTTAGCTGGCTTTGGTGCCTTGAACATGAGCTAGGACCTTAAGATTCTGCATGAAAGGAGGACTAGCAGCCGAGTTGCACGGGAGGATGCGAAAAGTGTGCATATGTAGTAAAAACCTGAGAAATCCGTCTTTTTCGTAATTTATTATCGAATCGACTAAAAGCAGTGCGTCACATTGGCCGCTCTTCTCTCTGAAACGGTTGTACTTATCGTCTGCATAGTTATGTCGCGTGCTGTGGTATGCGGAGACACTAAAAGCACCATAGTAGAACACAGATTAAGCTTCTAAGTTGATGTAATAGCCAGTAAGAAGTAGTACAATTCAAGTTTTAGGTATCGATAATTGACTTTTTAACTGGCTTTGGTGCCCTGGTCATGATCTGTCTCGCGTGTGTTCTGCATGAAAGGAGGACTAGCAGCCGAATTGCATGGGAAAATGTGAAAAGTGTTCATATGTAGTAAAAACCTGAGAAATCCGTCCGTTTTCGTCATTTGTTATCGAATCGACTTAAAGCCAGATCGTCACATTGGCCGCTCTTCTCTCTGAAACGGTTGTACTTATCGTCTGCAAACCTATGTCTTGTGATGCGGTATGCGGAGACACTAAAAGCACCATAGTAGAACACAGATGAAGCTTCTAAGTTGATGGAATAGCCAGTAAGGAGTAGTACAATTCAAGTTTTAGGTATCGAATATTGACTTTTTAGCTGGCTTTGGTGCCTTGGACATGAGCTAGGACCTTAAGATTCTGCATGAAAGGAGGACTAGCAGCCGAGTTGCACGGGAGGATGCGAAAAGTGTTCATATGTAGTAAAAACCTGAGAAATCCGTCCGTTTTCGTAATTTATTATCGAATCGACTTAAAGCAGTGCGTCACATTGGCATTTTTTCTCTCTGAAACGGTTGTACTTATCGTCTGCAAAGCTATGTCGCGTGCTGCGGTATGCGGAGACACTAAAAGCACCATAGTAGAACACAGATTAAGCTTCTAAGTTGATGTAATACCCAGTAAGAAGTAGTACAATTCAAGTTTTAGGTATCAACTACTGACTTTTTAGCTAACTTTTCTGCCTTGGACATGAGATAGGACTTTTTGATTCTGCATGAATGGAGGACTAGCAGCCGCGTTACACGGGAGTATGTGAAAAGTGTTCATATGTAGTAAAAACCTGAGAAATCCGTCCATTTTCGTCATTTGTTATCGAATCGACTTAAAGCCAGATCGTCACATTGGCCCTTCTTCTCTCCGAAACGGTAGTACTTATCGTCTGCAAAGCTATGTCGCGTGCTGCGGTAGGCGGAGACACTAAAAGCACCATAGTAGAACACAGCTGAAGCTTAAAAGTTGATGTAATAGCCAGTAATGAGTAGTATAATTCAAGATTTAGGTATCGATTATTGACTTTTTTGCTAGCTTTGGTGCCTTGGACATGAGCTAGGACCTTACGATTCTGCATGAAAGGAGGACTAGCAGCCGCGTTACACGGGAGTAAGTGAGAAGTGTTCATATGTAGTAAAAACCTAAGAAATCCGTTCGTTTTCGTCATTTGTTATCGAATCGACTCAAAGCCAGATCGTCACATTGGTCGTTCTCCTCTCTGAAACGGTTGTACTTATCGTCTGCAAAGCTATGTCGCGTGCTGCGGTATGCGGAGACACTAAAATCACCATAGTGGAACACAGATGAAGCTTCTAAGTTGATGTAATAGCCAGTAAGAAGTAGTACAATTAAAGTTTTAGGTATCGATTATTGACTTTTTAGCTGGCTTTGGTGCCTTGGGCATGAGCTATGTCCTTAAGATTCAGCATGAAAGGAGGACTAGCAGCCGAGTTGCATGGGAGAATGTGAAAAGTGTTCATATGTAGTAAAAACCTGAGAAATCCGTCCGTTTTCGTCATTTGTTATCGAATCAACTTGAAGCCAGATCGTCACATTGGCCGCTCTTCTCTCTGAATCGGTTGTACTTATCGTCTGCAAAGCTATGTCGCGTGCTGCGGTATGCGGAGACACTAAAAGCACCATAGTAGAACACAGATTAAGCTTCTAAGTTGATGTAATAGCCAGTAAGGAGTAGTACAATTCACGTTTTAGGTATCGAATATTGACTTTTTAGATGGCTTTGGTGCCTTGGACATGAGCTAGGACCTTAAGACTCTGCATGAAAGGAAGACTAGCAGCCGAGTTGCACGGGAGGATGCGAAAAGTGTTCATATGTAGTAAAAACCTGAGAAATCCGTCCGTTTTCGTAATTTATTATCGAATCGACTTGAAGCAGTGCGTCACATTGGCCGCTCTTCTCTCTGAAACGGTTGTACTTATCGTCTGCAAAGCTATGTCGCGTGCTGCGGTATGCGGAGACACTAAAAGCACCATAGTAGAACACAGATGAAGCTTCAAAGTTAATGTAATAGCCAGTAAGAAGTAGTACAATTCAAGATTTAGGTATCGATTATTAACTTTTTTGCTAGCTTTGGTGCCTTGGACATGAGCTAGGACATTACGATTCTGCATGAAAGGAGGACTAGCAGCCGAGTTGCACGGGAGGATGCGAAAAGTGTTCATATGTAGTAAAAACCTGAGAAATCCGTCCGTTTTCGTAATTTGTTATCGAATCGACTTAAAGCAGTGCGTCACATTGGCCGCTCTTCTCTCTGAAACGGTTGTACTTATCGTCTGCAAAGCTATGTCGCGTGCTGCGGTATGAAGAGACACTAAAAGCACCATAGTAGAACACAGATGAAGCTTCAAAGTTGATGTAAAAGCCAGTAAGAAGTAGTACAATTCAAGATTTAGGTATCGATTATTGACTTTTTTGCTAGCTTTGGTGCCTTGGACATGAGCTAGGACCTTACGATTCTGCATGAAAGGAGGACTAGCAGCCGCGTTACACGGGAGTAAGTGAAAAGTGTTCATATGTAGTAAAAACCTGAGAAATCCGTCCATTTTCGTCATTTGTTATCGAATCGACTTAAAGCCAGATCGTCACATTGGCCCCTCTTCTCTCTGAAACGGTTGTTCTTATCGTCTGCAAAGCTATGTCGCGTGCTGCGGTATGCGGTGACACTAAAATCACCATAGTGGAACACTGATGAAGCTTCTAAGTTGATGTAATAGCCAGTAAGAAGTAGTACAATTCAAGATTTAGGTATCGATTATTGACTTTTTTGCTGGCTTTGGTGCCTTGGACATGATCTAGGACCTTACGATTCTGCATGAAAGTAGGACTAGCAGCCGAGTTAAACGGGATAATGTAAAAAGTGTTCATATATAGTAAAAACCTTAGAAATCCGTCCGTTTTCGTCATTTATTATCGAATCGACTTCAAGCCAGATCGTCACATTGGCCGCTCTTCTCTCTGAAACGGTTGTACTTATCGTCCGCAAAGCTATGTCGCGTGCTGCGGTATGCGGAGACACTAAAAGCACCATAGTAGAACACAGATGAAGCTTCAAAGTTGATGTAATAGCCAGTAAGAAGTAGTACAATTCAAGATTTAGGTATCGATTATTGACTTTTTTGCTGGCTTTGGTGACTCGGACATGAGCTAGGACCTTACGATTCTGCATGAAAGAAGGACTAGCAGCTGAGTTGCACGGGAGAATGTAAAAATTGTTCATATGTAGTAAAAAACTGAGAAATCCGTCCGTTTTCGTCATTTGTTATCGAATCGACTTAAAGCCAGATCGTTACATTGGCCGCTCTTCTCTCTGAAACGGTTGTACTTATCGTCTGCAAAGCTATGTCGTGTGCTGCGGTATGCGGAGATACATAAAGCACCATAGTAGAACACAGATGAAGCTTCTAAGTTGATGTAATAGCCAGTAAGAAGTAGTTCAGTTCAAGATTTATGTATCGATGATTGACTTTTTACCCTTCTTTGGTGCCTTGGACATGAGCTGGGGCCTTAAGATTCTGCATGAAAAGAGGACTAGCAGCTGAGTTGCACGGGAGAATGTGAAAAGTGTTCATATGTATTAAAAACCTGAGAAATCCGTCCGTTTTCGTCATTTGTTATCGAATCAACTTGAAGCCAGATCGTCACATTGGCCGCTCTTCTCTCTGAAACGGTTGTACTTATCGTCTGCAAAGCTATGTCGCGTGCTGCGGTATGCGGAGACACTAAAAGCACCATAGTAGAACACAGATTAAGCATCTAAGTTGATGTAATAGCCAGTAAGGAGTAGTACAATTCACGTTTTAGGTATCGAATATTGACTTTTTAGATGGCTTTGGTGCCTTGGACATCTGTCTAGGACCTTAGACTCTGCATGAAAGGAGGACTAGCAGCCGAGTTGCACGGGAGGATGCGAAAAGTGTTCATATGTAGTAAAAACCTGAGAAATCCGTCCGTTTTCGTCATTTGTTATCGAATCGACTTAAAGCCAGATCATCACATTGGCCCCTCTCCTCTCTGAAACGGTTGTACTTATCGTCTGCAAAGCTATGTCGCGTGCTGCAGTATGCGGAGACACTAAAAGCACCATAGTAGAACACAGATGAAGCTTCTAAGTTGATGTAATAGCCAGTAAGGAGTAGTACAATTCAAGTTTTAGGTATCGAATATTGACTTTTTAGCTGGCTTTCGTGCCTTGGACATGAGCTAGGACCTTAAGATTCTGCATGAAAGGAGGACTAGCAGCCGAGTTGCACGGGAGGATGCGAAAAGTGTTCATATGTAGTAAAACCTGAGAAATCCGTCCGTTTTCTTAATTTCTTATCGAATCGACTTAAAGCAGGGCTCCACATTGGCCGCTCTTCTCTCTGAAACGGTTGTACTTATCGTCTGCAAAGCAATGTCGCGTGCTGCGGTATGCGGAGACACTAAAAGCACCGTAGCAGAACACAGATGAAGCTTCTAAGTTGATGTAATAGCCAGTAAGAAGTAGTACAATTCAAGTTTTAGGTATCGATTATTACTTTTCAGCTGGCTTTTTTGCCTTGGACATGAGCTAGGACCTAATGATTCTGCATGAAAGGAGGACTAGCAGCCGAGTTGCATGTGAGAATGTGAAAAGTGTTCATATATAGTAAAAACCTGAGAAATCCGTCCGTTTTTGTCATTTGTTATCGAATCGACTTAAAGCCAGATCGTCACATTGGCCGCTCTTCACTCTGAAACGGTTGTACTTATCGTCTGCAAAGCTATGTCGCGTGCTGCTGTATGCGGAGACACTAAAAGCACCATAGTAGAACACAGATGAAGCTTCAAAGTTGATGTAATAGCCAGTAAGAAGTAGTAAAATTCAAGATTTTTGTATCGATTATTGACTTTTTTGCTGGCTTTGGTGCCTTGGACATGAGCTAGGACCTTACGATTCTGCATGAAAGGAGGAGTAGCAGCCGAGTTGCACGGGAGAATGTAAAAAGTGTTCATATGTAGTAAAAACCTGAGAAATCCGTCCGTTTTCGTCATTTGTTATCGAATCGACTTAAAGCCAGATCGTCACATTGGCCGCTCTTCTCTCTGAAACGGTTGCACTTATCGTCTGCAAAGCTATGTCGCGTGCTGCGGTATGCGAGGACACTAAACGCACCATAGTAGAACACAGATTAAGCATCTAAGTTGATGTAATAGCCAGTAAGGAGTAGTACAATTCACGTTTTAGGTATCGAATATTGACTTTTTAGCTGGCTTTCGTGCCTTGGACATGAGCTAGGACCTTAAGATTCTGCATGAAAGGAGGACTAGCAGCCGAGTTGCACGGGAGGATGCGAAAAGTGTTCATATGTAGTAAAAACCTGAGAAATCCGTCCGTTTTCTTAATTTCTTATCGAATCGACTTAAAGCAGGGCTCCACATTGGCCGCTCTTCTCTCTGAAACGGTTGTACTTATCGTCTGCAAAGCTATGTCGCGTGCTGCGGTATGCGGAGACACTAAAAGCACCATAGTAGAACACAGATGAAGCTTCTAAGTTGATGTAATAGCCAGTAAGAAGTAGTACAATTCAAGTTTTAGGTATCGATTATTACTTTTCAGCTGGCTTTTTTGCCTTGGACATGAGCTAGGACCTAATGATTCTGCATGAAAGGAGGACTAGCAGCCGGGTTGCATGGGAGAATGTGAAAAGTGTTCATATGTAGTAAAAACCTGAGAAATCCGTCCGTTTTCGACATTTGTTATCGAATCGACTTAAAGCCAGATCGTCACATTGGCCCCTCTTCTCTCTGAAACGGTTGTACGTATCGTCTGCAAAGCTAAGTAGCGTGCTGCAGTATGCGGAGACACTAAAAGCACCATAGTAGAACACAGATGAAGCTTCTAAGTTGATGTGATAGCCAGTGAGAAGTAGTACAACTCAAGTTTTAGGTATCGATTATTGACTTTGTAGATGGCTTTGGTGCCTTGGACAAGAGCTAGGACCTTAGGATTCCGCATGAATGGAGGACTAGCAGCCGCGTTGCACGGGAGTATGTGAAAAGTGTTCATATGTAGTAAAAACCTGAGAACTCCGTCCATTTTCGTCATTTTTTATTGAATCGACTTAAAGCCAGATCGTCACATTGGCCGCTCTACTCTCTGAAACGGTTGTACTTATCGTCTGCACTGCTATGTCGCCTGCTGCGGTATGCGGAGACACTAAAAGCACCATAGTAGAACACAGATTAAGCTTCAAAGTTGATGTAATAGCCGCTAAGAAGTAGCAAAATTCAAGATTTAGGTATCGATTATTGACTTTTTTGCTGGCTTTGGTGCCTTGGACATGAGCTAGGACCTTACGATTCTGCATGAAAGGAGGAGTAGCAGCCGAGTTGCACGGGAGAATGTAAAAAGTGTTCATATGTAGTAAAAACCTGAGAAATCCGTCCGTTTTCGTCATTTGTTATCGAATCGACTTAAAGCCAGATCGTCACATTGGCCCCTCTCCTCTCTGAAACGGTTGTACTTATCGTCTGCAAAGCTATGTCGCGTGCTGCAGTAGGCGGAGACACTAAAAGCACCATAGTAGAACTCAGCTGAAGCTTAAAAGTTGATGTAATAGCCAGTAAGGAGTAGTACAATTCAAGTTTTAGGTATCGAATATTGACTTTTTAGCTGGCTTTGGTGATTTGGACATGAGCTAGGACCTTATGATTCTGCATGAAAGGAGGACTAGCAGCCGAGTTGCACTCGGCGATGCGAAAAGTGTTTATATGTAGTAAAAACCTGAGAAATCCGTCCGTTTTCGAAATTTATTATCGAATCGACTTAAAGCAGTGCGTCACATTGGCCGCTCTTCTCTCTGAAACGGTTGTACTTATCGTCTGCAAAGCTATGTCGCGTGCTTCGGTATGCGGAGACACTAAAAGCACCATAGTAGAACACAGATGAAGCTTCAAAGTTGATGTAATAGCCAGTAAGAAGTAGTACAATTCAAGATTTAGGTATCGATTATTGACTTTTTTGCTGGCTTTGGTGCCTTGGTCAAGAGCTAGGACCTTACGATTCTGCATGAAAGGAGGACTAGCAGCCGAGTTGCACGGGAGAATGTAAAAAGTGTTCATATGTAGTAAAAACCTGAGAAATCCGTCCGTTTTCGTCATTTGTTATCGAATCGACTTAAAGCCAGATCGTCACATTGGCCCCTCTCCTCGCTGAAACGGTTGTACTTATCGTCTGCAAAGCTATGTCGCGTGCTGCAATATGCGGAGACACTAAAAGCACCATAGTAGATCACAGATGAAGCTTCTAAGTTGATGTGATAGCCAGTGAGAAGTAGTACAACTAAAGTTTTAGGTATCGAATATTGACTTTTTAGCTGGCTTTTGTGCCTTGGACATGAGCTAGGACCTTAAGATTCCGCATGAAAGGAGGAGTAGCAGCCGCGTTGCACGGGAGTATGTGAAAAGTGTTCATATGTAGTAAAAACCCGAGAAATCCGTCCATTTTCGTCATTTGTTATCGAATCGACTTAAAGCCAGATCGTCACATTGGCTGCTCTTCTCTCTGAAACGGTTGTACTTATCGTATGCACAGCTTTGTCGCGTGCTGCGGTATGCGGAGACACTAAAAGCACCATAGTAGAACACAGATTAAGCTTCTAAGTTGATGTAATAGCCAGTAAGAAGTAGTACAATTCAAGTTTTAGGTATCGAATATTGACTTTTTAGCTGGCTTTGGTGCCTTGGACATGAGCTAGGACCTTAAGATTCAGCATGAAAGGAGGACTAGCAGCCGAGTTGCACGGGAGGATGCGAAAAGTGTTCATATGTAGTAAAAACCTGTGAAATCCTTCCGTTTTCGTAATTTATTATCGAATCGACTTAAAGCAGTGCGTCACATTGGCCGCTCTTCTCTCTTAAACGGTTGTACTTATCGTCTGCAAAGCTATGTCGCGTGCTGCGGTATGCGGAGACACTAAAAGCACCATGGTATAACACAGATTAAGCTTCTAAGTTGATGTAATAGCCAGTAAGAAGTAGTACAATTCAAGTTTTAGGTATCGATTATTGAATTTTTAGCTGGCTTTGGTGCCTTGGATATGAGCTAGGACCTTACGATTCTGCATGAAAGGAGGACTAGCAGCCGGGTTGCATGGGAGAATGTGAAAAGTGTTCATATGTAGTAAAAACCTGAGAAATCCGTCCGTTTTCGTCATTTGTTATCGAATCGACTTAAAGCCAGATCGTCACATTGGCCCCTCTTCTCTCTGAAACGGTTGTACGTATCGTCTGCAAAGCTAAGTAGCGTGCTGCAGTATGCGGAGACACTAAAAGCACCATAGTAGAACACAGATGAAGCTTCTAAGTTGATGTGATAGCCAGTGAGAAGTAGTACAACTCAAGTTTTAGGTATCGATTATTGACTTTGTAGCTGGCTTTGGTGCCTTGGACAAGAGCTAGGACCATAAGATTCCGCATGAAAGGAGGACTAGCAGCCGCGTTGCACGGGAGTATGTGAAAAGTGTTCATATGTAGTAAAAACCTGAGAACTCCGTCCATTTTCTTCATTTTTTATTGAATCGACTTAAAGCCAGATCGTCACATTGGCCGCTCTACTCTCTGAAACGGTTGTACTTTTCGTCTGCACTGCTATGTCGCCTGCTGCGGTATGCGGAGACACTAAAAGCACCATAGTAGAACACAGATTAAGCTTCTAAGTTGATGTAATAGCAAGTAAGAATTAGTACAATTCAAATTTTAGGTATCGATTATTGTCTTTTTCGCTGGCTTTGGTGCATTGGACATGAGCTAGGACCTTAAGATTCTGCATGAAAGGAGGACTAGCAGCCGAGTTGCACGGGAGGATGCGAAAAGTGTACATATGTAGTAAAAACGTGAGGAATCCGACCGTTTTCGTAATTTATTATCGAATCGACTTCAAGCAGTGCCTCACATTGGCCGCTCTTCTCTCTGAAACCGTTGTACTTATCGTCTGCGAAGCTATGTCGCGTGCTGCAGTATACGGAGACACTAAAAGCACCATAGTAGAACACAGATGAAGCTTTTAAGTTGATGTGATAGCCAGTGAGAAGTAGTACAACTCAAGTTTTAGGTATCGATTATTGACTTTTTAGCTGGCTTTTGTGCCTTGGACATGAGCTAGGACCTTACGATTCCGCATGAAAGGAGGAGTAGCAGCCGCGTTGCACGGGAGTATGTGAAAAGTGTTCATATGTAGTAAAAACCTGAGAAATCCGTCCATTTTCGTCATTTGTTATCGAATCGACTTAAAGCCAGATCGTCACATTGGCCGCTCTTCTCTCTGAAACGGTTGTACTTATCGTCTGCACAGCTTTGTCGCGTGCTGCGGTATGCGGAAACACTAAAATCACCATAGTAGAACACAGATGAAGCTTCTAAGTTGATGTAATAGCCAGTGAGAAGTAGTACAATTCAAGTTTTAGGTATCGATTATTGACTTTGTAGCTGGCTTTGGTGCCTTGGACATGAGCTATGACGTTAATATTCTGCATGAAAGGAGGACTAGCAGCAGCGTTGCACGGGAGTATGTGAAAAGTGTTCATATGTAGTGAAACCCTGAGAAATCCGTCCGTTTTCGTCATTTGTTACCGAAACAACTTGAAGCCTGATCGTCACATTTTCCGCTCTTCTCTCTGAAACGGTTGTACTTATCGTCTGCAAAGCTATGTCGCGTGCTGCGGTATGCGGAGACACTAAAAGCACCATAGTAGAACACAGATGAAGCTTCTAAGTTGATGTAATAGCCAGTAAGGAGTAGTACAATTCAAGTTTTAGGTATCGAATATTGACTTTTTAGCTGGCTTTCGTGCCTTGGACATCAGCTAGGACCTTAAGATTCTGCATGAAAGGAGGACTAGCAGCCGAGTTGCACGGGAGGATGCGAAAAGTGTTCATATGTAGTAAAAACCTGAGAAATCCGTCCGTTTTCTAAATTTCTTATCGAATCGACTTAAAGCAGTGCTCCACATTGGCCGCTCTTCTCTCTGAAACGGTTGTACTTATCGTCTGCAAAGCTATGTCGCGTGCTGCGGTATGCGGAGACACTAAAAGCACCGTAGTAGAACACAGATGAAGCTTCTAAGTTGATGTAATAGCCAGTAAGAAGTAGTACAATTCAAGTTTTAGGTATCGATTATTACTTTTCAGCTTGCTTTTTTGCCTTGGACATGAGCTAGGACCTAATGATTCCGCATGAAAGGAGGACTAGCAGCCGCGTTGCACGGGAGTATGTGAAAAGTGTTCATATGTAGTAAAAACCTGAGAAATCCGTCCATTTTCGTCATTTGTTATCGAATCAACTTAAAGCCAGATCGTCACATTGGCCGCTCTTCTCTCTGAAACGGTTGTACTTATCGTCTGCACAGCTATGTCGCGTGCTGCGGTATGCGGAGACACTAAAAGCACCATAGTAGAACACAGATGAAGCTTCTAAGTTTATGTAATAGCAAGTAAGAAGAAGTACAATTCAAGTTTTAGGTATCGATTATTGACTTTTTAGCCGGCTTTGGTGCCTTTGGCATGAGCTAGGTCCTTAAGATTCTGCATTAAAGGAGGACTAGCAGCCGAGTTGCATGGGAGAATGTGAAAAGTGTTCATATGTAGTAAAAATCTGAGAAATCCATCCGTTTTCGTCATTTGTTATCGAATCGACTTAAAGCCAGATCGTCACATTGGCCGCTCTTCTCTCTGAAACGGTTGTACTTATCGTCTGCAAAGCTATGTCGCGTGCTGCGGTATGCGGAGACACTAAAAGCACCATAGTATAACGCAGATTAAGCTTCTAAGTTGATGTAATAGCCAGTAAGGAGTAGTACAATTCAAGTTTTAGGTATCGATTATTGACTTTTTAGCTGGCTTTGGTGCCTTGGATATGAGCTAGGACGTCACGATTCTGCATGAAAGGAGGACTAGCAGCCGGGTTGCATGGGAGAATGTGAAAAGTGTTCATATGTAGTATAAACCTGAGAAATCCGTCCGTTTTCGTCATTTGTTATCGAATCGACTTAAAGCCAGATCGTCACTTTGGCCCCTCTTCTCTCTGAAACGGTTGTACGTATCGTCTGCAAAGCTATGTAGCGTGCTGCAGTATGCGGAGACACTAAAAGCACCATAGTAGAACACAGATGAAGCTTCTAAGTTGATGTGATAGCCAGTGAGAAGTAGTACAACTCAAGTTTTAGGTATCGATTATTGACTTTGTAGCTGGCTTTGGTGCCTTGGACAAGAGCTAGGACCTTAAGATTCCGCATGAAAGGGGGACTAGCAGCCGCGTTGCACGGGAGTATGTGAAAAGTGTTCATTTGTAGTAAAAACCTGAGAACTCCGTCCATTTTCGTCATTTTTTATTGAATCGACTTAAAGCCAGATCGTCACATTGGCCGCTCTACTCTCTGAAACGGTTGTACTTATCGTCTGCAAAGCTATGTCGCGTGCTGCGGTATGCGGAGACACTTAAATCACCATAAATGAACACAGATGAAGCTTCTAAATTGATGTAATAGCCAGTAAGAAGTAGTACAATTCAAGTTTTAGGTAACGATTATTGACTTTGTAGCTGGCTTTGGTGCCTTGGACATAAGCTAGGACCTTAAGATTCTGCATGAAAGGAGGACTAGCAGCCGAGTTGAACGGGAGAATGCGAAAAGTGTTCATGTGTAGTAAAAACCTGAGAAATCCGTCCGTTTTCGCAATTTAATATCGACTCGACTTAAAGCCAGATCGTCACATTGGCCGCTCTTCTCTCTGAAACGGTTGTACTTATCGTCTGCAAAGCTATGTCGAGTGCTGCGGTATGCGGAGACACTAAAAGCACCATAGTAGAACACAGATTAAGCTTCTAAGTTGATGTAATAGCCAGTAAGAAGTAGTGTAATTCAAGTTTTAGGTATCGATTATTGACTTTTTGCTGGCTTTGGTGCCTTATACATGAGGTAGGACCTTAAGATTCTGCATGAAAGGAGGAGTAGCAGCCGAGTTGCACGGGAGAATGTAAAAAGTGTTCATATGTAGTAAAAACCTGAGAAATCCGTTCGTTTTCGTCATTTGTTATCGAATCGACTTAAAGCCAGATCGTCACATTGGCCAATCTTCTCTCTGAAACGGTTGTACTTATCGTCTGCAAAGCTATGTCGCGTGCTGCGGTATGCGGAGACACTAAAAGCACCATAGTAGAACATAGATGAAGCTTCTAAGTTGATGTAATAGCCAGTCAGAAGTAGTACAAATCAAGTTTTAGGTATCGATTATTGACTTTTTAGCTGGCTTTGGTGCCCTGGACCTGAGCCAGGACCTTAAGATTCTGCATGAAAGGAGGACTAGCAGCCGAGTTGATCGGGAGTATGTGAAAAGTGTTCATATGTAGTAAAAACCTGAGAAATCCGTTCGTTTTCGTCATTTGTTATCGAATCGACTTAAAGCCAGATCGTCACATTGGACGCTCTTCTCTCTGAAACGGTTGTACTTATCGTCTGCAAAGCTATGTCGCGTGCTTCGGTATGCGGAGACACTAAAAGCACTATAGTAGAACACAGATTAAGCTTCTAAGTTGATGTAATAGCCAGTAAGGAGTAGTACAATTCAAGTTTTAGGTATCGATTATTGACATTTTAGCTGGCTTTGGTACATTGGACATGAGCTAGGACCTTAAGATTCTGCATGAAAGGAGGACTAGCAGCCGAGTTGAACGGGAGAATGCGAAAAGTGTTCATGTGTAGTAAAATCCTGAGAAATCTGTCCGTTTACGTAATTTATTACCGAATCGACTTCAAGCCAGATCGTCACATTGGCCGCTCTTCTCTCTGACACGGATGTACTAATCGTCTGCAAAGCTATGTCGCGTGCTGCGGTATGCGGAGACACTAAAAGCACCATAATAGAACACAGATTAAGCTTCTAAGTTGATGTAATACCCAGTAAGAAGTAGTACAATTCAAGTTTTAGGTATCGATAATTGACTTTTTAGCTGGCTTTGGTGCCTTGGTCATGAGCTATGTCCTTAAGATTCTGCATGAAAGGAGGACTAGCAGCCGAGTTGCAAGGGAGAGTGTGAAAAGTGTTCATATGTAGTAAAAACCTGAGAAATCCATCAGTTTTCGTCATTTGTTATCGAATCGAATTGAAGCCAGATCGTGACATTGTCCGCTCTTCTCTCTGAAACATTTGTACTTATCGTCTGCAAAGCTATGTCGCGTGCTGCGGTATGCGGAGACACTAAAAGCACCATAGTAGAACACAGATGAAGCTTCTAAGTTGATGTAATAGCCAGTAAGAAGTAGTACAATTCAAGTTTTAGGTATCGATAATTGACTTTTTAGCTGGCTTTGGTGCCCTGGTCATGATCTATGTCTTTAAGATTCTGCATGAAAGGAGGACTAGCAGCCGAATTGCATGGGAAAATGTGAAAAGTGTTCATATGTAGTAAAAACCTGAGAAATCCGTCCGATTTCGTCATTTGTTATCGAATCAACTTGAAGCCAGATCGTCACATTGGCCGCTCTTCTCTCTGAAACGGTTGTACTTATCGTCTGCAAACCTATGTCGCGTGATTCGGTATGCGGTGACACTAAAAGCACCATAGTAGAACACAGATGAAGCTTCTAATTTGATGGAATAGCCAGTAAGGAGTAGTACAATTCAAGTTTTTGGTATCGAATAATTACTTTTTAGCTGGCTTTGGTGCCTTGGACATGAGCTAGGACCTTAAGATTCTGCATGAAAGGAGGACTAGCAGCCGAGTTGCACGGGAGGATGTGAAAAGTGTTCATATGTAGTAAAAACCTGAGAAATCCGTCCATTTTCGTCATTTGTTATCGAATCGACTTAAAGTTAGATCGTCACATTGGCCCTTCTTCTCTCTGAAACGGTAGTACTTATCGTCTGCAAATCTATGTCGCGTGCTGCGGTATGCGGAGACACTTAAAGCACCATAGTAGAACACAGATGAAGCTTCTAAGTTGATGTAATAGCCAGTCAGAAGTAGTACAATTCAAGTTTTAGGTATCGATTATCGACTTTTTAGCTGGCTTTGGTGCCTTGGACCTTAGCTAGGACCTTAAGATTCTGCATGAAAGGAGGACTAGCAGCCGAGTTGATCGGGAGTATGTGAAAAGTGTTCATATTTAGTAAAAACCTGAGAAATCCGTCCGTTTTCGTCATTTGTTATCGAATCAACTTAAAGCCAGATCGTCACATTTGCCCCTCTTCTCTCTGAAACGGTTGTACTTATCGTCTGCAAAGCTATGTCGCGTGGTGTGGTATGCGGAGACACTAAAAGCACCATAGTAGAACACAGATTAAGCTTCTAAGTTGATGTAATAGATAGTTAGAAGTAGTACAATTCAGGTTTTAGGTATCGATTATGGACTTTTTGCTGGCTTTGGTGCCTTGGACATGAGCTAGGACCTTAAGATTCTGCATGAAAGGAGGACAAGCAGTCGAGTTGCAAGGGACAATGTTAAAAGTGTTCATATGTAGTAAAAACCTGAGAAATCCGTTCGTTTTTGCCATTTGTTATCGAATTGACTTAAAGCCAGATCGTCACATTTGCCCCTCTTCTCTCTGAAACGGTTGTACTTATCGTCTGCAAAGCTATGTCGCGTGATGCGGTATGCGGAGACACTAAAAGCACCATAGTAGGACACAGATGAAGCTTCTAAGTTGATGGAATAGCCAGTAAGGAGTAGTACAATTCAAGTTTTAGGTATCGAATATTGACTTTTTAGCTGGCTTTGGTGACTTGGACATGAGCTAGGACCTTAAGATTCTGCATGAAAGGAGGACTAGCAGCCGAGTTGCACGGGAGGATGCGAAAAGTGTTCATATGTAGTAAAAACCTGAGAAATCCGTCCGTATTCGTAATTTATTATCGAATCGACTTAAAGCAGTGCGTCACATTGGCCGCTTTTCTCTCTGAAACGGTTGTACTTATCGTCTGCAAAGCTATGTCGCGTGCTGCGGTATGCGGAGACACTAAAAGCACCATAGTAGAACACAGATTAAGCTTCTAAGTTGATGTAATACCCAGTAAGAAGTAGTACAATTCAAGTTTTAGGTATCAACTATTGACTTTTTAGCTAACTTTTCTGCCTTGGACATGAGCTAGGACTTTATGATTCTGCATGAAAGGAGGACTAGCAGCCGCGTTGCACGGGAGTATGTGAAAAGTGTTCATATGTAGTAAATACCTGAGAAATCCGTCCATTTTCATCATTTGTTATCGAATCGACTTAAAGCCAGATCGTCACATTGGCCCTTCTTCTCTCCGAAACGGTAGTACTTATCGTCTACAAAGCTATGTCGCGTGCTGCGGTATGCGGAGACACTTAAAGCACCATAGTAGAACACAGATGAAGCTTCTAAGTTGATGTAATAGCCAGTAAGGAGTAGTACAATTCAAGTTTTGGGTATCGAATATTGACTTTTTAGCTGGCTTTGGTGCCTTGGACATGAGCTATGTCCTTAAGATTCTGCATGAAAGGAGGACTAGCAGCCGAGTTGCATGGGAGAATGTGAAAAGTATTCATATGTAGTAAAAACCTGAGAAATCCGTCCGTTTTCTTCATTTGTTATCGAATCAACTTGAAGCCAGATCGTCACATTGCCCGCTCTTCTCTCTGAAACGGTTGTACTTATCGTCTGCAAAGCTATGTCGCGTGCTGCGGTATTCGGAGACACTAAAAGCACCATAGTAGAACACAGATGAAGCTTCTAAGTTGATGTAATAGCCAGTAAGGAGTAGTACAATTCAAGTTTTAGGTATCGAATATTGACTTTTTAGCTGGCTTTGGTGCCTTGGACAAGAGCTAGGACCTTAAGATTCTGCATGAAAGGAGGACTAGCAGCCGCGTTGCACAGGAGTATGTGAAAAGTGTTCATATGTAGTAAAAACCTGAGAAATCCGTCCATTTTCGTCATTTGTTATCGAATCGACTTCAAGCAGTGCGTCACATTGGCCGCTCCTCTATATGAAACGGTTGTACTTATCGTCTGCAAAACTATGTCGCGTGCTCCGGTATGCGGAGACACTAAAATAACCATAGTGGAACACAGATGAAGCTTCTAAGTTGATGTAATAGCAAGTAAGAAGTAGTACAATTCAAGTTTTAGGTATCGATTATTGACTTATTAGATGGCTTTGGTGCC